>NC_142261.1:5258379-5560374 GCF_052056855.1 Sturnus vulgaris | reverse complement strand
TGCCAAGAGCTTACTCCCAGAGCAGACCCAACTTTCCCAGCACAGTCCCTCAGCTGCATGGACACCCCCCTTTCCCAGCCTCCAGAGGGGAGCATCATGAGGAGAACCAGCTGCTAAAGGCACGAGCAGGAACCATTAATGCCCAACACTGCTCTGTGCTACCCCAGCCCCAGGCACTGTGAGGTTTTTACCATTTGCACAGCATAGCTGAAGATGAGCTTCTCTGCAGTGATGCTGTTGATCCGATCCATGAGCTTCTGTTTGTCCAAGAAGAACCTCTGCAGTCTCATGTTGAGGCAGTGGCAGGAGGATACACTGGATTTGTAAAGCTCGTTTAGCTTCTTCACAACTACAGTAAAAGAAAGAAATGCTTTAGGCACTACTCACAGTTCTCCCTGTGCCTCCCCATCCTCATGTGCAGGACCCCAAAGGATTGACCAGGAGACAACAAGGTTCTGTTAAAGCTAAGAGACTGTCAGGAAAGCCCTTCACCAAGAGGGTCTTTTCCTTTCTTCTGTCACCTTCACCAGTTATAAAGCCTGCACATGGCAGCTCCTACACGTCTGGTTCACCTGAGGCCGGGTCTATTTTGGTTTCCCTCAGCAGTCACAAGGCAGGAGCAGTTTGCTCGGTACAGGATGTCTCACACACCAGCAGCAGATACAGAGCTTCTGCTACTTGATGGGTGATGATGTGCTGAGAAGGGGTGCATGGCTCACACGTGGGAGCTCTTGGGAGTGTGGATCAGCAGCACTGACTAAGCAAAGGAATCTCTAAGGAAAGACATGGATGTCTGTGAAAGGCCATCTCCTCTCCTGAACCACTGCAGCTCGAGCAGGAAGGATATGGAATAGGAAATCAGGAATCCAGTATGACTCTGAGTGATTAAATAACAATCCACAACTGCAAGAGAAGCCACAGGCTGTCTCCCTAGCTGCATGGCATGATTTACACAGAGTACTGAACACAAACTCCTACCCACATCTGATGAGAACTAACTCCCACACTCACAGTTGAAAGTCCCCACGCTGCATGAAACAAGACAAGTCAGCCTTGCCCAGTTCCCTTACACTGAAGGACAAATGACACTACAAATCTAGAAGCTGCAATCTGCTCTGAATGTAAGTGATTTATTTGGGTTATGATAACTTTCCTGTTAGCCTGAACTTGCAGAAGATGTGTAGCTAAATCTGGTGTATTTTGCTCCATGCTGCCTGTTACAACGTATTTGTGCTCATCGTATTTAACGTCCATTGTTTTACACCCCATCCCAATGTAGCACAAATACTTGCAAAGCCAAAGCTCTTGGGGTAGGTGGCTGGTGGGTCAAGTATTTCAAATGCTTCAAAAAGCTCCCTCAGTAATATTACAATAGGAGTTTCAAAATTATTTTTTCTAATCACTGACTCACAGCCAGTCAGATGCAAATGTAAAGCTGTAACACCAGCAAAGAAGTGACTCTGGCATTACCAGTACTTCACTTCCTGTGTTTTTGTTTCACTTGAAAAATCATCACTGCCAGGACAAGTCTCTATTTGCTGAATAAGCACTTCCTAGGACATGCACTGTGTAATTAAGTTAGGCTTACGTCAAGTACACATTAGCACCTAAGACAGAGATATACAAGGAAGCAGATAAGATCCATCCCCCCCTTACAATTAGAGCTGAAGAGTCTCACAGGAGCACCACAATAGCTCTGAGCCATAAAGTCAATGTGAAGAGAGGAATGTTCTCAGTGTGAATAAAGATCTGGCTGCACAAGGGGAGAATCACAAATGAGCCCCCACCACCCTGGTGGGGTTCACACTCACTCCACCCCTTCCATACCCTCTGTGACACTTTTAATGGTTCCATTCCAGGTGAGCCCTTTCCCCCATGAGTGCAGCAGCCCCTTACCTTGCTTGACGGTGGAGGAGAGGCACAGCTTGCCAGCTTTGATCTGCTCAATGGCCATCTGCAGCCCCGAGGACAGAAGTTCTGCCACTTTCAGGTACAGCACGAGCTGCTCTGCATAGCTGCACAGAAAGCAGACAGATCAGTGTGACAGCAGCTCCGTGTCCCCAGGGACTGTGGGTGCATAAGGATGTGTGGGGTGGGAGGCAGTGACACAAGCCCTGGGAGCTGGGCAGTTCTGCCCATCCTTACCTCCACTCCCGGCTCAGGAGGCTGATCTGGTCGGCCACCACGCTCTCCTGGAGTTGGTACTCAGATGTCCCCGAGCTGCTCATGTCACTGGAGCTGCCCTTCAGAGCAGCGATTTCCATCACGTAGTGCACGAAGGCCAGCGTGAAGCGCAGGCTGCGCAGGATGTCCGTGTGCTCTTGCTGTAGAAGGGATGCCAAGGAGGGGGTTACAGGGAAAGCTGCTCACCTAAGCTGTGCCAGCAACCCACTCCAGCTCACAGAAACAACACCTCACCCCCAGACCCCCCTACATCTCTGCTTTGGGCTAAACTCAGCCTGGAGCCTGTGCCGGTTCCTCTTCCACAGTAACAGCAGCAAACAACAGCCCCAGGCCAGAAATTTCTAGACAGCTCCCTGGAGAAGCTTGTGAGACTTACTCTAAAATTACAAGCTCCCCTCCCAAGGAGCATCCCAGCTCTGTGGGATTCTTTGAGAAGTCAGCCAGGAAGGGGGAAGAGACCATCTGCACCATAAGCCCAGCTCTTGTTCCCACTACAGCAATG
The DNA here is from genome assembly GCF_052056855.1 of Sturnus vulgaris. Taxonomy (NCBI): domain Eukaryota; kingdom Metazoa; phylum Chordata; class Aves; order Passeriformes; family Sturnidae; genus Sturnus; species Sturnus vulgaris. The sequence continues at coordinate 5,557,688 of NC_142261.1, read as the reverse complement.
CCAATGTGGATTTCATGAGAGTGAAAACCTCCTACACCACAAAAAACTGCCAACAAAATGTCTCCCACCCTACATCCCAGCCTTCATCCCCTCCCAGTTCAGTGCTGTGAGCCTTGGGTGAGGTTCTTTGAGAAGACAGCAAGGACAACCTTTTATCTGCAACTCCTGCCCAGCTCACACCAAGTGCTGTGGTCATTTCAGAGTAGTTTTTCCTCTGCTATTACAGATCAAAGGGGATTATCCCATTTCTGGGAAGCTGCATTGGTTAAGTCACTGCAACCAGTTCTGGGAAGTTACTATTTGTGGAAAAACTGAATGCCTGTGGGCCTGCAAAGTGAATTGCTGCCTGGCTCAGATGCCAACTTCATTGTTCGTACTCTCTGTTGAAAGAGGTAACCTGTTTTTCAAAGATACACTGGCTCAGTTCTCTCCAAGGGGGTAAGGATGTTTCCTACATTAATTTACCAGAAAACCCCCATGCTCAAGATCTGAGAGCTTCTTTCTTTATTTCACTTGGCTGTTCAGGCAGCTTTGACTATCTGGAACATGAATCTCTCCCTCCCACTACCTTGCTTCCTGGACAGTCCTGTACGGTGAGGAAGTGTTATCTCTATATTCCTCAATTTTCTTTAAAAGCAGAGGATGAATTTGGAGATTATGTAATTACCAAGTCATACAAGAAGTTTGTGGCAGAGCAGGAAACTGCTGAGATCTTGCAGGTCTCAGCCTCTTATCTCTAACCCACAGGCAGTTCTTCCTCTGCCTACAGTCAGCTTCTGCTAACTGTGTTGACATTTATGGCCTCATTTGCCATCGTAAGTCTTCTGTAGCCATCTCTATATTGTGTTTTTAGACCACTGCAAAAGAAACTAAAGCCCAGCCTCCAGTATGCCTTGTCTGCACCTAAAGAAACTTTCACAAAAGATACAACTATCCATCCAAACTCAACAGCGCTGCTAAAGATAAACAAGGGCACCTAAACAGTAGGACTTCAGTGCCCTGAAAGATGAGCAGAAATCAGAAAAGCTGCCAGGTTTGCATTCTGGCCAACTCCACAGAGCACAAAAGGGTCTTGAAATCTGCTGTAAAGGTTTTGTGACATGCAAAGGGATTACTGTGCTCAGCAGAAATGAGGACTGAAGCCAAATGACCCATTACAGCCAGACAAGGTGAGTGCTATTCCAAGATCAACCGGTACTTCCTTAGGACACTTCTCTTCAGACCAGAATCTGAAGTGGTGGCAGCTGGCAGGGCCCCAAACTTCTGTCACCTCACACAGGTAGGACTGCTCAGTTAAACTGACTGCTATTGTGATCACATCATTGCTGGAAGCCTTTGCCCTGTGGCTTTACAGGTAATGAAGCCAACAAATGCAATCCAATGCAGAATTGACAGAAAAAAAAGAGCTTAACAAAATCTGAAGTAGAAGAGCAAACCCACATCCTTAAAACAATGTGTGCATATCTCTCTTGGTATCTTGGGGTTTTCAGCAGCACCAGCAAGTATCAGACAAAAAGAGCCTTCTCCAGTCCCAGACAGCCCAAGCAGGTATCACAAGCAGAGCTAAAAGCGTGACTGAATGTGCCTCCCACCTCCACTGCAAATGGGCAGCCTGACCTACATTTCAAATATATCTCAGTTATAACAGCATTTTCTCTGCTTTAGCCTGCAGAGAAGGGGAGTCTGGCAGCCTTTCAGCTCCACAATCTGGTTCAGCTCTTCTGGTACAGAACACGGTGTCCCCCCCACCCCCAGTAGGAACAGAAGTGTCAGGTTTACTTTGTTTTCAGATCCTTTCAGCAGAGACCATATCACTGCTGAATCCCCAAGTGCACCAGGCAGGCACCTGGCACACTGAGCTACTCATGTTCTCAGGTCAGCCAGTACAAATGCTGAGCCTTTTAAAAAAGGAGAGACACAAAGCAGGCAGGTTTGCTTCAGAGGCTCTTAATACAGAATGCATTGGATAACTGATCTTCCAACCTGCAATTTCAGGAAATGGGAAATTTTAACCCCAGTCATGGGCTGTTAAACGGACTAAAGGGCTCGGTGTTAAATATGCCCTGGGCTTTCTGAACATTTCACTGGCCTTGCTCTCTTGTTTGCTCCACCTTTGGAAGCAAAGCATGGAGTTGTCTGGATTTGCTTCTCTTTTATTCCCCTGTCCTTTGCCCCTGGGATATACCCACCTCCATGAGCGTCTCTTCAGGCAGCTCTGGTGCCTCAAATGTGACAGCACCTTCCAGGTTGGCAGTGATGGGATCAGCAAAAGTGTACCGGAGACTCGAGGGGCCCTCCAGAGCCTCCCCTGCAGCTCCCACGGCCAAGTGCCTCCCACTGAAGGAGCCTCCAGAGCTGAGAGAGCTGGAAGACCCCACTGTGAAGAAAAACAGACAGAGGGATTAACTGGAGGTATTAATAGCAGGCCAGGTAATGCAGGAAAGAGAATTCTGGAGGATTCAGGATCCTGGATCTGACAGGAGCCAGCAAGAGGTACTTTGGAGGAAGATGCAAGGACTCTGGATGCAGAACAACCACTCCCCACCATAAGCTCCTTAGTGACTCAGGCAGACCAGGTAACAAGCCCAGGTAGATTTAATGCACCTTCCAGAACGACGACCATTTACAGAGACAATTCAGAAGAAATTATTTTCCCTTTTTTTTGGCTAAATCCTTTCTGAATCCTGCCACAGTATCTTGGGCAGATCTTTATCATACACTGTCACAGGCAACTTCCCCACCATGGAGCAGCACAGTTTGAACTCTGGCTCACTGCCTTTTGGCTATTACTGTCACTGAATGAGCACTCTGATAAGTGATCTTTCTAGAACATCCTGTATGCAAGTCAGGAGAGTTTTCCATTAAATGCCCTGCACTTTTGCTTTCCCCTCTTAATAAACAAAAGGCTGGGCAGAGAACGAGTGACCAGCTGAGTCAAGACCCTAACCCTACATATCTGGAGATCTTGTAGGTATGGTGTCCATCAGCCAATTCCCTCACCCATCAGCTTTTCCCCTTCTTGACCACTGAATCACCCTAGGAGCACAAAGGAGATTTTGTCTCAGAGTATTCACAATACATTCACCACTTCCAGAGGCTTTCCAGCCTCTGGCACACTGCCACAGAGGGAAACATTCTATCTGATGGGGGATGCCAATACCAGCTCCAACATTATGCTAATTTTACCCAGGTGGTATTCTCCACTCTCACTGGTCCTTTGGAGGAAAATGTTTCTCTTCTAACTACAAATTTAATTTACTGCCCGATCCTGCCTTCAAAAGGTTCATCAATATAATAATGCACAACTCATCTGCAGAGAAGCACAGCCTCTTTTCCTCCCAAAAGCTCTCTCCACGATGGCAGCAATGCTTCAAAGCTAAGTGGATCATCAAAGACAGGCAGAGTATTTCCAGTTCTCTCAGAGACAAGAGGGAAGAGAACCTACAACATTACATTCTGCGTGCCCTGTAATTCCAAGAGGCTGTTTGCAGAAATTGTTAGGATGACTCACAGAAAGGCTCTGCCTTTAGAACTGTCCTTACTCATGGCTTGTCCAAGCACTTGGGGGGAAAAGTTTCAGCTTGCAAATCTCCCCTTTCCACCATTAACTTTGTGCATTAACTATAACATGAGGAGCTCCTGCACAGCCCTAATAAACAAACCTTATCCTGCAGCACTGCTTTGGTCACCCTGACCTAACACTGTGTGTGTACTGCAGGTTCACTTTCAACAACCTCCTATTCCCATCTGACATCCTGACTGTTGGGCAGACCCTTGAGTACCTGAGTATCAGCCTGCTAAAATCTGGTGCTTGGACCTGCTTTCAGATTGCTATTATCCCTGAAAAGCAACACAGAAAGTTTGAATCCTCTATCCATCACATGTCCATACTCCAGTAGTAGCTGGAGGCTGAAACCAGGACAGTAATCCCACTGTGCTACAGGCCTCTCACACAGTTTTTAAGAGTCTTAAAGCTCACTCTCCAAATAAATGAGACAAAGAAGGAATTGTGGCTCCAATCTTCCAGGCAACCAAAGACATGAGTGGTTTCAGTTAGGATGGAAATGCAAGTTATACACAGGAACCAAGCCCACATGTACCCCCATGCCAGTCAAGCAGTTTATTCACGGTCACATCCAAACTTTCCCTGCAGTAACTGAGAACAACAGAGTCAAGTACATTCAGATGAGGAGCAGCCAAGACAAAAAAACAAACAAGCCAAATATGCAAATCAAAATGTGTCCAAATATTTTCTTAAACTGAACATAGACTCCAACTCCCAGACACTCTATTCCAAAAGGGCCAATTACCACAGCCTCAACTGCTGGCTGATGAGGCCAGAGCACTGGTGTCTTACAAGGAGTATCTGTCAAGTAGGAGTGCATTTCCCCATCTCCTACCTAAGCAGCTCAGAGCATGAGTAACATCTCTAATAGTTTTGCACACAGAGCCCTCCTGGCCCTTTCCCAACAGTCCTTGTGCACTGAAATTGTTGGGCACAGATAGTCACGCTCATCTTTTATAGCTCATCCAAAACCCACGGGGAGAACAATCAGAACACAACACAATCTTTACATTTGTTGACCTCTCAACAGTGGTTCTGTGAACAGCTGCAGCACTATTCCTGAAGCAGAGAGCAATCAAGTAAAAGTCTGCCTGTCTCTTACAGTACTGGAAAACCACTCTCTGGTACTAATGCCAGTGCAAAGAGCCAGCAGCAACAACTGGGGTTGGCAGGAGTCAGCACAAGAACCTCAAAGGTGCTGAGACCAGCTGAGCTCTACAGATTGCTCTGAGCAGCCTTCTGCCATCACCATTGCCCTGCAGCAAGGAATGCATCACATCTCTCTGCCCCCAGGCATTCCCACTGGAACAGGCAGGTAGGTATCAGCCCTTTACCTGAAAACATCCTGGTCCTCGTGGTCTGTGGGGGGGTTGTTCCACTGGGAGGGGATCCGACAGTAAAAATCACTGGGGATGGGCTGGCAGAGCCCCCAGCCCGGGCACCAGAGTGCAGGGTCCCTCCGTAAGCACCTGAGGGAGCTGGGGAGACAGTGGAAAGGTGCAGACCGGCATTACAGGAAGGTTACTCAGAGCACGGGTGCCTCGCCCGGCGGGTGTGCTCCTGCAGACTCTCCTGGGACACGGCAGGTACCAGCACAGGCCACTGAGGCATCCCCAGCACCACGGGCCACAGGACAGAGCCTGGGCAGCGCCAGCCACTGCTGCAGCTGCTCTTCCTCCTCGCTGCCTGGCCTGCACGCACACAACACCCACCCTGCAGAGCCATTCACACTGCAGCCGCCTGGCACCAAGCCACCACTTCCACAGGTTGTCACACTCTGAAGGGGCCGAAAGAGGAAGCCCTGCCTACAAAAAGCACACCACGATCCAGCAGTTACAGCGCACACAGCCCACGGAGCGGGGAAAAGCAAACAGCACGGCACTGCTCACACGCGGCACTCGCTTCCTGTGCCAAGAGCCACCGGCAAAGCAGCCTCCCATTTCCAGGAGGGGTGTAGGCAAACCCCAGCCCAGCACATCCTGCCAGATCTGCCTCGCCTCCCCACCTACCTGCAATTTCCATTGGCTTCTCATTGTTCAGGCTGTCGCTGCTGCCAGCTTCCGAGATTTGTGCCCCAAAGGCTGCCTTCAGAAGCAGGTCAGTGAGCCTGCCTGTGCTCAGAGATCTAAAAAGAGTACATACAACATGATGCTGGAAGTCAACAGTGCAAGGTGTCAGCTCACTTCACTTCTTTGTGCTATTCCTGGTCCACAGCCACTTAACACTACACAGTAAACAGTCTGGAGCTGGAAAAAGGACTCTTTCAAGAGAGCATCTCAAGCACCTCCTGCTACTTGTAGAAAGCACATAACTATCATGACTAACTGCAGTAATGCAAGTCCTCACTACATTAATATAACACAATTTGTTTTTGTTGAAAGGAATTAAAATTAGTATCAGAGGACTTCCCCAGAACACTGCGGAAAACTGCAGTGTGAAGAGAGGCATGTAAGAAAAACTTAACAGCAACACCTGAGTGACTTTCTATCCTGCAGTGCTCATGACAGCCAGCACTTGGCTTTCCAACAGATCTCTCTTCTGAACACCTGTGCCACTGTTTGATGGAGGAGGAACACCCTGAACAACGTCTTCTCCTTGACAGGCCCCACAGGGAGCAAGACAAGCATCTGAGGAATTGCTTGTCTGGTAACAAAGGCCTGCATCCCCACTTGATGAAACTCTGCACACTAAACATGGTGTGAAGCTGCAGACAATCTTCCATTTTAAAAGATACAGGCCATGGCCTGTCTCTTTATAGGAAGACTTTAAAAAGTCTGCACCATTCCTGTTAGCAGTCCAAAGGTGCTAGCAGATAACCACACAATGTTTACAGATGCCTCACCAAAACTTCAGCATCAGCTGGGGTTTGACATTTGCCCCATCTGTCCTGTATTGAGAAGTGAAGCACCACTGTAGGAAGCAGACTGCAGCTCACCTGCCCTTGATCTCTTCCACAGGCCTCAATCCCAACCCAGTCTGCTGGCAGTGGAAATGACCCATCTCCTTCAGATCTGGCAAGGTCTTGTTCCGTGTGGGAGTCATCATGACCCCCTGATGGGCCAACAGGGTGAGGAGATTCTGGGAACTTGGGGTTTTGGGAAACTCAAATGGGGACACAGCCTAAAAAGAACAAAAAGAACAGAGATCTGTATTTAAAATGAGGGAGAAAAGAAAGGCTCCTCTTGGTCCCCACTTGTTTATCAGAATTAAACTGTTTAACAACCTGCCTGAAAACAGGGTAGAAATCCCACCCTGAACAGTTATTTGTCTCTAATCCCAGAAAGGCTAAAATGAAAGGACAACAAACTACTGAGAATGTTATAAGCAGGGAAAATGCTGTCACAGTGCCCACTCCCCATGAGGCACAGGGCTGTCACTGGCTGCTGGCACTGCTGGGGATTCCTGCTGGACACACGCCTGCGTCACAGCCGGGTCACTGTGTCCCCACCGCTGGGGACTCCAGCCATTGGGACACCTCCTTCCCCTGCCTGCTCCTGATCCTGGGCTCTGCTCAGCTGCTGAGTGCTGCTGCCAGGGCAGAGCTGCCCACAGTAAGTAGGACACCACCCCATTCCACACAGATCACTGCACAGCTCCCACAGGATAGGAGTGAGTGCTGATAAATCCAGGTCAGTTATCTACTCCTGCAGCAGCTCATCCCCAAATCACCCAGAAGATCCAGCTGTGAGAGGCCCAAAAGCAGACTCCTGGGCATACCTTTGTAGGGGAGCCCATTATTGTTGGCAAAGGGCTTCTCTGCATGAACTCAGAGAGCTTTGGTGAGGATCGGAGCTGCCGGCAGTGCTGCAAGCCATGAATCTGCAGAGGCTGGCTGACTGGGGTATGACCAAAGTGAGCAACAAGAGGATCAGAGTGCTGCTTGGTTATCTTCTGCCTGCAGGAATGCAAATCCGACAGGTTGGGAGCACTGTGGAGCCGGGAGCCCATCCCTCGAGGAGACTGCTCGGGTGCCAAGGAACCTGGAGGGCACAGAGTGACAAACTACATCACTGCCTGGTTCTAATACAGAGAGACAGCCTGATCCCAGGATCTACAGCTCAAACAGCTGCAGATCAAAACCTATGGCTAAGCACAGTACTGAGCAAAGCCACAGCACTGCCAGGCCTGGTCATATTCTGAGTCTATGGGTGGATGAGATATGAACAACAGGGAAATAAAAGTGCAGCTTCTTTCATTGCCGCCCATTCAGAGACACAAACCCTGACTGGGGTTAGCAGCAAGGAAATCACACATCAAGCAGGCCTCTTGGCAGAGGAGGTGTTGGAGGTTTTGAGTTGTTTTTCCTTCACTCAATCCATTGGCTTCCAAGTCCCAAATATGAGTTTTTGCTACACAGGGTCTGTCAGCACTGGAAGATGCTGGCTGATGGAATCTGAATGGATCAACCCCAACTTCCACCAGCGACAGAGATCCTGGCTGGCCAGACATCCAGAGAGGCTGCTGAAGCAACCAACCCAACCTAGAATGCCCTGAGACTACAGTTGTGGCTTTATCCATAGCAATAATGAAGCAAGGCAAGGACCAACGCACCAGCAGCAGGAACACGGCTTCTCACTTCTGCTCCAAGAGAAGATGGGATAACAGTCTGGCTGGGCTGCTCTGGGATTGTTCCAACTGTGAGAGAATTAAATAAAAATAAATTAATTCAGTATTAAGTTTTCATAGGCAAAAAACAGCACTATGCACCACCTGTTTACAGAAAGATGCCAGTTATCTCTTCCATCTTCTCTGCCCTAGCTGTGTGGTGAGAAGATCCTCAACTCCAGTAAAAGAAGGTAAAAAAACCTCTGCCTGGTATTAGCTGAGCAAGTTTTAGTCTGACTTTGCAGTGATATTAGTTCAAAGGAATAGAGTATGAATATTCTGTATTTCCCATTCAGCAGAGACTAATAAATAGAGGATCAATACACCAGGGATATGGAACAGCTCATTAGATCAGCCTGTTCTTTTACAGAAAACAGGAAATGGCATCCATTGCACTTTGAGGTTTCTCTTGTCCTTTTCCACTTGAATTGCTTGTTAGCATCTAGATCAGGCTACCAGGTATTCAGCCAAAACTTTTCAGTCTGGAAGTTCAAGCCTTTTTAAAGCTGGTCAGAATTTTGCTCTGACAATAATTAGCTTACATTTGTTCTCACCCCAACCCGAGCCAGTAAAAAGATACTTTGCACTTACAGACGCCCTCTTCTGAGGGCAGCAAAATGTTTGATGCAGGCACCAAAGCAAAGCTTGCCTCTCCTGGGGCTAACAGGTATTTTTCTCTCCGTTTTACTGAGGTCAAAACACTTGTCAAATAATCTGTGGAGAAGAACCACAGGGGAACACAACAATCTGAACTCTCTACTACCTGGCAGCTACAGCTGGTCAAAACCTCCCTCTTCATAGGAAAGAGGCAAATGATTTTATTAGGACAGCAATGTGCCAGCTGACATCTTACCTTGTGGTGATGGCATAAACGGCTTGGCACCACCAAAGGAGAGCTTTTTAGTGCTGGGCACGGATCCATGCTCTCCAGGATAAGGAGGGGAAGCACCAGTTTTGGGAAAACCAAGAGGACTTGTACTGCTGGACCTCCGGACCGTACCAGACCTTACAGGAAACAAGAGCAGCACACAGGTTACTCCAGAGGCCAGTACAGAAGAGGAAGCAGAACAGCATCACCAGTTACTTCCACAAAAGCACAGCTTCCTGATTGTTTATTCTGGATCAAAATCCCACTGTTCTAGGACTATACCAAAACAGATTAAGATGACAATCCTTGTTTTCAAGAGTTTCAATTCAAATAAATGAAAAGAACAGTCAAGGTTAGCTTAGCTGTAAGCAAGACAGTAATTTTTCACAGAACACTTCAGATGCTTGCAGGTATCTACATCAATCCTGAACAAGACAGAGTTTCCTATCATGCCACGACCAAGATGTTCATTGTAGGCAGTGTCTCTGGAATGTCCTCAGAGGGCTTTATTCAATGTGCTCCTGTGCTGAGCCACTTGCTCTTCAGTCAGAGCAGCCTTTAGGCAGAAAGCTCTGTGCTCAATGCTGAGTAAAGTGTGCCAATGCACTGCTCTGCAACTGAGTTTGGACTCAAATCAGGAGCTACAGAGCAAAACAGCAAAACACAACAGTGTGTGGTTGCCAGATCTGAAACACTTCACAACTACTCAGAGGAATTTGGGTTTTTTGGCCTGCATAGTCAGAATTGCCTGTCTAAACGCCTTCAACTCCTTGTGAAGGCTCAACTTAGGGAGTTAAAATTAATTTGTAAAGCCCACACATGCAGGAACCTTGAGTATTAGCCAGTGCTAAAACGAAACAGAAGAAGAAACTAGTGGGAAAGTGAGTACATCCACACCATCAGTCTGGAGAGAGACAGAATTATTGCATACAAATTAATCATTTCTTAATTTGTTAATCTTTTCACCATCATTAAGAACACACAACCTAAATTGCAATGCCATTCTGCCTCTGCTGGTTCCTTCACGAAGATTCCCAGTACACTCCTCTATATGAGCACACAATCCTCCCATCAAGTCCTTCATTCCATTCTCAATTTGGAAACAATTTTTGTCTTGTTACAAGAACATTAGTCTCAACCAGTAGGTGATTTTCTGGACAGGAATCAATGACTGCTGAAAAAAACCCCTCCATGCTTGAGCCACTGACAGATGCTGTCACTAAGGTACCCTGCCTCCTCTGCCAGGGATGCTGCATTTAAGTGTCCTCATGTATCTGAACAGAAGGAACAAAGGATGTGGGTTTCAGCAGTGCCAGAAATGGCAGAAATGTCCTGATGAACTGTCAGTTCAACAACACTTCAAGGTTTTCATTTCACTTTATGCCACATTTCAGAAAAGAAATACATTTTAAAAAATAAATCTATTTCAGTAGTTGAGACAGTTGAGTAGTTGATCTGCCAACCTCCCTGCCCCTATCCAATGTCCCTCTCCACATTCTGCAGCCAAGTAAATCCACGCTATAATCACTTGCTTGGAAAAAAGGAAATACTTGAAAATTTTAACCTAAAAATCACTTCTCTTCAGGTTGCTCCAGATTCAGAGGCTAATGCTCATCAAGTACCTGGCCCTGAAGCAAAACGAATTTCCAATGAGAAAGGTGAGACGATACCTAGATAATCAGTGGCACAAAGTATTGCCCTGCCATGTTTTTAATTCTCCAGAGCATGAGCCATGCAGAAGGTTGAATTTTATCCATCAGGAACTTGCAGAAAAAAAATCACCAGGTGACTGCTGCTGCTGGAAGATGTGCAATGTGAAATGCCACCCTATGAGACCCAGGGTATGCCAGCAGACAAGCAGGACAGGTGATGTGGCCAGAGGCACACACGCCTAATTAGCACCTCACCAAGGCACACATCTGTCCACAGCCACACCACACGGGCACACAGCAGCCAGTCAGGTGACAAGGGGACATTTCTCAGACACCAGAGTGCACGTCAAGGTTTGCAATCAAATGACTCAGCAAACATGACTCGGCACTCCGCAGCAATGGCATGTTTGATGCACCCGATGGAAAAATGGAATCACACACTAAACGCCTGGTGGAGTTTTCTCCTGCCATTCCTGAAGGGTGTCTACTGAACCTGCTGATTAGAGGAAGTGATGGCCAGAGATAAGTATGGCTTCCTGGGGCAGAAACAACATGACGCCAGAGATGCTGAGAAGATGCTAAAAGCAGCCTGTGAGTCACCCTGATTGGGCCCATTCCTCGAGTTCCTGTGCAGGAACATGCCAATCTCAGCATTACACAGAGGTGACTAAAAGGAGCAAAACATGGCAGTTTGCTCTCTGACTGTAGCTGTGAGCCTCACACCACAGCCCATCACCAGGTCTGGGGTTGGCACAGCACCTTCTCCAGAACTCTCTCTTTATACCTCACAGAGAAAACCAGGGCTCTTGTGAAGTCCAAAACCAGCAGTGTCCACAAGTTTTGCTGTCAAAAACACAAGGCACATAGGAAACAGGACAGAGTTTACCACAAAACCTGCCAGATGCTCGAAAAAGTTAACATAAAACAGTATTAAAGTTACAGTGGCACAGACCAGCCTTCTGCTAAGCCCTATCCCTGACCAATACCAGCATATTGTGTCTCTAATTCTTGGTCCACTTCAAATAAGCCTTATCCTGAATTAGGCTGGCTGAAACCCAAACTTAGGCTGACATAGGTATTACCCTACTTTTGAAATCTAAACTTTAACTAATCCAGATACCAACACAACTCATCCTAGAAAAGACATGACACCTCTTAGACACTTCTGTCTGAGTGCCCCTGTTACACAAGCTCCTTAAGATCCTCTGCTGGTCTCCTTCCCATCAGTCTATGACCTGGGCTGCTGCTGCCAGCCAGCAACCGTATGTGAGAAGAGACAGAAGCCCTACATGTCTTGGATGCACCAGGCATTACCTCTGAACTCAGGTCAGCTGTCTGCTGCAGACTTGGCGTCAGGGTCTTCCTGACAGCCTTCAGAAAACATGCTCTGCCTCATGGGCATAAACTGCTCATGATTTACTCAGTCCTGGCTGCATAACCACATTAATATGCAACTCGTGCACAACACATCATCTATGGCATGACTGGCTACAGGAACCAATTAAGGTAAAGTCAGGTAGGTTCTGTAGCCCCATCCATCTTAGTTGTTTATCTCAAATTTTCCTTTTATAAAGGTATCTGCCAGATGGATGGTTCTCTCTGCCTAGACACTTGGACACCCAGTCCATAGATGGCATGGGAAAAGCTGTCAGACTCAAAGTGGCTCAGCCTTCACTCTGAGCTGACAGGAGCTTTCCCACATAAAAGCACACAGGCAAAATTTACAGTGCTAATAAATAAATCTTAACATCATCACAAAAACACACCAAGGGGGCAAGGGGGAGAGCCCAACACACAGGGGAATTTATAGAGGTACAGAAAGTAAAGTGTAAAGCAGTTTGTGTCCAGACCCCCTCGTCCCAGCCCCAGCACTTACCGGGGGGAGGAGTACGGGTTGGGAGACTGCAGGTTCTGCTCGATCCGACGGTAGTTGTGGATTTGTGTGGGGACTGGGATGGGCACGGAGTGTCCGTACTTGCTGCTGGAAAACTGCCCTGGCCGGCTGTGAAAGGAGACACACAGAGACAACCTCCTGTAAGGGCTGGGCCTTCAACCAGGTAATTGGAGATTTTATCTTCATGAGGCAACTGCATTGCAGGCAGCGTCCCCTGGGCTGCTCTGGGGCTGTGGGTTTGCACTGGGAGGTGGTTCACAGTCATATCAAAGGGAAGTGGCACCACACATCTCCTGAAAACAGGCACCTTTCCTCCAGCACCATTCCCACCCACAGCCTGATGCTGAAACGTATACCCAAGCACACCACTCCCTCCAGGAAAAGCAGAGCCCTGCTATTTCAGGCCATGGCTGGCCTAGTTTCCAACAGCTCAGATCCACAGCCAAGCAGACAGCACTGAGCAGGGGCTCAGCATCCGTGGCTCACAAAGGACACCAGCACAGACTCTGCTGACAAGAGCTACTCGAGACTGACTCATGCAGAGGCACTGCTGCAGCCACGGCATCCCCATGGAAGTCTCACACCACGAGGGGAATGTAGTGGTGAGGATCAGAGTACTGGCAAGTTAACTACAGGGTGAAGAAGGCAACTCAGGAGAAAATAAATCAGAGGGACAGGAGCTGGTATCTATATACCCATCAAGGACAAGATAGAATACCATGCACACAACATGGGACAAGTCCATTCTGCAAATTTCAGGCTCCTTCCATCCAAGCAGGTTAATTGGCTCATGTCTGATACCTGTTCCTCCAGGTTACTCTTGGCCTGTCCACCAGGCTACACGAACCACGCTGTACAAAACCCATGCAAAATACCGTATTTAACTAAGTAGTCGCCTAAAGTCTTTTCCCAAAGGCCCCAGAATTCTAGGATTAACTGCCATAGCAATGCTATTTACAACTGCCAACACCAATTGCAGGGATGTTGAACAATGACAGGAAGATCTTATTGGTAATGAAGGCTTCTGCAGTCTCCCTCCTCGTCAGTCGAGGACATACACATGGGTCTGCCCCTGATAAGCTGAAAGTATCACTGCTTGGGGTCTAGCACTTGGAATGGAAATATTTTACATGACATGAAAGGGTATATCTAATTCAGCAAGAACACACCTGTGTGTACTCAGGGGAAGAAGAAAGAGTTTGTGACTTATTTGGCAGTTCAAAGTGTCCCATTACCAGAGTTTCCGTTTTGAGAAAGGTCATAGCGTTCTGTGGTTTAGTGACAGCACTGAGCAAAGCTGATCTGCAGTAAAGTGTCTGCAGATCTCCACACAGTGCATGTGAAGACACTCCTCCATCACAGTAACATCCAAATAACTGGAAGAGATGTTTCATAAAGACTGAATGATCAAATTATTCCAGTCTTTTCATTCCTCTGTCAATTTTTTAAAGTGCCATATATTCTTCCTTGTGTGCTCTTATTTCTTCCACCAAGAAAACAGACTCTTAATTTCCTATTTGTCTCCAAAAGGCAGCATGGATGCCTTGATTCTTCACTGACATATAATAAAATAAAGTCATTCAAGGTTTCCTGTGGCTCAGCAAAAAGGTGAGGCTTTGATGTATCTGTCTTCCATGAGTATAAAACGTGGTGTTGTGACAGACATAAACAAAATAAAGCTTTAGCAAGAAATCTGAAGATTCACATGAAATCTTGTACTCACTTTGAACATACATTTCAAACACTCTCTTTTTTATCTGGTCAAAATTCTTTATCAGAAAAGAAGTTATTGGGTAAGAGGATCCTTCCTCTTCCCAAGAATTTTATTAAGTCCTTATTTCCTTCATATGCTGCAAGCTGCAAAGGAAATTATCTAAATGAGGTGACACACACTAAACCTGCTAACTGGCCTCAAGCTCTAAAGAATGCAATTGCCCATAAACCTGCAAAGTCCAAGAGATAAAGCCGGGACAGGGAGTTTAACTACTTGGCAGTAATTAAAAGCTCTTTGAAAACAGTATTAAATCTAGTGCTGTGGGGTACATCCAAGAAATTACCTTTCATCAGACTTACTAAGCATCTTCAAGGAAGCATTTAAAAAAAAGATCAACTATTGGCATGTTTTAATTCTGCCCAGTTCTCAATATCTTAATTAAGAGCAAGGAGAGTTGTCCTAGAGTGTACCATGACATCCTGTGGAAAACCCACTGCTGGCCACTCTGAAACAGCCCTTGCTTTCTGTCCCAGTTGGACTGCAGCCAGCATTGCTTGCTAGCCTGGAGCCACACATGGAAGGGAGAACTGCTGCTTCCAAGTGAGCAGGCAGAGGGAAAACCAGAGCTCCTCTGCACCAGTGGAGCCAAGTGCTGAACCAACAGGTCTTGTGCCACCTACAGGGAAGGGCACTGAAACCCAGCAAGGGCACACCTGGGTGGCACCAGTTCTGAGCACTCTCAGGGGACAGACCAAAGAGCATCCTCTGGACACAGAGTGACTGCTCCAATCTTTCATTACTGATGTCTTACTCCCCATCCTGAACAGCACAGAAATGAGCTTTTCTTCAAGGCAGATAGAAAAGTGGAAGTAGCACTAGAGGGTTTGACATCTGCTCCACAGAAGCTGCTGGGAATGAGTAGAAAAGACAGTGAGAGTGGAAACATATTTAGATCAAAGCCTCTGGCATTGACTGGCCACCCTGGGATCCACCAGAAAATGATGAGGCCAGTTTGGTGAACAGGGAGAAGTGGGCAGCATTTGTGGTGAACTTCCATGAATTTCTCCTCACTGCTGCCCAGAAGCAAGGCCAAATCCTTTAATAGAGACTGATCTCCAGAATGCAAAGGAATCAGTTAAGGAATAAGCTGTTAAAAAGCTTAGCAGGCGATGGCATAAGAAGCCTCATGCAATTAAACTCCACACTGTGGTACATGCTTGCCAATTAATCTGATCACGTCAGCTAGGCTCTGAGCTATATTATTCTCTGTTAAATTTGTATGCTTTGAGGCTATGTTTTGTCATTTTCTGGGCTCTGTTCATGTGACAAATGTGTTGAACACACAGCCTGGGACTATATTTTCTTCTTAAAAAAGATTTTAGGGTCATCCATCTCCCAGTGTGAAATCCCCTTAAACCGTCCTCCCCCGACAGGTGCCATATTGACAGAACAGAAGATTAAAGCTGTCCTGCTTCCCCAGCAGGCAAGAACAAGATGGGAAGAAACACCAGCAGTTCACTGCAAGCTAAGCACATACCCTAAAGCTTCAGGGCCCAGAGTCAAGGGGATCACCTTCCACAGACCATTAACACCTTCAGAACACAAAAGTGTCTCGGCCCACTGGGCAGCTGTCACCTACAACACTTCTAAAGGCCAAAACTGAGTTTAGAGCAACTGGTTTAGTTGGAATGAAACCCATGACCACGCCTGTTTGCACATGTTCCTCCTACTCCTGCATCCCCCATCAGTAAACAAGGTCCAGTATCAGCATTACTTTACAGAGACACAGCACAAGGAGCTTTTCAACAAACCACAAACATCTAAGCAGGCCCTCAGCTGTCTTTCAACAGCAAGGGGAGATGAGCAACACTCCCCCACACTTGTCCAGTAACTCAAGTCCATCATAATTTCAGCCTTGGATGAAGTGTTGTGCTCTTATTCACTGCATGAATTAAAAACAAGGGTCTTTAGCTGGAATTCTGCCCACCTCTGAGGGCTGGGCACTGGGGGGGATGAGCAGTACATTTACTTTCTGCTTGAGAACAATCCCTGCCCCCTCAGGGAGTAGAGTTAATTCTATCTCTCCTGTGTTCTCTCCTAGCCCCTCCTGAGAGCCAGAAGAGGGAGAGACAGGCTCAGTAGTTGGGACTGATCAGTGCCCAAGGCTGGGGAGTTTCTCCTGGGTGTTTCTTGTTACCCATTAATTAAGAGGAGAGATGTAGATCTTCCCCAGCACACCAACAGCAGTAAAATCCCCCCTGGAAGTCAATGAGAGTTCAATTATTCAGTGTTGCATAGACACCACCCAACAGTTTTTCTTACCCAGATGGGCTTGGGGAACTGCTGTATGGGGGTGATGGAGATGGTGTCCTTCCCTGGCTTTCCAAGCCTGCTGAAGTCACCAGGGAGCTCCTGAGGAAAACAGAAAGAACTCAGCTGTCAGAGCCTGGGAACCAACCCTGTTTCCCTCCTACAGAGCTGTGCCTGCCTAGCTCCTCATCAGTGGGAGCTCTGGGGACTGTCATCCTGCTCCTACCACATGAAACTGAAAATGCTCAGAATCAGGCAGGTGACAGATGTCCCTGAAAAAAAGACTCATTCAGGGACATCTTCCCTCCCATCCACCAGAACCCCACAGTCAAAAACACCCAGCAGGCTCCAGTGGCTGGACAATTCCAAGTGCCTTGGTGGCCTTACCCACTGTACATCAGACTGTCCTGGATTGGCTTCCCTCCTGCAGCCTCAGCAGTTAAATCACCTGAGGGACAAGGAAGTGCAGAAGCAGATTAATTCAAGATCATTTTCTTAAAAACATTTATACATTCATAGCAATTGAGATTTTGTGTAGAATTTCCTGCTCCTCCAAGCCCTGCTGAGTTGTTCCTGCAACAGTGTTTTGCAAACCACACGTGGGCTGAAGCTGAAGTTTGTGGTAGATGCTGCTGATCCTTACACCCTGAAGTTTTGGAAAATCGAGGCTGAAAGCAAGTCCCCTTGGGAGGGGGCCAAAACTTGACAATCATTTGAGGCAACAGGTCCACATCCACTTGGTGCAAGTCCCTGGCTGCTGTGTAAAAGTGGTACAAGATACTCCTAAGTGCTTTGGAACATCCTGTCCCCCCCCGTGGCAAAAATCCAGAGCAGCCAAATGAGCTGGCAGCTGGATACACAACAAACATCTGAACACTGGGAACATGACCAGCACCAGGCATGTGTGTACTGGTCCCACCACTGATTCCAGGGAAAACACAAGCTCCTCCTTATCATAAGAGATCATGCAGAGATCTTCCAGAGATTACTCTACCCCTCCAAATTCCTTTTTTAATACAAGTGGTGCAACCGTGAAAGGAGGAATCACAGCATTTACCACCAAGTTCCAACTCAGAAAAGCATCACACACATGGGGCAAGGCAGAACAATGTCCTTCTGCTGGTTAAGTAAGGACTTGTGCATGGACATACTTAGGCATGTGGCTAAACTGAGGCCCTGGTTCTATGTACATCTGTATTTTCAAGCAAGTCCTATCACAGTATAAACACATAAAGGTCCTAAAATGAAATTTAGAGCATTTGAAGAAAAAACAACATATCTTCGTTTTTCCCAGGGATTTTTTTCAAGTATAAAACGTAGCTTGCTGGCTGAAATCTTGGACTGTGATGCTGAGTGAAACTGAAGACAGGATAACAAGGTAAAAGCTCCTGTGAGAGAGAGACTTTTCCCTGTGAGCCTATTTACCTTCTTTTTCAGTTCCAGGTTCAATCTCTTATTGAGGTCATCAAGTAATCTTTGCTCTCAAATCCTGTCTTTAAAGGTAATTACAAAATATCCTATGAAACTAGCCAGTGAGCCAGAGGTCTTTGCCAGTTTGAAAGCAAAACCATTCGTACTATTCAGTCAAAACAGACAAGTTTAATCACTCTTTCAAATTTTCAGTATCTATCCTTAACATCCACATTCCCCTCTGCTCAGAACATCTGCATTTTCAGAAACCACCTTACTTGAGAACTGTGCTGGGACCATGACAAAGTCATCAGTGTCACAGGAGGAATTCTTGCTGCTGCTTCCTGCAGAGTCCTTGGATCCATGCAGAAACCCGGGAGAATCCTGGGTGGGAGATGCCAGCGCCTTCTCCTGCAGCTGCTGCTGCATCTCTCCAAGGGACTGCTAATCCAAGGAGAAAACAAACACTGGCTTCAGCACAGCTACTTCATCATTCTGCTCCATCCTCTAAACTGAGCTGTACAAGGCTACAAACAACATTTTGCTGATAAACCAGGGCTGATGGTTTGCCAGAAGCAGCTGTTCAGTTTGCTCAAAAGGAACAGCCTTTTATGTCCCTGTCAGAACAACACAAAACACTTCCAGTGTGTCTGATGCTCCACAGATAAGAAAAATTCACTTGAGGTATTGCATCCCTCTGCTAAGGTTTTCTGGATCAACCACACATTTTCTACCAACTCACCTTAGTATGGCTGGGAACATGAGAGGCGTTTTCAGAGGTATTTTGGTTGCTCTTTAGGGTTATGTTCTTTCTGTTTTGTTCTTAAGCACAGAACCATCTGGTATCTATTTGTGCTTTTGCAGCACTTGGTAACATGGAGATAAGTGTTCCTGAACTTCCAAGACCACCCTGTTTTGCTGTACTGCTGCTAAGGAGCTAAAGAAAGGCCCAAAAGAGATTAAACTTTCAGCAGATAAACAGCTCACAGCTGTCAGAGGCAGGACAGTCCCTAAAAAGTCCCATTTTCCTGCTCCCTTCAGCTAAATGATGGATAGCCCCACAATCTCCTCACACTGCAGACAGATGGAGGAGGCTGGATGGTTTAAGAAAGGTTTAAGGCAGCTGAACTGCCCACGGAGCAGATCACAATCTTTATCCTAATGCATTTCCAGGCTGAGAAAGACTTGAAGCAGCTTTCACTTGGGCCTCATTAAGACTTTGCTGACCCTCCAGAGACTCTCCTCTGCACCAGTGGGGACTCCCTCTCTCTGCACACACAGTACATACAAGCAGAAGGAATTTTCCAGCTGTCATAGTTGCCTCTTTTCCACCCATCTGTGAACTCTGCCCTGCAGACATGGCATTTTTCCCAGACTGAGCCAGCACACCTCCATCAGCAAAACCTTCAAGGGCAGAGCAGGAGAGGTGCAGCAAACATGTAACATGGAACCCTCTCCCAGTCTGGCAGTGATTCTGTACCATCCTTGAGCTTCCCAGACCAGGAAAGCTCAGGAGAGTGAGTATTCTTTCCACACCATCTGCTCATTCCTGCCATGGCCAGGAGGGCCTCAGCCAACCACCCTCTACTTCAGGCTCTCAGGGACACAGCTATGAAACATTCAGAGGGGAGCAGACCTGTCTTCTCTGTCCAGCTCACATCATGAGAACCCACATCAACTTCTACTGGTGCCCCTCAGCCTTTCCCACACCAAATTCAGATACTTTGACCCAGGGAAACTCAGAGAACAGTGCAAAAGAGTAGTCATGCCAGAGAGGAAAAAATCCCATCCTTCTTCCTTCCCTTACCAATCACACCACCAGAATTCCTACGTTCAAAGTCAAAGGCAGCTTTCACCAAGAGCCTTCAAAAACAACCTTTCAGTTCAGAAAGCTGGAGGAATGTCACTCCACTGGTCACTTAAATATTCTGCCCTCCAGAAAAGTTTTCACCGTTTTGGGTAACCAGAGAGAAAACCCATCAGTCCAGATCATCTTTCACGAGATCACTGGACTGTGGCAGGTCTGGTCTGAGCAAACAGCTTTGCTGAATGTCCCTCTGTGGTGCCTGAATGTCACTCTGTGGTGCCTGAACACGCTGGTCAGAAGGAGGTGGATACACTGTCAGGCTGCAGAGACTTTGCTTGAACACACAGAACATGGAGCCAAGGAAGCAGAGCTACACCCTGAATTAGCAACTGGTTTGGGCTCCAAGGAGCTTCCCATGCCTGCCAAGACAAGCTAGTGTTGTTCATACCAACTTCTTTCATAAAGGCTTTTCATCCAACAAGCAATGGCACACTGAAGTATGTCTTGGGCAGAGTAAACCAACCTTCAGGATCCAAACTCTAAACTGGAGAACACTGCACCAAGCCCAGCCAGAACTACAGTGTTCAGGGACTTGCACCAGGAGAGTGCAAAAGCAGAGACCTCATTTCAAACACACAAGCAGGAAAACCATTAACACAAACAGTGCATCCTCTGAGCTGTACTTACAGGAGGTGATGCCAGGTGGGAAGTGGATGAGCTGCTAGAGGAACTACCAGAGCCAGAACTGGGATAAGAAGGCATTGGCACGGAAGCAGCTAAAACCAGCAAAAGACAAAACCAAAAGAGGTGGTTAAACCAAGATCAAGCAATAATAAAAAGTCTTCTTCATCTTTCCCCATCAGGTTATCTCATGCACCATCATGTATCTCGTGTATCATATGTGGTCAATTAAAGGAGAACAAAAGAAAATTGGCATCCTGTTCAGTTCTGTGATTCACAGCCATCCACTCCTCCATGCACACTCTCACAGGTCTGAGAACTCCTGACCAAGGTCAGATGCCCACTCAGCTGACCTACCCAGGCAGCCAAGATGGGTTTTGCCCTAGAGAACCTCCAAAGCATCTTTGCAAATCCAAGAAAAGAGAAACAGAAAAGTGAAGTGAGTTGCTCATGTCTGAGGCAGAAGGCAGGAGCTAGACCATACCCTGACAGATTCTTCTTCATGAGAGCTCATGGCTTGGCACACATACATCAAATATTGGGAGGTGTGTGCCAAGTTAAACACATGCCTTCTCAAAGCCTATGTGTTTGCTGTCCAAACAGCCACTCGGGCATCCCAGGCCACATGTTCCTGGCAAAAACCCAAAACCCAACAAAAAACCCTCAAAGGGGTTTTTCCTCAAGGAAATAGTGCATTGTTTCCTATAGCTCAGTGTGGTCACTTCTGCAAGTTAAACATGTTTTGGTCATTTAGTATCTTTGTAAAGAACCTGTGTCCACCAGCACAGGCCATCCCTGTGTCCCTTCCATGTTTTTACTTCAGTTCAGTATAGGAACTGCCAATTTTATTCACTTCATTGTTGCACTGGCCTTTGTAACACTCACAAGGCCTAAAGCTTTCATTGAAAGGCCTGGTTAGCATTGACCTTCAGGCAGAAAAGATGATTAAGGCATCACAGGAGAAAAGAATATTTAACTCCAATGACTTATGTAAGTGAGGTTCAGTAAATAACAGAAGAGCTCAGCTCAGCTAAGCAGGGAGACAGTCAAAGGTAACAATGGCTCTTCAAAGGACTTTGAAGTAGTTAGTGGTTCAAATTTCCCAGTCCACCTGCACAAGACTGAACAGCACAGAAGAGCTCAAAATCCCCACTTCAAGGCAGCCTGAAGTCAGACTTTACACTGGAACCATTTTGGTATTTGAATGACTTAAGATAGAGATCAGAGACAATGCTTAATTGAGGAGAGGAGCACTTTGCTGCTTTTCCATTATGCTGGCAGAGAATTAGCACCTTCTATCAAATTCCTGCTTTTACAGTACCTGTGCTAATGACTCCATACCTAATACAAGGGAGATTAATAACACCTAGAAGAAGAATGCTTCTGTCTGAAGTAAAACTACCTCTGTCATTAATCCCATTACATACTACAAAGTATTTACTCTATTCAACAGGCTAGAAAAATAGAAGTTCATCTCTTTGCAATCAACTATTGAAAGAGTGTTCTAATGATAAAAGAATGGGAAAATATGCCTCTTAATAAAAGCCATTAGGAGGTCTTTCCATGCAGCCTATCAAAGAGGGTTAAAGGATAACTGGACCAGGGTCTTTCATCAGAAAGAAAGCAATCACAGACACTGAATTCCTCAGTCTGAGAGAGGTAACAAGATCCAACAACAGGAAAGAGAAGCCAAAACAGTATAGACTTAAAATACATATTTTAATGTAAGTAACTGACCACTTTAACAGTTTAAGCAGGGTCACAGTGATCTCCTCCAGCCTTTGGCAACATTAAGAAGTAGGAATCCACAAGGGGATGGCAGCAGGGGAGCCTGGACACATTTTTTAGCTTCTGCATCTATTCTGCACTAGATTTAGTGCCCCTGAAGGGCTGTGCTGTTGTAACACACTGCCCTGGCTCCTGTACAGCAGCAGGGATGGAGGTATCCCGAGGATGGGTGTTCTGGGAGGTCGGTCAGGGGCTTGGCATGGAGAGCCACTCTGTCCACAGCCAACACAGCTGCCTTCCCTCCCCATGCTCAGAACACACACAGAGCCCTGAGAACTTGCTTGTCAAATGAAGAGCTCTGTCCTGCCTCTATCACAGGGCTTTTGATCTCCACAGTCCTCCCACAGAGCCTGCAGAGCAATCCCTAGGACCTTCCCTATAGATTAAATACTAGAAAGGAGGGGAAAAAAAAGGTCTCCCCCCATTTATCCTGCCAGATGCTACAGAACGACTCACCCGTGTACAGACAGCCCTTCCTGTTATGGAAGAGTGCTTTTAAAATAAAAGATAAGTGAATTCTCTACTGTATTCACAGATACCTGCTGCAAGACTTGCATCATCATTCATTTTTCCTGGAATTAGCATTTTTGTTAGAGTCATTCCAGTTCTCTCACAAGGTCCCCTCTAGTCTATTTTGGTCCTGTGATTATTGATTTAAACCTGGCTAGAATTGAGACACTTCTATTTTTGACTATTTGCTTCACACAGTTTTTCATTAATCAGGAGGGAAGACAAGCTGGCAGACTTTGCCATTATCATCTGAAACTCAAACTCAGCTGCATGAAGCACTCCTTTAGATACAGCCTCTGTTAATCACTGTTCTTGTTTAAATCCTTTAGAACTCCTCAAACTCACACTGCAATGCTGTGAGCTCCAACTCAGAAGGTCCTGACACTCCAAACAGACTTTGATGCATGTAGAACCAAGAGGTTTGGCTCTAACAAACCCTCTCTGACCTCCACATCCCTGCCGGGGCACCTTTCAGTGTCAGCCATGTAGGGCAGCTTGAAAGAAAGACTGCTTCCATCTCCTTCACACACCCAGGCACTCCCAGTTCAAAATTAAAAAGGGTGCAAACACTTGGCTCATCATGTTTTCAGTTGAGTCTGAATGTGGGGAATGTTAACATGAATTGTAGGCAGGCCCCCACCCAAATCCAGAAATTGCTGGATTGTAATTGTAATGTAAATAAGTCTGTTTTCATAATTGTCCTCTCCAACTTGCTCCAGCAACAAAACAGTCATCCTGCACATTGTGTAACCAATGCCAACTGGTTTCAAAATGGGAGAGCTGGGAGCCATAAAGG
This sequence comes from Sturnus vulgaris, assembly GCF_052056855.1. NCBI lineage: Eukaryota > Metazoa > Chordata > Aves > Passeriformes > Sturnidae > Sturnus > Sturnus vulgaris. Next base: position 5,534,088 of record NC_142261.1, on the reverse strand, counting down.
CAAGCCTGTGCTCCAGCTGTGTGGATCCTGATACTGGATCCTATACTTGTAAAAATAACTTCTGACACATCATCCTACCAGGGGCTCAGCTGTCCTAAAAATATCCAACCCTGAAGGTTTATAGAAAAGCTCTATTTGGAATCTGAGTTCTACATAATCAGGAAAGTGCATCTCTCCAGTGTATCTGGATTCAATTAAAATCACTCATCAAAAAAATCTTTAATTGCAATCTCTGACAAGGCAATAAAGTTTGAGTGCAAACTCTGAAAGAACTTGTCCAAATAAGCTGCTTTTTAGAGTTTAACAGTCTGCAGCATTAAAATATTTTATATGCACAAGTTATGGGGATTCTTTTTTCTAGTTTTCATCTCAGTATTCTATGTACAATAACATTAAAAAGATGGCAAAAGTCAAGCTAAGCCTGACAGGTATTTCAGACACTGAAGCACCTCTGCACTCTGAACCATAACAGCTCACCTTTCATGCTCTCTTATCTGAGAGTCAAGGAGGCAGCAGCTTCTCATTCATTAGAGGCAGAAGCAGAAAAACCTCCAAAATATTCTGCACGGGTACCAATTACAATGTGTTTACTGGGAGAAGACTTGCACAAGCATCTAATTATGCCTTCTCCTGTGTTATTACTGCAACACACTGCCCATACCATATGCTGATCAGACCTGGCTACAGACAGACGACAGTCTGACTAGACACAGCATTTTAAAGACTTTATTAATAAATTTTTACACATCTAAAGTACATGCTTAGTCACAGGTACAAAACCCACAATATAAAATAAATTATAAATAAACAAACAAAAATAAATAAAGTACACCATCTTAGTTAACAAAGCCCAAGAGGCCTGAACCCAGTCTTCAGGGAGGGAGATGAGAGGAGGGACATGAAAACAACCATCCCTCAAAACAGCAGGGAAGAAGAGGTGCTTGTCAGAAATGTTGTATTGAAAGATCTTTGAAAGAAATGTTGGTTTTGCTGAAGGATCTCAAAAAACATGCAAATGTATTTCAACAAGGGGGATACCCCTGCCTTAGCAGCTTCAAAATGATCCACCTGGAGAATGATGGACACACTAGTTTTCCAGAATTCCAAAGTTACATTGCATTAAAAAGACTCAGATGTGAATGACTTAGTGGTAGCAAATTATCAGCTCTCAAGGAGAGCAAGAACACAAGGCACACTTCCCCAGCTCTCCACTGCAGGTCTGAGGGCTCTAATTCAGTCTGAGCACGACCAGCATGGTCCAGATGCAGCTCTTCTTCTCTTTGGTATTTCCTACACTCGCGATGCTGAGCCACATGTTGAGATGAAGAAGCACAGCAAAGTTTTGGACTCAGAGTCAGGGGAGCCACCCCCTGAGAACTGCAGCCTTGCCAAGACACACTAGAGCTACAGCTGTGCAAGGGTCAAGCCCACTGCCATGCCAGACAGCATTCCATAAATCTGTCTTCAAAACCAGTAGCAGTCTCTCCTGCCAGGAGAGGACTCCAGGCTGTGCACGTACGTCCGGAGGTGAGGATCAGCAGGGCGACAGAGAGCTCTGCAGTTTGCATAGGCCTTACCTGCCTGTAAAGGTGCTTTTTTTCTTGGTCCTTGACCCCACACCATTAACCTTGGTGCAGCTGGGGGCAAAGGCTGAGCTACAGTCTCCTGCTCATAATGGCACCTCTGGTTCCTGCACAGCAGGCGTGCACAAGCTGGAAACTGGGGCCAAGTCAGGAGAACCCTCTCCTGTTTTTCTGGGGTTTTCTGCTCCCCTGGCCAGTGAAGCAGTGGGACAGCTGGAGGTAGGAGATGAGGTGGTGGGCATGCAAGAACATCCTGAGGGGGAGATCTTCTGCCCACAGGGGGATCAGACTCCGAAGGGCTTTTCCCACACAGGTGCAGGACAGGAGGTGCCAGGAGCTGGGCTGGCTTAGGAGCAGCCCTGTAGGGCCAGAGTCCTTTCCTGCCCCGTGTTCCAGGGCTGGCCCCACATCCTGCTGCCACAGGTGGGTTTAGGGCCCTGGCTGCTTTGAAAGCACCCCTAAACCAGAAGCGTCTTTTCTTGCCCGCAGGACGATCACCTGAGTGCACAGGTAAAATCTCATCAGGGACAACTCAGAAGTCCTGCTCTGGCAGCAGGAAAGCAAGACAGTGTCAGGAGTGATGTGAGTATCAGACAAGTTGTGTCTAACCCATGGCACATCCAAGAGGCAAATGGGGTTTGTGCTGGACATGGTTCCTCCAAAACCTTGCACTGAACACCCCAAATTAGTCACTGATGAAGGTTCTTGGTGCTATCATTTACTCGGGAGATTAAATGTCCAGGAGAATCCCTCCAGAGAAGACAGCCATACACAATTCCACTAACCCAAGTCTCCTGGCCAAAGGATTATGATGCCCCATGCACAATTTAGAAGCAATTCTAAACTGTTTTCCACCCAAAACAAACCTCTGAACCATAATACGTGGGGCTGCAACTTTTCCAAAGTTTGGAATCAAAAGGAGGAAGAGAGAACTTGCAATGGAAATTTGTCTTAGTTCTGGCCAGCTCCCACAGAGTACCAAATGTAACCCTTCTAAAACAAGATGCATCAAGAACTTCGATGTAAATGATGAAACAAGATTTGGTAATCACAACATTTGGCTTTTGCACAGCCAACCTGGCAAGCAGGGCCAAGAGTGCCACTTTCCACCATTCACTAGCCTGAATGGTACAGCAGATAAGGATGAAAAGCAAGACCATGAAACACAATCCTGTGTACCTACAAGCACCCCACTGGCCAAGAATTTCACACAAAACAGCTGAATACATTTCAAAGCTACATTTGCTTCTACTTTAGTTTTCTAAATATCCCCCATTCATTCCTTTGAAGATAACTGAGTAAAATTAAATACATTTTGATGGCAAAATCTGGACATGATATAGTAATAAACACTGAATCTCTGCCTAAATAACTAAGGAAACATAAAGCAGTACTTTCCTTTTGAACTAACAGCAGAAGAAGTCAGGCCATGATTCAAAAAGAGTTGTAATCAAAAATACAATACTTACATTTTTTCATAGAGGCACTTGCATCCAAGAATGGGTGATGGAAAAATTCATCTGGAAAAAAAAAAAAAAAAAAAGTCAAGAACAATGACTCAGTGAAAGAAAATGACTGTAAGAAGTTTACATAGCAGCTAAAGCACAGGAAGTTACAGTGTTATACAGTGATTTTTCCATGCAACAATGGAAGCTGACTGACTATGGTTGCATATAGAAGTGGTCAAGAATACAGGCTGGAGACTGGATGCAGGACCTGCTCATGAAAAAAGGATGGGAAATAAATTGGATCTCTGGCTGATCAGGATGGTGAATCACCTTAAATGTAGGCATGCAGGGAAGCTGTATTTATCATAGTGCACTGCCACTCACTCCATGGAATAGGAATGATGGATAAAAAGACTTCCACTGAGTGACTTTCCACGACACACGGACTCAAATCCATCATACACTGAGGGCAGAAATGCATTTTTAATGGGATACCCCAGAACCACAGTCCAGAACTCACTCCCTTTCACATCAAACACAACTGCTGCTTCCTCCCTTCATTATGGGAATTCATTCTACAGATCCAGGCCAAGAAAAGCTTCTGTCCTGGCTTGCTGAACACTCTCTACATGTCTGCCTGTCCTCACAAGTAGCCACTTCTCCCAGCTCCATCTCTGATTCACTGCAGCTTTGTGCCAGGGCCCTCTCCTATCACAATCAGCAACTCAGTCTTTTGGGAGTGTCAGCCACGGATCAACACTGATTACTGAGCTTCAGCTTCTTTCCCAGAATGGATTTCCTGTAGCAACACCCAAGGTTTACAAACTTCTTCTGTAAACAGCTCCTCTTTGGAAACTGAGCTTTCCTGAAAGTAGTCACTGGGTTTTTTGTTTGTCTGCTTTTAAACCATAAACAATCCCTGTCTCCCCAGCCTCTCCTCACCACTGCCATGCCAGGGTCCTGCAGCCAGAGTGCAGTGGTCTGGAGCATAGCTCAAGACAGGGAATGGAAATCTCTGGCAGGGAAAACTGGAATCATAGATTAGATCTGCTGTGGATCGAGAACATCCCCATCCTGTGGGAGCTGCTCAGCTGCTGAGGTTTCCTGCTTCTTTTTCAGCTTGCTGCACTAGAGGAGGGTACCATCCCTCAGCCAAGCTGACTCAACTGAGGGGGTGGAAATGATGATTTCTTTCACTTTTCCCCCTCCATGTTCCAAACTGCTTATTAGCTGTGCTTGCAAAGCAAAAGTTAAACAACCCAGCTTGTAATCATCAGCAGGAAACTTGAAATTTAAAACCCTCCTGGTTTTCCTCTAGATAATCTTGAGATTGCAGAGAGCATCAGTTCCTGGCAGAACAGCAGCTGGGACACAGTAAGTATATGAAGTTTCAAGCTGATGAGTTGCTGTTGTGTGACTCAACTGAGCCCCAGGGGAGCTCTGTGGAGCTCACTGTGACATCTCCAAGCAGACAGTCTCAGGGAACAAGGAACAGCAGGAACCCCTCTCCTCTGGGGACATGCCAATATATTGATAAATATGGATAAATAGGAAAAATGTAAGATGTACTGTAACTGTTGTCCAGAGTGATATCAAAATCTCCTATCTCAAATTTCCAAGTGTTAGACATGGACTCACGCACTCTACTCCCAAGAGGTACAAAACCAGTTTATACGGGGTAAAAAGGTTTGCCAGACAATTTCTGACAGCAGGGAATCAAGAACCTCAAAGATACCTTCTTTTGAAGTGCACAGCAGCATGATAGAAGAGATAGAGATCCACAGCCCAGATGAAAGATCTGCAGGGAAGAACCCTGCCAGGTGATTCTATCCAAGCCAGTCTGTCAGGAGCTTCAATAACTCATTTTTCAAAAGGCTCATTCTCTCACTTCTACACCCCAGTAACCAGTCCTTTGCATTCATCACTGGAAAACTATGATCAACCTCGGGTAATCCACAGTTGCTTCCCCAGCTGACCATCCCCAGAAAGGCTTTCCTGGTATCTCTAATCCAAAAGAGTAACAGAAGGTGCAAAACAATTCCTCTTCATCACCTAGCATATGTTGCCCAGCAGGGAAGAATCCACCTGAGCTAATAAGCAAACAAAAACCCAACAGAAAATCAACTCTCAAACCCCAGAAATGTCAAACTTTTACTCCAAGTCTGACTAAAAAGCATCCTGAACACACACAGGACATGTTTGCTTTTAGATGACCTGGCCCTTTCAGTGACTCATGGAAAGGCTCCACCTCTGTCTGCTTTCCTCTAGGGCATGGCTTTCCTAGGAGGTTCTTCAGACCTTTGAGCTCAGCTAAAACACACCTGTAAGAGGCTGCCAAGCCAGAACCTCTGGGCTCACAATGATTGATCTCAGCTTAGAAGGAACTAAGACAAAAAAGGAAATCCTCATGTCAGCCAAATCAGAGACTGAGACTAAGGCTTGGAGATTGCCAGCTTGAGCCCTGAGAAGGACCAAGGCTTCCTTCCACAGAAACTGGAGAAGGAGGGAAGGGTCTGCAAGCAGCTACATCTCCTGGCTCAGATTATCACAGCAAACCCTGAGAAACAGAGATAGTGACTGGATTGTTCAGTAAATGAATGCAGCTTGCAGCTCTGAGAAGGAACTGTGACAGAAAAGCACAGAGACACAAGACACATTTTACCTAGTAGCACACTTAACCACAGCTCAGAGAGATATAAAAGAAGAAGCCAGGACAGGGAATGCAAGTAACAAAAATATGCTGAAGGTGTGCCAAGTCTCCTTGGTTTACAAAACTGTACTGAAATCAGCACTGACCTTTCTAGCATATAAACTAAAACTCTCAAGATTATGCAACCCTCCAGGCACAGGTGAAATCCAGGTGTCTGGATGCTTCTCCTAGCCCCAGCCAGAAGTAGAGAGGCTTGTTCAGTGCCAAGAGACAGAGAGGCAGGCAGCAGAACTCAAACTGGAAGGAAATCTTACCGAAGTCCATGCGGTCCTTATGATTACGCTGCAAGAGGCCCAGCAGGAGCTGCCTCAGGTGGCTTGATGTCTCCCTGGGGATGCTAGGATTGAAAACAAAAGCAAAGTAAGAGAGATTTGCAGTCTACTTAAACAGCTTTTACATATTCAGGAAGGCAACTGGCAAACGCAAACTCACTCCAAGCCTGCTGGGCCAGGAACACCAGGAGCTCACTGGAGGAGGCTGATCAGAAATGTCTCTATTTTACATCTCTGGCTTTCACTCCCCACTGCCATTGTTCAGGCTACAGCTAATTTTGCTTTAGTGACCTCTCTCATGAGCGCCTGCAGATCATTCCCTTCACAATGTCATCCCTCTGGTGCTCAGCTAAGCCCATTCCACTTGCAGTATTTCACACATAATAAATAAAATCACGCCTACTTGCTCTAATGGGAATAAGATCACTAGAACAAAGCAGTTTCCAAGGGGAAGCTTCCAATTAAGACACTGGTGGTGAAATGTATCACCAATTACTACCATTTTATTAAGGCATTTATTTTTCAGTGCAGCTTATGTTACACTAGCAAGTAACCTTTGTCTATTTGCTTCCTTGATATACAGCATATATTAATCGAAGGCCACTAAAATGTAAGCAACTGCCACCTCATCAAGCTAAAATTTGTGCAGTTATTACCTCACTTTTCAGCACAGTTAGGAAGAAAATATTCTTCTCAACAGCCTTTGAAATACAAAAGAGCTGGTAAAGCACTGTGCTTTCCCTCACCCCACAAGCAGATGGGGAAGAGGCCAGGGCAGCTCTTCATAACCCCTGTAGATTGAAAAATGCAGGGAATAAACGAATGGATTAAGGCACGGAAAGCAGAGTTCAGCTCTTGCATAAGTAGATTCAGCCCTGCTGACTTCCCTCCATCCCCAGAAGTGCTGCTGGGGGCTTTGGGCTGGGACAGAGCTCTCCTAGTGAAGCGTGGGTGGCTGCAGCTCCTCTCAGTATTAACTGTTTTATCATGGCTGTTCCCAGCATGGCCCCCACGCTCTGCCAGGCTTTCCCCTCTCCCCACACTGGGTCAGCTGAGGTAATGACATGTACACCCAGTACAGTAATTTTAGCTCTCAGTGGCTCTGCACGTGGCTCTGGCATCAGTCACTGCCCTGCGGCCAAGCCCAACAAATGCTGGGAGAAAAAGCCTTTCCTATACCATCTTCACCAACACACCCTGCCACTGACAGGGGTAAAACAGAACCTAGCCCAAAAATAGTGGGGGGGAAGAAGTGTGCTAGCTAGCACTACCAGACTCCTGTTCAGAGAAACAGGAGAGGGGAGGCAAGCTATGTGCTTACACATTTCAGTACCACCCAGTTATTTTTTTGTGAAGCCCTAGGCCGTGCTAGGGCAGGAATTTGAACCTGGCAATTCCAAGAACAGAGAATGATGGCAAGCATCCCTTATCCTTGTTTGTACTGGAGGAGGTGCTTTTCCACCTCTGATGCTACAATGGTTTTGGGCACCTTCTGAGGCTGACACAGGAGGAGGCCACCAGGACTCTGGAAGGGATGCAGTGAGACAGACTCAGGTTGAGTCCCATCAAAAGAGGTGCCCCTTGGAAACACTCTGTGTAATGGAATAACCCAAAGATACCACAGCAAGCAGCCTCCTGAAAAATGCATCAGTGCTGGAGTCCTGCAGCCCTGCAGGGTTATCATCATCATTTATTTATCTGTGACACATAAAGCTCTCATTCAAAATGAGTCCATTTCCCAACTCTGACTTTAGCCTTGGTATGGTTTTAAAGCCAAGAAACAGGTACATCAACTCATGGACTTCAGATGGCACAACACAGATGAAGAGGGTGCAGATTAACAGCCTGTTTGTCTCCTCTTACCTCCCATGTCCAAAGCATCAGGCTTTGTAACCCTTCAGCATTATTTTCTAGGACCATCTTTTTAAACATAAGCAACAATCTGCATCTTTTCCCCCATGACCTGGGATGTACTTCCAATGCAAACCAGCACAATGAATATTAATGATTTAGATCAGCACTATTAAAACTGTGGGGCCTTCGGGGCTCTCCTGCCATGGGCTCCCCAGAATGTTCAGAACAGCATCTCCTCACCTGCCTGCAGCCAGGGACCACTTCCCCACTCCATTCTCAAGCCAAAACACTTTCCCAGGCCATGGCAAGGAAGTGTGTGCCAGCCTGCATAGCCCCAAGAAAAATGAAAACAAATCCTGGCACTGCTGCAGTCCGAGAAGGAGGTCTCTGGAGTAGTTTTGTGTTTCATCCTGTGCTGGCAGGGCACTCAAGCAGTTTATTCATGTTTACTCAGGAATAGCACAGATTGCACCCCGTGTTAAAGAGACAAACTGACTTTGGAAAGAAGGAATTGCCATTTACACAAAGGCCAGTTCAGATCCGACTTCCACAGTGAGAAAAACAATCAGCTTGGATCTGAATTTTGGAAGCATTTGGTAGTTCAAAAGTGCAGATAAGTGAAAATAGCAAATGCAGACTGTGTGAAGGACTCCAGGAGGACTAATCCCTACAAGAACAGACATGCTCTCCTCTTACAGCTGAGTTTCATTTCTCCCCTCGTCTGCACCATGAGCAAAACAACAGCAGGGCAGTGGGATCGACACAAGAAAATTTATTAATTGTATGGATTAATTTCTCATTTAGTAAGAGGGGCAGTCATGTTTTGAGCTCTGGAGGAAAAACAAAAGTTCTACTTTCTACTCACACAGACTGATTCCAACTATGCAGTCACATTTTTGCTTTAAATTGTTTCTTTTCAGGTATTTTACTCCATCACACCCTCTGGTTCAATCCAGGTGCCCTAGAGGTAATCCTGTGGGCAATCTCTGTGGTAATCCCCAGGCAATCCCTGAAATTTGTACCTTCTCCCCAAATCAAAAAAGGAAGTACTTAAAGGGAAATTAACTGCATATCACAAGTCATTGATAAGAGCTCCAGCTTCTTGACAGTTCCTTCCAAGTTATCTCTTGGAGCTGTCTGAACTGATAAGGGAAAAGAAAAATCCATATACAGCAACCCAATGAACTTCCTGCATATATAGCTGCATTAGCAGTCCTGCCAACTGGGAGCTATAGCTTTCTGGTTAAAAAAGGCCATCGAGATTTTAGATATATAATCTGGAACTTTAGCCTTGTCTCTGTACCTCAGGCTGAGGTTTTCAGAGCCAGCATAAGCTTCTGCTTTCAGAGCTCAGAAATCAAAAGGAAAGACCACAGCAACAAAACCAAAATACCCTGACAAGTCACAGCAGAGAGGTAACATATACCCTGTTGGGATGGGAGCAGTTCTCTTCCCCCTGGAAACTGCAGCAGTGTCCATTTCCAGGGAGGTTATAGTATTTCCCCAATAGCAGGATGGACACAAGCAGTTGCTGCCCTGACACGTGAGAAATGGGAATGTGATCTGCAGCCAGGTATGGCAGGTTACAGCAGATCCCAGAATTGCCTTGAGTTCTTCCCCAGGCTCTCAGCCTCAGGGGAGCCATGTGTGGAACAGGACCTCAAGATGGGTCTTGGCATCACTAACAGTTCTGGATTTTTGCAATGCAGAGAGACAGAACATCCCTTTCTTTCTGCAGAGAGACAGAACATCCAACCCTGGCTATCTGCTGCCATCGGACTTTCTCTGGGCCACGTCACTGCTGGTTTAAGGAATGGGGAAAGGCAGGAGGCCAAATATTTTAGTCACCTCCCCAAGTGACAAGCCAGGAGCATGCAAGGACAGGTGTAAACACGGAGTAAACAAGTGCCTACAAACATTGACACTGGAAAAGTGCTTACTTGGGCATCAGCATCTTGTTTTTCTCATAGAAGAGGCGGAGATCCTGTGGGCTGCTGGCCTGTAGGGGAGAAAGAAACCACTACATGAAGCAGTTGATAATGAAAGAAAGGGATTAGCATTTCTGTTTCACTGTAGTTCTGAAGAGCAGAAGCACTTTTTAATTGCTGGACCACCAAAGACAATGAGAACCTGCAGCTTGCTTTAGATTGAAAAGCCAGCCCTGTGCTGCAATGAAAATACAGTATTTCAACCTGCTGCCATTTTGTCTCTGACTTGGTTCTGTCCTGTTCTACCCTTCCACAGGCTGAGCTTCACTGCAGTGGGCTCTGATGCTCAGGTTTGAGCTGGCCTAATAGCCTCACCCAGGAGACGAAATAACTGTAGATGCAAGGAGTCCCAAATGATGAGTGACAGATCCTGCTGAGAGCATGGATTAATGCTGCAGGGCATTTAGAAAAGGGGCAGGGAGCCTCCTGATGTGCAAGGGATCAGTGAAGAGGCTAGGAACATGGAGAAACAGCAACTGAATTAGGATTTTCTACTTTAGTTCCAGGAAGCCAGAAGGCCTCAAGCCAGAGCTCCTATTTTATTTGTGCAGTAATGTACACAACTGTGAGGGATGTTAATGACAAGATTCCAAATTCTGAGAGATGGGATTAAAAAAAAAGGTGGGGGCTAGGCACAAGAGGTTTACAGCTGAGGTTAAAAATAAAATCACCAGTAGACAAGCACAGACACATAAAAATCCCCTAATATAAATTCTCCATTTGTTTTCATGAAATGAATACAGGCCAGTAAATTAACCCTAGTGTCTCAAGCTTTTCTGCTTAGGCAAAGGTGTTTTATTAAAGGCAGAGCAGGCTGGCTGGCACGATACAGACATGAAGGCACATAAACAGGGCAGGAAGATCAGAGGGATTCATCTGCAATCAATTATTAGTGCAGTCGAGTGTGTAGGAAAGTGTGAATGAGGAGGCAACAGGCAGCTTCTCCTGATGTTCAGGGCAGGCTCAAAAATCCCTCGGGCCTTCCACCTACTTCTCTTTCTAAATTAGAAGCATTTAAGGTCAATTAAGATGCTTAAAATGGCAAATCAGACAGGCCAATCTGCAGATGGTCATCAAAATACCACTAACACGGTATGGCTGGAAAAGCAGCCACATAAGATGCTGTTTCAACATCACCTACTCCCTCTGGCTGAAGATGAAAATTAAGGATAACTGAGAGCTCAGTAAAAAAAACCTCAAGAGAAACCAAAGGTAGTCTCAAAAGCTGATAGTATCAACACACTCGTATAGTACTCATCAGGGCAGTGTTTTTTACACAGTCTTACCAACAGAAGCTACACCAAAAAACCATCAAAATTAAAGCAGAGCACTTTGTTACACAGATGCCAAACTGCATCAAAATTTCCAACTGCTGCCACACAATTTAATTCAGGAAAACTCCTTTTTACACCTTCCCCTCGCAGGTCTTGGAATGTAATTAGATTAATATCTGGCAAACTTTAGGGAGGCAAGCCGACACACTTGCACCAAATGGCCTGGCCACATTGCCCAGAGTGATGACAAATATTCCTGACAGGTACAACGTGCAAGGAGGGGGCAGAACATGGGGAGAGATCTCTTCAGAGAGATACAAGCCTTGGCTGTTTGCTCTGGTCATTTCCTGTTGCAACAGCTCAATTGTTTCACAAATACAATGAAGCTCTGATCTACTTCAAACACTGCTTTGTCAGAAATTTTCCTGGCAATAAAGAGAGTATATTCAAAGCAGCATATATATGAAGACCAGTTCATTAGAGAAGGTTTCTAAGCACCGGCTTGGACACAAACAAAATTCTCAATGAAGTTTTCCTCCTCTTTGTACAAATTCAAGAGACGTCCCTGGAGGGATGCTGTTCCTCACATTCTGCTGTGTCAGTACAATCCCCACTTGCTCTGCAGGGACCACACCAGGCTCCTCCCCACCCAGACCACACTCCCTCACTTGGGCTGTCCTCAGAGCCTGTGATTCAAGGCTGGTCCCCAGTGCAGATACCAGGGGAAGGGAGTCACTCCAGTGAGTGCCCAGCACACACAGCCATGGATCACCATTAATTTGGTGAAAACAACTGCATCTTCGTGTAACTTCATTATTAACTGACTGAGTCATACAGTTCTGCTCCCAGTAACCTGTCCACTGCTCTCTTGCTATCATACAATTCATAAAGCACTAGGAGCCTCAGCCACCTCCCCTTTCAATAAAAGGTGCTTCTCTAAGAATCATGGAAAAAAAAAACCCAGAAATGTATGTAACACAGTAAAAATGTCACTTGAATTCCCTCGTCTAGGAAGCTATGAGCTTAATTTGAAATTTGCCTTCCAGGCAGATACACCCTGCCCAAGAAAAACACCAGAAAAAGGACATTTTAGGAACGTGACAACCAGACCATTCAAGGTACAGAGGTACAACTTCTACCTGTGGGACAGCACCCATCTCTGAGAACCAGGGATGCAGAACAGCTCAGCTTTCCCTAAGGCCAGGAGAGCACACTAGCAGGTCAGTTCACCCCCTTTCATGTCCCTAGGGAGCAGCTGCATTTTGGTTCTGTCTACCCTTTCTATATATAGAGGCAATTGGACAAATTCAATCCTGCCACTCTGTTACTTTGTCCTGAGCAGCAGTGGAAATATGTTGAGCCAACAAAGGCATTCAGCAGAACCCTGCCAAATCCCCTTCAGTGCTGGCTGCCTGGAAGTGAACTGCATGTGAAAACCAGGCAGGGTGCTGCTCCCAAAAGCACTCAGCAGTGGATTTGTCATGCTTGGGCCACGGCTGGATGCCAAAGTCCAACATTCAGACAGAAGAGGGCCAGAGTTTCACACCTTCCCTGAAGAGCCCTTTCTATTTAACACTCCATAGCAGGTGTATGGTATCTGTCCTGCTCTTTGAATTCTTTCCTTGGGGATTTAGAGGTGCAGAAACGGGATTCGGATATGTTGGAAAGAAAAAATAAATAAGTAACGTTGTTTCTAGCTCAGTAGCTCTAGGGAAAAGCTTGAAAACCTGCTGAAAATACTTCCTGATATTGTAAGACTCCCACAGCTAAGTGGCTGGCATTCAGAGGACTTGAAAGCCCAAGGAACAGAAACAAGCAAACAAAAAACGCACCCCTGAACCTTTTTCTTTAGCAGTCCATGGATTTCTCTCTACTGCCAAAAGAGCACAGTAAGACCCACAAACACTGGTTCAAAAGCCAGTGGATCACTGACTACAGCAACAAGTCCATCACTGCACCCAGTCTCAGCAGAATTACCACCAGCTCCAGGAATTTCTGTCCCCATGGACACAGGGCACTCCAGAGGAACAGAGCTGAGAACAAAAGAGCAAGCTGCCTAACAAATAAACCAGGGGTTCAAATTCTTGGCATAATATCCAGCCTTTCCTGGTGTTCCTCAAGGCATTTCACAACATAGCAGTTGCTGTAAATGATACATAATCCTAGTACTTATGCAGACAGAATTAACTCAGAATTGAAGCAGTGAACTTGGTACACCAGACTTAGAAATTAATTTTTCACCTAACAGCTAGCTGGGATGAGAACATAAACAGGCAGGTTAACTCTTTCAGAGCTGCCAGATCAGGCAGAAAAACTTGCATTAATTCTCTTGTCAGTCCCCTGCTCTTAGGCTCACTCTCCCCCAGACACAGGGCACCATGTCCACAGAAAGCTCAAGATTCATGCAAAGGCTCAGACAGCAGACAACCAGGTTTCGTGGTGCTCAGCAGGATCTGATGTCCCATTGCCACTGCCAGAGCCAGCTCTGACACAATCTGCATGTGCTCAGTGGGGTGTCTGCTTACCAAGAGCTGCCCAGATTTAAAAGGGGTCACACAACAGAAGCCACCAGAAATCTCAGTGTGATTCCTCCCACACAGAAAGAAAAAAAAAAAGAAAAAGGAGATTGAGGTCATTTAACTAATCATATTTAAAACACCATCTGACAAGGACTAGATTGGTTTTGGATTGTTTTAGACCTTGTGTAAATCTTTCTTCTCTTGCCTCCAGCTTTGCTTCTGGTTGTCACTTGTTTACAGAGCCAGCACCACCTCATGGTGGGCACGGGGTCCCAATCTTTTCAACTCAGGTAAGGACAAGAGCAAATCACTACATTCCCAAGACACTTCCCAGTTCTGGTCAGCAGAAGCAGGAAATGCACTGTTCCAAAGTCCTATCCTCAGCAAGAGAAATGCAGAGATGTGAGTGCAGACCACTTATTAGGCAAGGCAAATTAACAATTCCACATTAATACAGCACTCAGCAAATCTGTTTATAGGGATTATGAATCCCATTAATCTCATCCCTATGGCAGTCTCACTGTTTTGTTTATGGGTATGTTTAATACAAAAAGCTCCTTAAGAAAGCTTCACCAGCCATCCTACCAACTGTTCACATCTGAGCATCAGCAGCTTCTTTCTTGTCTGTGTGCAGTGAGGCAGGGAAGGGACAGGAATGGCTCTGGGAAATTGCCTTGGGTGACCCAGCTAGAGTTAAAATTAACTCTGAGACAGCCAGAAATCACATTCACACATATACACACATCTCTGACTTGATTTACAAGCACTTTCAGGATTGACAGCTACCTCAGCCTTTCCACACATTTGATCTTTTTTCCATCTAACCCATTTCCCGGAAGCCCTATTTTATTTTTAGGCAGCTCATTCTTCCTCCCTGCAGATAACACTGGAGTCCTTTTTCTTTGCATCCTCCTGAAGGTGCCTCCTTGGCTCAGGCAGTGACAGCCATAGCACCCAAACACAGCATGTTTCATTCAGCTGAGCCCCAGATTCCCATGGGAATCTCAGCTAGACAGACATGAGGGGCTGTCTTTGCCAGCCTAGGAGGGAAGGCACGGTGAGGACTGAGCCCAAAGAGGTTCACCCAGAAATCCAGTTCCTGGCTTCCCTGTACAACTGGGTCTGCTGGTGGCACCATGTGGAATCTGCCTGTTTTCTTCCCAGCCATTGGAAGACATCCCTCCCAAATGCACTCATTCCTATTCATGGTGTTGCCATCACCTCTGTCCACAACCCCTCTTTTCTCCTAAAAGCCCTGTACACAACAGCTTCTTGCCTGCTCAGTGACCATCAGCAAATTTTTACCACAGTCATGCCAACAAAAAGACAGAAGGCCAGTTAACCTTTAACCAGCTTCCCCTAGACAGGCTTCTTTCACCTGGATCTCAAGCTGGAAGGCAGTTTGTGACATGCATGGCCAAAACAAATAGATGGGGGACAAAGAACCATCTGGGCTGAGCTCCTCTCTCTCTCTGATCAAACACATCCACAGCTGCTACTGCAGTCACAAACAGGGCCTGGCATTTTGCTTCAAAGTATGACCTCCAAAAGAGGAAAGGGTGTGGGCTAAACTGAAATAGAGAAACCAATAACCCCCATTCCCAGCCCAACAGATGTTTATGGGACAGAGTTATCTAATGAGGCAATCACAAAGCAAGGTCAGGAACTGCTGGGCAAGGACTGAAGTGTCCCTTCACTGCCCACTCCCAGGCAGGGTATTGCCATGCCTCAATCAGAGACAACTCCTATGATAAAGTCACCACATTAAACAGTCATTAAATAATTTCAATGAGTAAGTATCAAGGTGCCTTGAAAGACAAAAAGGCACCAAGATACAAAGGAGAATCTGTGCCAGGCTCCCCTATGCATGCAGTCAAAGCTTGCTTTCTCCTCTTCCACATTTTCTTCTTAACACACAAGTATTTATTTTCTCTCATCCTAGCAGTCATTTTCTCCTCTCAAACAAAGATACCAGCACTGATAACAAGTGGATGCAGCCAGTAAACAGAAGCCATTCAGAAGTTTCAGTGCACTTTGTAGGGGTTTATAAAAAAAGTAACATGCAAAGGAAATGAAGTTTTGCTCTAAATACAGAGGAAGCTGGTGGACAGAATATAAAGCATTGGAGTGGAAGATTCTTATAGCAGCAGGGAAAAAATTACCCTGAAGGAAAGAAGTGTTTTTGGCTCTAGACAAAACCAAAACATACCATTACTTTACTCCTGTATTTGCCCACTCTTTCCTGCAATAGATTTCGAACTCATTTTATCCTCCCCGATGATGTAACTGCATAAACATTCCAGGTCTTGTGTGAAATCCTAAAGAGCTGTGGAACTAAAGCTCATAAAGTCCTTCACTTCATAAAGTTTGCCTTATTACATGAGCATTTATTTCCCTCTGCCTTTCTTTTGTGCTATTTGTTTTTGTTTCCTTTTTATTAATTTTTCAGTGTTTGCTTGGGATATTTTCCATTTTATCTTGTTAGAGAATCAGGATAAAGGGATGTCAGGACATAAGAAGAGAGGACCAGAAAGCAAGGGGGGGAATTCTGACAAATACAATAGTTAAAAACAGTAATTTCAAGGGAGAATCTGCTGATCTCAGTCAGAGATGGCAGATGTAAAGTAGCACACAGTGTGGCTAATGAAAAAAATACACTGAATCTAGATGAATTCCAGATATGGATGATGAAAAATATGTGAAGTATTCTGAAGCAACAGGCATAAGGCTGTGGTGAATTCTCCATCATTCAAAAACTTAAAATCAGAGAATGCTGTTCACAAAGGATATGCTGTAGCTCATCCAGAAATTATGGCATTAAGTACAGGGTGGAGCTTTACAGGGCTGTGTTATATTTGGAGAGGTTTGGATATGATGAACATAAACATTTCAGGCTGGAAGAGATTGCTGTGAGATGATAGATAAGATCCTTTTGATATTATCCCACTTAACTGCTCTGAAAAACAAGTTGATTTAGATGCAATACACTACTTACCACAAATAATCCTGAACATTAACTTGCAATTACCATCTTTCTTATAGTCCTTTCATATCCAACAGAATCATAATTATGAATTATACACCGACTACGGTTGTAAATAGAAACTGATTTTCTAAGTGTAGTCCTAAAAAAGCCCCACTGCTTTAACTGATTCAGGGTAATTTTCTCAATAGGTGACCCTTCCTAAGCTCTTATAACTGGGAAATACATTTCACTGAGAGACAACCCAGAGAAGAGTCACATTCTAGTAACACATCCTGCATTACAAACTATAAAGCACAACACTGTCAAGGTGTTGGGACAGTCAGACCCTCATGAGGCTGAATCTAGGGGAGTTGATATTAGAGATGACAGAAGCCTTAGAGAAACCAGATTAGAAGGAAAAGACAAGAGATTAAAAAAGCAGGAGAGAGTCATCAAATCTAAGCAACTCACCTGAAAGGGAGCCTTTCCTGTTAGACACTGATAAATGATGGTTCCTATACTCCAGAGGTCAGCTTTGGCATCGTAGTGTTGTGACATAATGACTTCTGGTGCCTTTTGGGGGAGAGAAACAACATTTCTTTTATAAAAGAAGTAGTTTTGGTGGGTTTGTTTTTTTTTAACATCTCCAAGAGAGATAAGTCACTATTATGCTATAAAACCTCTTGAGCTAGATTCCCCAGTAACCATGAAAGATTTACTCCCAATAAGACTATAACTATATTGAAAGAACCACTTCCCTGTATAAGGGGAAGCAGAGACTTTCATTCAGAAGACAAAAATACATACTAATATTGTTTATTTTGGGCAAACTCAGTACTTCCCCTTCTCCCAGTGTACCATTTTCTGCTGAATCCACCAGAAGAAGCCCCACTGAAATCACAAACAGATCTCCTCAACCAAAGTAAGGAGCAAGATCAAGAGCAGCAAAGGCTGCCACTGCACAGTAAACTCCAGCCTCCATCCTGGGCTGCACCACTTGGGCACTTCTCTCATTTAGCCCAAGATGGCAGCACATTAATTAAGCTCCAGGGCCTGATGCCAAGGTCACAGCTTGGGTTCAAAGGCAGTGATCCAGTCCAACAGCTTGAGCCCTGCTGTGCCTCAGACTCTGGTTTCTAATCTCTCATTGTGCCCTCAGCTGTCCCTCCCAGGCTCATTCCAAAAGCTGGAGACAGTGCAAGCCCCCAGAGCCCCTGGCTCAGCAGGCAGAGCCTGAGGAGCAGCAGCAGAGGAGGGACAGGAGGGCAGGCTGGCTAATCCCACGTGTTTATAACTACAGATTTCATTGCAGTGCTGCCAGCATGGAACAGGATCAATTTTTTAGCTCTGTTAGAAGTAAAGGCCACATGTAATGGAAAAAAAATGGCAACAAGTAAATTGTGGATAGGAGCTCGGTCTGTCCCTAAGGGAAGGAGGCATGACACCAAAAAAAGCCAAAGCAGCAGGACAAGAACTGCACAAGATTTCAAGTCTTGCCATGGCATGGATCATACTGGGGTTCAGACAGGAAGCTCCTTTTGGTAGAGGTAAAATATCTGGGTTTTTTTAAAGAGCAAAATGAAATAAAGCAGCAATAGGCTGTAGCTAAAGCAGGGAATAAAGCCCTGCCTTACCAGCAGATGTTCCCAGAGCTCCTGCACAAGACCCACAATAGCAGTAGGGAAAGACTTCAAAACCCTCCCTTAATCCCAACTGAACCCTCCCTTCCCATCTTCCTTCAAACCCATCAATAAACAGAGAACAATATGAAACATTGAGATTTCTTCTAACATCCAGTGTTGTTTAAAATAAAAATAAAAAACAAATTGTAAAAAATATCATCACTAGTTTCCTCCAGCCCTTTCAGAAAATAAGCTGTGTGTTTTCAATTACTTTCACAAGAGACTCCGAAAGAAAAAGTATCACTAAAAATAGACAATTCAGGAAACTCTCACAGGAGAGGAGAGTTACATCATCTTCACATATAGCACAGTTCAAATAAACATGAAAAAAAAAAAAAAGGCTTCAAAAAAGGGAGAGAGAGGAAGTGTGTTTTGCTTGAGGTAGTTCTGTGGAACAGGCTACCAAATGCACTACGCCTGTGCAGTGCAGCACAGTCCAGCCTAACTCTGCCCAAAGACCACAGACAAAAAACTTAAAGAGTGGATTAGACTGTGTTTGAAATGAGGTGCCTTTTACCCCAGGGCACCTGTAAAAAACTTCAACCTAAATTGACTCACATCACCTTTTTACTTTGAGCTCAGACACCCACATCCCCAGGAACTACTACAAGTCTGGCTTTGACATTTTTATTTCTGTCTGGTTTTCTCATTTTTCCTTTCACTGACTAGATGTGACACCAAGACCTTGGCTGCTGCTATGAACACAAATAAGAGATCACCTCATCACAACGTGATCCCAGAGTGGAAAGTACAAAGAAGGTAAAAGGGATCACTTTGGTTTCTCATACACATCAGTTTCACAGTCTAAGCAGCCATCCTGGAAGCATGGTTATCCATATCTCACCTGGAAGTTACATGACAACATAGACAGCAGGTGCCTGACATTACCAGCAGCCACAACTTCAGGAATCTCCCTGTGCAACAGCTCATTTCTGGCAAGTAAACAAAATTTCACCTCTGGGGGAAAGACTAGATAAAAACAAAGCCTTCCTTTTGGGAAGCAAAGCAAGAACAACACAGAAAATCACACTTACCATGTACATAGGTGAACCACACAGTGTTGCTGCCATCATATTGTTCTGCAGGTACCGGGCAAACCCGAAGTCAGCTACAAAGACAAACAGAGGTAGGTCAGGAGCAGACACCAGTTCTAGAGAGCCTGCATCTTCTCCAGTTGATTCTCCCTGCTTTACCTTCACTTCCCATCAATCTTTGCAGCCTCTTTCCCATCTTAGCCAGCCTTTGACAGCTCTTCCTGAGCAGCAGTATCCTTGTGCTAGTTATTAATGCACAGTACACACACTACAGGAGGACAGACCAAGTCCCAACAGTATTCAGATGAACAAACTCCCATCCTTCTTTCAGAGATCAGTACCCATTTGCCTGCACTCTGAAATGTCAGCTGGGAAGGCTCTCTTGACTTTAGTGACAATGTGCCAGTTCATAACCAGCCAGTTCATCTGCTGCTGTGTCAGCCTTTCATTTGGGGAACTGAAAGTTGCCCTCCATTGAAAAGGCTGTAATGTGAAACACATCCAGGAGGAACCACTACTCCCCACTGCCCACGTTTCTAGACCAGTCCTACCACAATGAGTCTCGTGCTGTACCTTTACAAGAGTACCAACAGTGCTAACCCCAGCACTAGGACAGATAACTGAGCCACAGTTCACTCAGCAGGTAAAAGAGCCAGGAACAAGGAATACTTAGATGAATTACCTCTGCAGGTTACTCAGCATCTGATCATATGACACTGAGATGTTCTCTCAAGGTTACCAGATATTTCAAGCTAGGACATTGACACAGCTGTTTACACTGTCATCTGTCACTAATGAACTGGTAGAGCCAGATTCTCCCTGGACCATGTACTCCTCAGGGAGCACAGGGAGGGCTGCAGGTTACATCACACCCAGAGCAGTTGTGCTCACAGCCCTGCTCCTGTGTTTGCAGTTCTCAGTCCCTTCCTTACAGATATTAACTTTGCACTTGACAAAATAAAAAAAAAAAAATTAAAAAAAAAAAATCCCGCATCAAAATGTTTCAGGTCCAACAAGCAGTAACATTT
Source organism: Sturnus vulgaris (assembly GCF_052056855.1). Taxonomy (NCBI): domain Eukaryota; kingdom Metazoa; phylum Chordata; class Aves; order Passeriformes; family Sturnidae; genus Sturnus; species Sturnus vulgaris. Next base: position 5,513,731 of record NC_142261.1, on the reverse strand, counting down.
CAAACTTTTCCACTGGACCTCATTTCCCAGCTGAAGAAAAGCACTAACACTTTCTCCACAGCACAAGGTTAAGGTGAGGAACAGTTTTACTTAATTAGTGTCAGCTCCAGCTCTGAGCTATAACGTAACCAAAAGCCCACGTCTGAGGGTGATATCATCTTATTTTTGAGGGACCGCAGGGAATATGTGTGCTCTGGAACTGGATTTCTGGAGCACTCATCCCAACTACTGGTCCATCTGTGCCACTTGCCTGATGTGCAGAATGTGAATTTCTTCAAGCTGCAGCTGAGAAGCCTGTCTCTGGTTCAGACTGAGAAAACTCCCATTTTTGTGTCTGCCTGACAACACACTGCGCTCTCTGAGGCCAGCCAGCAGAGCAGTTAGTGTCAGACAACAACATTTAACCTCAATACTGTTAAGAGCTGAAGACAAAAGTCACAATTTCTATTTATTTCTTGGTAAGCCTGGAGACTACAAGCCAATTAGGGTAGGCTGGTGTTTGTTTTTACTGAGGGAGGCACCATTCAAGTGGGAGCAGAGCAAGGCCTGCCCAATTCCTTTGTGTTAAATCTGTGTCCTGGCAGAGCAGAAAGCTTTTGCTCCTACTGCTTGGAGGCAGCTGAAAGCTACATATACCAGAGGAACTAAGAATGAAAAACACTAGGATGTTTTCAAGGTGGAGCAATGCTTTTTCTCCTCCTGGACTGTTCCCCAGTTGAGGTTTCCACCTGTCCATCACATCACCAAACTCCTGAGTGCTCAGGGTGACGTTTATAGCAGTGCCTTACCGATCTTTATGCGAATGTTGTTGGGATTTGATTTCCTGCCTCCAGCATAGGAAAGGAGAATATTCTGTGGCTTCAAGTCCCGATGGATGATGCCCTTGCTGTGCAGCATTTTCATGGCACCTGCTATCTGCTGGAGAAAGAGCCTGATGGTGTCTTCACTAAGTGTCCGCATGGCTGGGAAAGAGGAAAGAAAAATAACCACGGATGAAAAACTTACAATGCCAGTTCTCTGAGGAGCCCAGAGGGCAGAGTCTCACAGCAATTAACTGTAATTTGTCACTTTATTCCCACATATGATGTCTTTTCCCCACACACCATTTCTGAATGATTCCTACAGGCAACAAGGGAGAGCATTTGCATTCCCAGCTTATTCTGTGGTCAAGGCTGTTTTTGGCCCTGAGTCTCTCATGGTGAACTTAGGCCAGCACTGGGTGCTGAATCTGGGTTATTAACTGTGTCCAAAAGTGGCATCTGGTGAGGTTTAGGGCTTCCCTCAGCAAGAGCTGCCAGGAAGATCCAGACAAGCACCAGGTAGAGCTGTGGCTGCCTGTGAGCTGTGGTCAGCAGCAGCTGGATAGCCAAGGTCAGAGCTTTATCACAAAGACTAGGTCTAAAGGTGGAGCTAAGAGGAAAGGCAATTAGGATTTACACCTGCAAGAGTCATTAAGGCTCATGCTGGGCCTGGGAAGGGTTGATAGGTTAAATTCACAGCAGGTTAGGGCACATGGCCAGCAGGGATCTGTACCTTTAGGGTATGAATCCAAGTCTAACCCTAGGCCTAACCCTTGTACATTATCACCTGACCAAACCAGAATTCTAATCCCAAACCCAATGTTTGGGTGAACCACAGTCTGGTACTTAACAACAGACCCTAGCAAATGACCCCTGCAAACCATCACCTGCCACCCTCCACCCTACAGCCATACATCCAGGAGGAATGTCTCAAAATGTTTTCACAAGCCAAGTTTTTTAAAAGAATGTATTAGTGATCAAAATCTGCAAATATAGAAGCTCTGAAGTGGCCTCTCCTGAGACACAGGCTTCCCAGGGACCATAGTGTGAAAATAAATATTGAAGGGATTAAAATAATTTTCAACTGGCTCTTCTAATCAGAGCAGTGCAACATCAGCTCTCGTTATTTTAAGAACTATACATATGAAACTCTTGCCAAAGTTGGGAACAGCCTGCTGAACAAACCCCAGGATCAACAGTGCTACCAGCCTGCCTCCTTGTCAGTCACTGAGCAAGTCAGGCTTCAAGCAAGCACCTTTCCACTTGAATAATATAATTTCTTTTGTAAAAGGTCCCTGTAAATTACTTGGGACTTCATTAGAGTTTTTCCAGCTGTTCTCTAGTAAGACATTAAAACAGGCTGGCAGGAGCTTCAAAACACCACTCTACCCAGTCAGCTAGAAGGGAGGAATCCTTATGAAAACACAGCTGAGGCTGCACACAGCTTTAACACAACACAGGAAATTAAAAATCTAACTTTTAAAATACATGGACGTGAAGCAGCAAGGGACACTGATAAGTTAAGCAGCACTTAGAATAGAAAATGAACTGCCTCCACTCCCAAGGCTCACGGTTCTAGGAGGCACAAGCACAGCTAAAGTGTCACCATGGCTATCAGGTGGTCCTGGACTAACAACATGTGAGAGCAGTGCACATGTATATAGAGTTTCTCTCCCCTCACTGAGCCTTTTTCCTCATGAACTGGCACTCAGCTGGAGTTCACAAGACTCTTTTCCCAGAAGGGGAGATTCTGTGAAGGGATTTTAAGGATACTAAGAGGCAGCTCAGGTGCAAGTCTTCAAAACACTTCTGCATCTTCTGAAGAAAGCACTGTCTCATCTTTAACAAAGCCTTCCCCAATCTCCTGCTGAAATATCGCAGTGTACTCAGTCTCATACCATTTTCTGTCTATTAAAAGTCTAGCATGTCTTAGCTGTACTCAATATTCTCTCCAACAAAAGGGCTCTGCAATTTATACCCAAGGAAATCTATACAAGAATGGTTAAAAAACCATCTTTAAACACAACAGCAGGAATTCAAAAGGGCTTTCTTTTTCCCCAATTCAGCTCAGGCCCAGGAAAGGACAGGCTGATCTCCCTCCCTCAAACATGAAGCAAGACTTGAAACTTGATAATTCTTATTATTTAAGGCAGCAGGCAATTACCAGTTCCTGGCTAAGCACACTCTGCCTCTAGCAGAGGAACTGTGGAGAGCCTTGTCCTGACCTGCAGTCCCAGGAGTGTGCCATGGCTTTAAGGCGTTACCCTCTTCTTTAGATAATTTGGTGGCTATAAGGCTAACACAGCACCAGCCCTCAGCAAACCAGCTGAGCCTCCCTGATGTGAATTCTAACTCCTTGTAACACTGAAAACAACAACATTGCTACCAAGATCACAAAAATCCATTCATCCATATAAAACAGGGCTTCTAAACTATTTGTTCATGCAGAATTTAAGCTTTTCCATATCTATACAAAGTTCTCAATCCTGCAAAAGAGCTGTTTTCCTGGCACAGAGAATCTAAACTGGTGTCTTGAACCTGCAGACATATTCCCACAGTGCAACTGCAGCAGCAGAGTGGAGCTACCGTGTTGCAGTGCTGCAAAATCAGACAGAGAAGTCTGCTGGATCCTTTGGCAGCATTAAATCTCAGAAATCCAGGTAGGAAGGTAGGACTGGGAAATTGAAGCTCTGCCCTCATGAACAGAGAAGGGACAGTCAGTCCCATGGGGAGGGCAGGGGCATTACCCTTTTACCTCCCTCTATTAACAAACAGGCCATAACACTGGAAAACAAAACTCCTTATCTCTCATACTCAGCCCATCAGTCTACTGTGTGACAGCAGCAATCTGCAACTGAAGGACAGAAACATAAATACAACTGACATTTTCAATGACTTCAGGATACTGGTCTGCAAAAGTCCTCCCAGACCAGCTACCAACAGCAGAGGGAAGGAGAAGATACAGAAAACTCATTCAATTTAGGTGGCATCAAAAAAACAACAAAAAAACCCCAAACAAATGGAGAACAAAACAACTCTCTTCCCTTGCTATATCCCAAACAGAGAACTTTTAAGTCTGTCCCTGTAAAAAGGAGAAATTCTCATCTTCACCAGAGAACTGCTGGCAAAACACTAATCCTGCATTAAAGTCTGGGCATCCCTGTGGATGTCTGTGGTGAGCAACACATTCTTGCAGGAGATGCTGTTTCACAAGCTCTACTCTGCCATTACTGAGGAGCAATAATATCCCTGTGTTTATTTTCATGGGCTCCACTTCAGTGATGAGGCACTCTGCTTACTGCCTTGAGCTCCCAGGTCAGTAGATCAGAGAAAATATTTACTCTGGGTCACTGTGGGGCCCACATGCCTTGAGCTCTAAAGGCAGAGAAAAAGGATGAAGCCATCTAAGAAGTGCCCTGGTCAGCCTGTTCTGAGAAGTTCAACCTGCAAGAGGCTGATAGGTAAACTGCAGTAAATAGCCCCTGTCAGCTATCCAAGAGCAGATGCACTGCAGTACACCCACTGACCTTGTATTACAACACCATTTTGGAAGAGTTATTTAGGAAAAAGAACATCTCCTCTTACCCACAGGTGTCACAAGTATCTCTGACATGGGCCCAATCCAAGTCACACTGAAGTCTGAGACCAAGCTGACTTGTTTGGGGCCTGGCTTGTAGCTACCCCATCTACCCATGCAGAGCATGGACACTGACACTCCTGTGAACCTTCTGTACAAGTCAGAAGATTTATTCCAGATATATCTGTGGTAGGACTAGACCTTCCTATTTACCTGGCTGTAGAGGGAGAAAAGCTACAGAGCAACGTTTCACACCTCTGGTTTGCAACAGGGCCCCTGCACCACTTGGGATGGACTAGAAAGATCAACGCTCCCTGCATGTGTCATGGTCAAACCAAGAAATTCCCTGTTATGATATAAAAGCAACAGCTTTAACAAAGGTCACAAATATGCTCTTATGAAGTGTCCACAACAGCCTGTGCCAATGACAATTCTGAATTTAAGAAGGAATTTCAGACCAGCCTGCTCTGACCTCCTAAGTACCTGAGGATACAGAATTCCAATTATTCCTGTACAGAAGCTGGTCACTTCTGTAACACTTCTCACAGCTCTGCCACACACAGCAGAGACCTACCACTCTCAGCTCAACACATGATGACCTCCAGTAAAATCAACATCTAGAGATCTCCCTGAAGGGAAATTGCATTGTACCACTAAAGGACAACACCACCACAGCAGCTGTGCTGAGCAGAACACACACGGCCTTGGGATGGGGCTGCCCAGCACCACAACCCAGCCAGACACACACAGTGCACTGCAACGTGCACCTATGCACGTCCTCCAGTCATGAAGACAAGCAGAATTAGAGTGCCTTTGGATTCAACATGGAATTATCATATTGCCTAATGCCTGTAATTAGAGGGCAGAATGGATCTGGAAGCTTACAAGCAACTCATTCAATGAGAACCAGGGGATTTGTATGCACTGCTTGCTTAAGTGTTACAGGAACTACCAGCACAAATGTCTGAGGAGCCAGTAGGAAAGTTGATGTTGCAATTAAACACAATCACAATTATCAAAATAACTGAAGCAGCACAATAACCACTCAATAGAGATGAGCCTCCTGAGTACCAGACAAATACTGAAGAAATTGAAACTTTCCGAGATGAGTTTTCAGTGAAAAATCACTCCTGTCAAAAGCACCTTTGGCACCTGCAGAAGCTGGAAGAGAAGATATCTCACAGGGGCATGTGGTGGGATGCAGAAAGCTGACACTTATCTAGGCTCTGGGAGCTGGCAGTGATGGGAGTAACTAAACCTTGCTGGAGTCCCTTACTGACTCCTCCCTCTGGAAATCGGTGCCTGCTGCGTTCTCTTCACTGCCAACCAGCACACAAGTGTTAAGAGTTAAAATAAAACTAAGCACCAACTTCCCAGACACAACAATCTTTAGTTGCCAAAACAAAATATTTTATTGGTAAAAAACAGAGCTAAAGGTTAACTTTCTTACATGAACTCATGCAAAGAAGGATCATGTCTTGCACCAGGTAACACTCACCAAACTGGGGTAAAACTGAATTTTATTTGGAAAATACAATTTATTGTCATTTTCTCAAACCAGCCACGAACTTCCTGAGTAATTTCAATCAATAAACCAGGAAGTGAGCCTAACTAATTGCATGCCTCACTTTTTTCTTGAGGTTTCTTTTGGGCCAAGGGTGGCAGAAGGGAAAAGACAACAATGTCCACACAGAAGTAGTACAGAGCAGAGTATTTTCTATAAATGCTTGTTTCCGTTTCTGTAATTTCTTGTTTACACACACAGGTTTGCCAATGAGGGTGCACAGCCCAGTGCAAGGTTCACTTCATGTGCATGAAAGCTAAAAAATTTAGCTTTCAAAGCCCATGCACTGGTAAAACTGAAGTTCCATTATTTTTAAAAAGCATTTGATTTATAAAATTTGCATTTGCATTCAGAAAGAAAAAGAAGGTATCAACTACAAAACCATCCTCCACTGGTGTTCATAAGAACATTCTACCACCACTGAAGATGCTCCTTTTGGAGCACAGCAATACCCAACAGATGCAAAACATATCTAACACAAAGCACACTAAAACTGGATTTGAAAAAACAAATGCCTGTCACTTCTATCTCACCCATACTTTAAACAAACAAAACACATGAAAGGCAGAATATTCTTTTTCCTTCAAGTACTAAACCCTTCCTGAAAATTCAAGTCCACAAATATAATTCATTACCCTGTAGGAAGAGTGTGACATGCTAGCATCAAGCCCCAAATTATCATTCTAGGGATACCAGCACTAGCTATAGGGCAAATGTAAATTTATCTTTTAATCCTTCAATTTTTGCCATTTCCAGGCATCTCATACCTCAATAAGGAGCCTGAAGTATTATCCAGCTGACTAGCTTTTAATTTGAACAACGTGAACAAACTTTGTTTAACCATGACCCAGAGCCACGCATGAAATGAGATTAAAGTTGTCTCTTCACATTTAGTAATCTTCTAGTTAACATGCAAAACAACCAGAAAGCTACTCTAAGGGAAAAAACTCAGTCAGGGCCAAAAAAAAAAAATTTTAAAAAGGGCTGTCTGAGTGCAGCCAAGTATATTGTTAAATATACAATATATTTTAATATATAATATTATATTTTAAATATACAATATATTTTCTCCTCCTACCTGTTCTAGATACTGAGGTGCAAGGTAATTTTCACAAAGGCTAGGGTCCTGTACCTCTGCTGCACTGAAAAATACCTTGAGGGCTTGCCTGAGTCCCAGCAATACAGCTGCAAAGCATTTGGCTTGATGGCAAAGACACTCCTGAGTCTCATCAAAAGGTTCTTCAAGGCACCATGGTCCCAGATACTTGTGCTATGCTCGCCAGAAGACCCCAAAGTGAGTGGGTTTTGTCACCCTCACAGCACTACTGGCTACACCATAGCCATCCTCAATATGCTGAAACAGGAAATATGTTCTGCCCTAGATGTGGGAACACCTTAGGGGTAAACTTAGAGAATATACTCTTGGGATCTTATTTTAATCCAACACTACAGAACTGGAAGGCTTCAGTATAAATAGCTTTTTGCCAGTCACCATGAAAAGACAAACTGTATCCCTAGCAGTGTTGAAATGTGTTTAACCTATAAGGCCATTGTAACTAGAATATAGAACTACTGACAACAGACACTACTGATCTACATAGAAAGGACTACAAGACCAGCTTTTATTGTCATGGCTTTTCAGGTTCCAAATGATTATGAAGGGTGAACCTCCCAGAGGATGTTCCCCATACTGCTGTACTTACTGTGAAGGTAGTCTGCCAGGTCACCACCATTACAGTACTGCAAACACAACAGAAAGCTCAGTTAATACAGGGCAAATCAAAGATTAACAAGAAAAACAGTAAACGTCAGTAGGATTGCAGGCTTATCACAGTACGTAAACATAAATAATTACACATGTCAAAATGCATATTCGGAAGTTGGCAGGGAAAACCCCATTCCTCTGGGTTCCTCTCCTGTGCTGTTTCCCTTAAATGTTATGTTGCATAGTGATACACCAACATCAATCAGCTTCTTGCACATCCATGTTCAAGCACATTAGAGACAAAGATGAAACCAGAACAAAGCAGAGGGGTCACCACTGGAGACACCATCAGAAAGCTTTTTGAGGAAAGCCTGGGAGTGGACACAGCTAAAAATTGAAACTCCTCACACCAATTTTCACACATCATTAAGAAAAGTCAACAAGATCTCCGAGTGAGAACTGCAGAAGAAGGGAAACATTCAGAGGCTCTGCAGGTAATGTGTGTCCAGAACGTTCTCTCTGGTGTGTTCCTGAACACACACTGGCCCATGGCACCCATCTGACCCCTGAGCTTCAGTGTGTGACTGCTCAAACCTGTGACTGCTCAAACCTGTGCCTGCACGACCTTCTGAGAGCAGCAAGATGAAAAATCCCCTGGCTGCTCTCTGCACCCACGCTCTCCAAGGCCTGAGCTGCAGATTAAATTAACAAAGCCTCACAGGTGAGACTGCCAGCAGAAAGCTCCACTTGTGAAACATACTGGCCTGCTTAAAATGAGTTTAAAAATTAAAAAGGGGAAAGAGGGAGGGAAAGGAGGTTAAAAAAAAAAAGAAAGAAAAAGACATACTCACCTCCATAACCAAGTAGACAGAGTTTGCCAGTTCCTGGGGAAATAGAAAATGGAAAAATAAGGGATTTATGCACTGAAATATTTCAGACATTTAATTGCTGTATTACCTTCTAAACAGATAATCTGTTCTCTGCTATGAGTCAGACTGAAGAAAGGGTAAAAACATTACAGGTTAATTCCTGGAATACTGCTTGCTTTGAAAATGCCAGGTATTTAAGCATATTATTAGTTTGTGAGAGTGCATCTGTTTAACCAAGCTGATCTCCTGTATTGTGGCTTGGGTCTCCATGTCCTTTCAGGCTCCAGGGATTAACAGTGGCACGCAACACAGATGCTGGCACGCTGCTATCTTAGAACCTTAATCATTTCCACATTTAACTTGGCCCTTTATAGCAGCTGTGCCCACATGAGCAGCACTAGGCTGAACAGAAAGATAAGAGCAGCACAACTTGAGGACCAGCAATTCAACCCCGTGGCTGAGAAGTGCCCAAGAGACTCACCTTCCATTAAAGGATAAAAAGGAAAGATCTCAGACAAAAATTTTAACACTTCCTAACCATATTTTCTACATGCCTTAACAGTGCCATTAGCAGGTGGCTAAAGCTTTCTGGATTGTAACAGGGGTCACCACCAGCCAAGTCCAGGCCAAATGCTCATTTTCCTAAGTTCACTACAGGTGCTGCACCGTGATGCTCTAACCATCTTGGGAGTTCACCTCCTGCCTTAGCTGACCTCTCCCCAGCCCTTGGGAAATGTGCTTATATCCATGGTACAAGCACAGGACAGTGCAGAGATGTGTCCCACAAAAACACAGCAACACAGAGCCACAACAGGAGCCTTGGTGGCTGTGCAGCACGTGGTGACACCAGAGCCACCAAACCACTGCCAAAGAACAGACATGAAAACAGCCAAATATTTCAAACCTGGGTAGACTCAAGAGGTCAAATGACTAAATCCTGTTGTTGAAACAGAAGCCAGACAGAAGTAGGCCTACTACATAAAATCTGTAAGCTAAAAGTCACTCCCCTAAAGCCTGTAAGCTAGAAGCCACTCCTAAACTAAAGGCCCATCTGGGGACACTCAGGCAACAACTGAGTGGGTGAGCGGAGAAGTCCTGAAAGCAGAGGCAGAGCAAGAGATGCCATTTCCAGAGCTCCAGGGCAGCATGACTTTACCCACAGGCTGTTTAGATACCTGCACACCTGATTCCTCTTCTGACCTGAACTATTTCAAAACCCCCAGCATCCACCCCAGCAGCTGTTTAGTTTCCAAGCGGTCTCCACTGTCTGCTCTCAGCCCTTTCACTCTGGTCTGTCCACAGAACTCTGCTTCTCATCAAGCTGTACCAAATTCCCTGCCTTTGTCAATGCCTGGAGTCCTCAGCACCCCTCACTTTCTCTTCTATCCTCTTTTAACCTTACAATGTGAAATTTGGGTTTCCAGATGTTTGCTGATGACTGGTTGGAAGAAGAGAGGGAGAGAGGAGGAAGATAAATTATTTGTGATTTGAGAGACTCAGCCACAGCTGCAGGGGAACTGGCCACCTTCCCTGGAGGGGCTCAATGCCCACCAGAGCCCGGGGCCACCTCGATTCTTACAGCTGTTCTCACTGCCAAGCCCAGCTGAGCTTTTAGAAGTCCCCTTGTTTGTTCAAAAAGAGATTTTCTGTGATACTTCAAGGAAGTGTTTGTTGCACTTCCTTGCATGACAAACACTTCTTTCAACAGGCTTTGTTTTCCAACCTCTGCATTTGAAAGCAGCACACATTAAGTCATCCAATTTCATACACACATTGGATGAAGTGGGAAACCAGTCTGTGGTTCAAAGCACCAGCCCAGGGATGCAGTGCAAGAAGAAAACTCTAAGCATCATCACAAGCTTTGCACGTGACAAAGCACTGAGGGAGAATTCTCAGGAGCATTTAAAGCCCCACAGCTCCTGCTGTCCTAAGTAGGAACAGCAGAAAGCGAAGGTTGATAAAAAACACCCAGGACTTTGATTTCTACAGGAACTCCAGCCCCAGATGTACCAGAAGATACAAGATACACCAGAAGTGCAATGCAGCTGCTCAGGAACTCACTGCAGGGCAACTGCTTGGCACACAGAAGTGTCTGAAGTGGCTTTTGCAGCCCAGACCAAATTCATCACTGCCACAGAAACAATTTTCATAGATACTTATTGGCTAAATGTGCTGTGATCACTGCAGCTCAGTAACTCTGCACTTTAATATGCATAGTGCCAGCAGGGTGTGGGGAAGCTCAGGATATTATTAGCTATATAGAAAACAAAGAGGAAGCAGAGCTTACACAAACCAAGTCCAGAAGACATTTGTAATAACTTATTAGCCAACAGCTAATGTACACTCTGCAGTTTGGTTGTTTATCCACTACATTATTTAAAGGCTGCAAACAAACATCACCAAGGAAGTAATTGATTTTTGGCAGCCAGTGTGTGCAGTGACCAGGGTTAAACAAGGACCTGCACAGGCAAGGGAGATGCTCTGCTTGACTTTCCCAACAACAACATGACCTTGGTGGTTGGTGGTTTTATCTCTTCACTCTGTGTTGGTGTGATAAGAGGGCAATGCCTGAGTGGCTTCGAGAAGTCAGTGGCTCCCCCAGCCATCACTAGCAACAGCATCCTCTGAAAATTCAGCCTCACCAGGCAGAGCTGGCCTCCTGCTGCACCCACAGCAGCAGAGGAACACCTAGCAAGGTTATTTTCAGATCACAGGTGCCTGTAGCAGGGAGAACAAACTTACACATTTGCAGCTTCAGCATTTCAAGACCCACTTACGAGAAAGATCTGTAGAATTCTGCCAACAAAACGAAACATTTATTTCGAGAAAGGCCCCAGAAACAAACTCATGTTTGGAAAAAGCCAGTAGAGCTTACTGTGGTTAAAAGAGGCTCAGCTGTCTAAAGAGACTTCTGGTTTCTCAAACAGGTAAATGGACTTCTCTCAAGATGATTCAGCAGCAGAAACTACTTCTTGTCCATTTTTATCCTTCCACTATATTTATGACTTTTTCATTAACAAAACAAGGAAAAAAATACTGCAAGCCAAATTTTGCAAGCTACCAGTTTCTCTGAAAACCAAAGTAAAACGCCCAACCCACTCATTTCCACATCAAGAAAAGTATTACAGTTTTCTGCATTTCTGCAGACTTATGTTCAAGAAGTGTTACAGATAATTTCCTCTGGACCTCTTATTCACATGTGCCAGTCCATGCAGCCAAACCTAATCCTGTCACTAAACAAGCTCAATGAAGGGAACAGCACAGACACAACCCCTAACTTTTTCTGTCATCACAAAGGGCAGCAGTACCCTGACCATGCCCCACAATAGCAGCAAAACGCCTCTGCCAAAGGCATTAAGCTGATAATTAATCAGTCTGGATCATTGCCTGACTTTCTTGCAGCAGAGGCCCCAGTGATGAAGTTACAATTTAATTGAGTGCAAAAATAGGCAACAGCCTCTGCTGTCTACAAATAACACACATCTGCTGATGGAGAACAAAGAAATGAAGAAACCTCATTTAGCAATACACCATAAATCACCCCAAGACTGTGCTCTGTTAAAATTCCTCACTGTGACACAAGGAGATATAGCATTATGGACATTAAGACCCAATAGTCCTGTCTCCCTTTAAATTTTCTCTCCACCCATACTGGAAGGTGGCATGATCCTCTTCTTGGAAAGAGTGTGTTTAGGTGTGTCCAAAGGGAAATGTCTGGGTGTACCCACAGTTAGTCATCCTCCTACCACAGCTTAAAAAGTCTCAGAGAGGAATTTTCCTTAGAAAAATCCTCCTCCGTGCTCTACCTCTGCACTCAGCCTGCCACCAAGTTTAGAAAGGTGCTCAGGAACAGAAAAAAAAAAAAAAAAAATGGAAATTTGGTTACACAACACTCCAAGATTCTCTCAGCAGTGCAGTGCCCTCGCCAATCTGTGTGAGACCAGTGCTGTAATAGACTCTGGGAAAAAACTTTGCTGGGAAAAGCCAGCAAAGAATGACTTCCACCTCACACAAGGCCTCTCTTCTAGGACAGCTGGGGGATGGAGGAGGAACACTGAAGATGAAGGTTACAGGGTTACACCCATGTGCTGAGCACTGACAAGGCTCCTGCTGCCTACAGTAGAGGAGCCATAAGCACTCCAGTCTCAAGACCAGTTTTATTACTCTCTTGGGTGTTTGCTAGCATCCCTGTGATGGCAGAGTGTTTGTGCCTCTCAGGAGATATCTACCACGAGCTGCTCAACACTAACTCTCCAACAGCACCCAGACATGCTGCTAAGCAAAGATAATTTTATTGCACATGGATCTCTCTAAGCACAGCCAGGACTTAACCAACTGCACCAACACAACAGGAGCATAACATAAAGCTGAGGGTTTGACAGTGGAAGATAACACCAACTGGAAGCTAAGCTTTTCCATTTCTTTTTTGTTACTTCCCCTACTCACTGCAGCAAAACCACTGCATATCACATCTTCCTGTTTTGCCAGCAGGATCTCATGGAGCCAATACCATTCTGACCTGTGGTCTCCAGATATTGCTTTTTGACAGTGGCACTGGAGTCACAAACTCAACTTCACTTTACAGAAGCCAACTCTTAGGTCAGTGGCACCCGGAAAGTCCCTAGCTCAGGGAGGGACTACCAAGCTGACAGGGTTTGGGAAAAATAAACCTGCTGTTCTCAGAGGGAAAAAAACTTTCCAAAAAGTAAAATCTCTTAATGTTTCACTGTGGCTCACAACTTGGCTTGAGCAGGCTAGCCTCTGAAAAGGGAAAGGAAAACTGTCACGGTATGCAAGGATTATCTTCTGATGCAACTGTTGGAACGGAAGCAGTGTAAGGACAATAGCAACATCAATCAGAATTGTGGGAGAACCTATCAGTGCTCATCCTTTGGAAAACTGATCTAAAGTAAATAGCCAGAAGATATTCACATGCCTTTTGACCCCAAGTGAAAAGAAAAACAGGTTTAGAGCCTCTTGTGTTTCTGTTCCTTGGCCCTGGTTGCCCTCCTCACTCCTCCTGAACATAATCAATAAGGAACTCAAGAATATTTTGAGCAGGCTTCCAATTGAGGAGACAACTCAGATGAAGAAAGGCAAAACCTACTGCTACTGACTGGAAAGTGTCATTTCCAGAGTCAGCAGATCCATGACTCTCCAAAATAATGAGGGCTTCTAATTTCTTTATGTAGATCCTATGGAGTAAACATCAGAAGCAAGACCCAGAAAGGCCCACAAATTTCTGTCCACAATTGGCCATTGACTGCATTCTGCTTCCTTCTGACCTGCCAGCTTTCTCTAGGATGTGGAGCATGCAGAAGGGAGGCCCTACAGCACAACAGTGGTTTATGGGTGGCCTTGCAAGAGGCAGATTTTTGCAGAACTGAGGAGCAGTGATGCCAAGGGTCAGCACTGCCCATTGCCCCATCTCTCCACTGTAAAACAGATGAGCTATTTCAGGACAGGTTGTACTTCAGGGCAGATTAAAAACAGCAGGAAAACCATTCTCTGGTACTACACAGGCTTCAGGAAGGGAGGGAGACTACTTCCCATCCCCCTGGCAACAGTTCTAAAGTCTGCTTGCATGACATTAGAAAACAAAACAGGACAACGTCATGTCCGTGGAGTTGCTCTTTTCCAGGCAGCTCATACCACCACAGCCAGATGGGATCATTGCTGGTGAGGCAGCTCAGCCTTCAAGTGACCTGAAGAAACTTCACCATCCCCTCCACTGGACATGAGCTTCCAAGAGGTTCCTTCAGCCCAGCCCCACCTGTCCCTCCCAGGCAGCGACAGCAGCAGCGCCGGTCACAGCCCCGCTGCTGGGCTTCCCAAATTCACTGCTGGCCTCAAACAAAGCACTGACACCCAACACACTTGCAGAGAGCTCAGACAGAAAAACCTGACTCTCCTTCACAGGCAGACAGGGCCTCTGCAGAGCAGCACACTACAGCAAGTCACAGCTGGAGCTGCCACCAAGCCTAACCACAGAAACCTGAGTATGGGATTCACATCCTAATGGGGTACAGAAACAAAGTGCTGGGTTTCACAGGTCACAGAGCTTCGAGGCAAGACCAAGAACATGCACATCAGAGCAAATTAAGACTTGTGCTGCTGGAACAGTGAGAAGCAATCCCTTCTTACAGCAGTCACGTTGCTCTGGGGGTAACACTGCAGCTCCTGCAGCACCTCTAGCCAGCTCCTGGAGAGACACCACTGCCCAAAGACCACTGAATGCAGGCTGCAGCAAGAATAAAGGAAGGCAGAAAAAAAAAAAAGAGCAGCAGAATCCTGAAAAGTTTGGACTTTCTGACATGGGGTGGAAGGAAATAGTTACCCCTTTGCAGAATAATATCTAGAAGCTTTTTCAAACAAAACCAAGCTCCTGTGCAAATAGCAGTGCATTATGTTAATGCTATCAAGAGAGGAAACGTCAGAATTCTAAAAACAATGACAAAAATAATCAAGATCCGATTTGCTTTTCTGTACTTAGTCCTCATCTCCTTCCTGTATCACAGCCATACTATAAACTGAACATTTAAGGCTGAATTCCCCATTACCTTAAGCTCAGTCACATGTACTGGAATTAAATCCTTGCATACCTTAAAGCTGCATTTTATGAGCCTGCCCAATGAGTAGGGGTAGTGGGGGGAGAGCTAAGGGTTTTAATCACACTCATTGCAACACATTCATTTATTGAGATATGTGCAAATACAAGCAAAGTGACTCAGTCTCGAGGTTTGACTTTAGTTTCATTAATGTAGTCCCACTGATAAAATTGGTAAATGCTTGGTTTTTAATGGTATATACCAAACACAATCTGATACTCTGCAAGAGTTATTTTGGTTTGGGTTTTCTGGTAGTGGGGTTTTTTTAAGCAATTCTGAAAATTAGAGGTCTGACCTCCCAGGGTTTTCTAGTTTTGACTAGTTTTTGCACGTCTTCTCTTTTCCATCCATTTATTTCATACTTCATGCACCAGATTTAAGAAAACAAGCACACTTGCTACCACAAAGGTATGGAAACAAGGGATATAAAGAAAAAGAGCATGAGTTTTCTTTCAAATAAGAACAGTCGTAAATTAAGACAGGAAAAAAAATCCAATTACTGGAAGCCAGAGAAACATGAGCTCTAACCTGCACTATTTAAACAACAGAGAAATGAGCACTTTTTAACATTAGTATGCTGGCTACGATTGCCAGCCAAATGAAAAGAGCATCGAATGCAAATGAAGTCTCCCAATGACTGGGGTGTGTGCAGGGTGAGGTGACACAGCATCCATGGGGACATGCAGACCCAACCCCAGAGCCCCTGGGCTGCCCCCCAGCCCTGCAGTCCCTGGGGTCCCCATCACACCAGCAGCTCTCACACTCCAGTGAGACTCCAGTGCACACAGGCTGGGTCTCCCCCTTCCTGCACCTTTGTAAGATGTTTGCTAAATGGGATCTCTAACGACTTCAAATTATGCATCTTTCATTGCCCCCCACCAGAACCACACTGTCTGGTTGATCCCTACTATGCCAGCTCAGCTGACCTAATTCCTGCTGTTATTCTGATGCTAGGAGACAAGCCAGGTGCTCCTGCAGCCAGACTGAACATTATTGCCCTAAGCAACCAGTGATGCACAATTTGATTCATTTCTATCGGCCCCCCTTGAAACAACCTTGCTTAGTAAACAAATGCAGCTCTGAGATCCTCACTTTGCATTTTGACAGCATCTCTATGCTTATGGCAGTATTAAAGGCCTGCACATTATAAAGCAGGAGACAATGCACAATTAGAGTGCCCCTTTGCTATACAATAAGCACAGCAGAGGTTCCAAAGCTCATATAGGCAGGGCTCATCGCTGGATTCTGCTGTGAAAATTTGTTATTACATTTCTCAGACAGGAAATGTAACATCTGAAGACAATTAAGATGCTTTCTCTTAGCTAAAGTATGTTTAGGTCTGCACCTGAGAAACATTGCCTTGGAAGATCACATCATTCATGTTCATTTTCCACCAAACTTGCCATTTGCTACTGCTATGTGAACATAAGTAACAGCAGGAAAAAAAAAAAACAAACAAAACACCAGCCAGACAACAAAAAACATCATGCAAAACCATATATACTTATTATGAAAACAAAACCAACCCAAAAACCTCTCCCTGCCTTTGCAAACATCACCACCTCTGCTGACCACCCCTGTGCTCAGCTTCTCATTCCCACCGTATCTCACTTGGATGGAGGCAGTTTACCTCATGGAAGACACACATCTGCTTCTCTGGGTGTTTTTCCAAAGCAAACCAGAGCCATCCAGCTTGGATTCCTACCACCAGCACCAACCCCTCTGTTTGCTGGTCTATGCAAAGCTTTTCAGTTGGTATCAACAGGTGGGAAGGCAAGTGGTGTGGGAAAGCAAGAGCAGAAAGGACACACGAAAGTGAACCATAACCTCAATTCTCTACATAAGATTGAGCACTAAGATGATCTTTTGAGACCCACAGGTTTATTGCAGTTTCACAGTTTAGTGGCAAGTTCAGTCCAGTCACAAAATTAAATCTTTTAATAAGGCTTTAGTTTGAGCCTATAAATACTTGAAATAAATTTAAACAGTGTTTTTCTATCTGAATTTAATCCTGCCCAGCCACTGATCAGGAGACGCCTCTTCCCATCCATCATCCAAATCTTCACCTCCTTGCTTTGGTCACTCCAAATGTGTTCAGTCATCACAAGGATTTACACAGTGGAAATTTTCACGGTGGAAACACTGGTGGAGCTTCAAGAGCAGCAGCACAAATAGCAGCCACCAGAGAGCTTTGCTATCAAACTGTGAACACAACAGCCTTCCAGTTTCCAATTACTCCTGGGAAACATTCCTTAATCTGTCATTATAGTCTGAGTAATGCTACCTTCCACGGGAGCTTTGGAAGCCATTAACCACCACGTCGCCAGCTCTTCATGACACCTTAATCATGTGAGAGGAACACAGGTATGTGCTTTACACACAGCATGACTAAAACAGTGATCATAATTTCAAAAATGTGGCAAGACAACTCCCTCTAAAAAAAGCCCATGACTGAGGTCTATATTTAGTGGTCAACATTTGCTGGATGTTTCTGTGACCTGCACAGTGGGATACTTGGCTGGGGAAGCCAGCATTAAATCGAAGTTCAACACTACAGAACTCAACTCTCCACAAATATGGCCATTCTGTTCTACTAAACTCTCAAGCATTTCCTTACAAAACTGCTGGCAGAGTGTAGCTGCATTTTCATTCTTTCTCCTTCTAGCTCTAAATTAAGCCAGATCCAATCTTCAGTAAGAGTGATTCCCTTCAACAGATGCGAGGATGCTGACAGAGCAGGATAGCAGACACCCCATTCTTGTCCACAGCACAAACAGAAAGAGGATTGCTCGGCAGTTCAGAGAGCTGCACTTTACACCCACTCACCAGGCAACCTGCCAGCTTTGCTAGGGGATGGAATTAAAACAGGATTTAAGCAGGCAGCCTGACCTCAGGAGAGCAATCTCCCAGACACAGAGTGCCTCTTTAGTCATTCCAAGTGCCTCAGTGGAGCCCTGTCTCCCGAGATGGGGCATGTAAACAGCAGTGCCTGAGGAACAGAAGATCCTGCATGAGGTGGCACGAGAGGTGGCGAGGCATGAGGTGACACTGCAGCAGCACTGATTCACCCGGCATCACGCTCATCAGCGCGGTGCTGCTGCAGAGGTGAGCAGTGCTGGAGGGCACACAGAAGGACACTGCTGTCCACAGAGCTCCAGGGGTCCCAGGGGACAGCAGGAGGCACGTACACAAGATGCGGAGCAGCATCTAATGGCTCTGTGCCAGAAAAACAGCGATGGTGCAGCCAGCACAGCATCACAGCCCAGCAGCCACAGCTCTATTGATCACAGGGACTTTCTACACAGCACCAACACAACAAAGCTGTTATTAACTGGCTCTCAAGACCAGCCCAGGGTGACTGATCACTAACCTGAGAAGTGCTTGTTCTGCCACCCATGCCTTAATCCATGTGAACAAGAAAAAAACTGCACTGCAAGGACTCTGTGTTCTTTGTCTCCAGGTGATACAGTCATCGCTGCAGAAATATTTTTGGTGAGTCTGTACCAGGTGACTGAGTTAAGCATTTGTCTCAGCTCATCCCAAACTACTGACTATAAGAAGCCAACCTGTCACCAAACTGTAGAAAGCAGACCCTCAGGTAACATAGGCTGAGCCAGAAACGTCACAACACAGTGCCTTGTGTGATGTTAACAGCTGTATTGCTGCAACCAGTCCATCCCACCCGTGCAGAAACTGGGGGAAAAAACCTAACACAAAAACCACCTGACATCCATTCAAGCCCAGTCATAGCTAGGCTGCTTTAAGAAGCAAGTTCAGCTCACAGCACAGACCTAGGGAAAAACGGTCTGCAAAATAATGCTTTCTAATATCCAAAGGAAAATGCTTTCTAATATCCAAAGCATGACATGTCCAGATTCAGCAGATTTTCTGTCGTAGTATCACCACAGTCATATATATGAAATTAAATCTTCAGCTGACACCTACTCAACCTGGGGCAGCTGGCACAGAACAGGGAGGGAAAGACACCCAGAATCTCCCACTGCCCAAGGATCTGAGCCACCTATGTAGGAACTTTTTCCTAGTGCTGGCACATTTTCTGGCACACAGTGCTCCCAGGAGCTGACAAGTTCAAGGGTTTCCTTCCTACCATGGAATCTCCTCAGCTAATCAAGTGGTCTCTGATCACAGATATAATGTCCTGAGACACAAAGGAAACCAAAGCAAGCCCTCCACACCAGACCACATGTTAAGCTTTCTCTGTCAATGAGCATGAAGAGTTGAGCTGATCCTCAGAGTTATGGAGACCAGCTTTCCAAGAAATTTTGTTTCCATACCAAGTCCTCCTTTGGCAGAAACCGTGATTTGTTATTACTAGTTTCCATCTTAAGGAACAAGGGCTCATTTGGCTGTCATCAGAGTAAAAGGATTTCTGGTACCCAGATGTCCCTCTGGACCACTCTACTCCCCTCGACTGCTGCAGACTGGTGATCTCAGCTCCAGCCCCTCTGCAAGCAGCTGAGGGGTCAGGTAGTGCTCAGTAGCAACTAAAACACCCCACACATGGTGGAATACCCCTTTTACTGTCTACCAAACATCTCCTGTGCCCAGGAAAAACCCGTACCTCAACTCCATACAGACACTAAATAGACAGCACTTTAAGAAACGTGATACAGTAAGATTTATTCTCTTTTTGAGCAGGGGTTCTTGCATTAGGCTCCTAAACTATTAACAGCACCTCTCATTAATATATGAGCAGATAATAATGGGAATATGCATATTTCATTTTGTGAGCCAGTCTCATGTACTGATGCTGTTCTAAGGACTCCAGCAAGGGGATCTATAAAAGTCCAGTCACTGCACTTTTATACATTAAACATTCATCAGAATAATCTTCCTAGAAAGTTTCTTATTTTCTCATTATTAATGAACCAATATCACAAAGATCTGAAGTGAGATGGAACACAGCAATTTTCCCAGATTTGAAGGATAAATTAAGGGTGCCAGGGTGAGGGCTGCTTGTCAGTACCAAACATCAGTACTGCAAGTGTTTGTCTGGAGCAAATTTAGCCTTACATCAAAAATCTCACGTTGTGAGAGGTCTGGCTAACTTGAGTTTTTAACCAGAAAAATGCAAATGAAAGCACCATTGGGTGTAATCACTCGCTTACAGCCACTGTGGTTTTGGTAACCATTTCCTTGTGTGTAAGAAACACACGAGTAAAAGTCAGAGTCACTGCTGACAGGCAGTGCAGAGGAAGGGAGGACACAAAATGCAATGACAGACAAAGCTACAGGGCAACAATAAGTTTCACAGGAAGTATTTTTTCCCTTTTGCTCTATGTTGTAATACAAGAATAAACATTTTCTGGTTTAGAAAGCCTACAAGTAAGGATTCAATTAACTACAAATATGATATTTTTGAGGATAAATATATATGCAGCTATGAATAGAGCTACTGATCTGGTATCAGGGGAGCTATGCAAGTAGTAGTCTTCCCCTCAAAGGAAGGAAAGGTAGGCAGAAGCCAGACTTCCACAGACCTGCACTTTTACCTTTGCAGATAAATTATTTCCCTAAGCAGATACAGAGCAAGGCCAAACATTCAGACACTACACACACAACGTATGTAGGTTAACTGCAACAGACTGCCTGGTAATAGATCACCTGACACCAGAGGAGAGTCCACACCCAATGCCCCCTAAATAATCTCATTTTCTCTGAGAAATCAAATTACCCAGGTCATACGAGGACTCTATGACAAAGCTGGTAACTAAGCACAAACCTGGGCATGCCTTGAGCCCTGGACCATTCTCAAGTTCCTGTTTTGTGATATCTTACATAGCTTCTTGCTAAAATCTCACCACACTACACTGCTAAACACAGAATTTAATAAAGCTCATCACAAAATGAGAAAAACACAATTCTATAATTTAAAAAGTGATGAAATTGCTCCTTTTGCAGAAAATGTCTTTGAGCTGCTTCCTACTCAGCAGCAACTTGAAGGAGGGAGAAGAATCTAACAAACGTTTTGAAAGAGCTCAGTAAGCAAACCCAGCAGCATAAATGCTTCATACAAATGCAAACTATAAAGTGCAGGAGCAGCCACTCACTCTCTCAAGTGAAAAGTTATTAAGCAAATTAGGACGGTAGAGAGAATGAAAAAAAAAAAAATACCCAATGCCCTAAGTGTCCTGTACCCCCAGGAAGCGTTCCCAGCTACTCTGCAGCACCCATCAGCCCAAAGGCAGCTCCGAAGGCCGCCTCAGGAGCAAAGCACAGCCATCCATAAGAGATTTCCAACAGCCGGATCAGCTTGACACCCCCTAGATCCCCTTCTCGCCAACAACGCCAGGCAACAACTCCAAAAATGCTCCAGGGCAGCCGTGCAGAGCCCCCTGCTCCGGCAGCGAGGGAGCGGGGCTGCGGGACACGGGCGGACTACAGCACCCAGCAGGCACCGCTGAGCCGGGGCCGGCGCTGCTGCCGGGCTGACGCCGAGCCACCGGAGCCAATCCTCGGCACAAGGAAAAATGTCAACAAACACGGCGGCCTGCGGGACACGTGATATCGGCGACAGGGCGGGACACTGGCGATAAACCCCGCCAAGGGTCCGGTCACTCGCCCCGGACCGCAGCCCCTCACCCAGCAGCACTGCCGTTCCATCTCAGCCTTTGCGTCCTGTCGTTTTTTTAACAGCATTCGCGAACGGCAAAGAAAAATCCTGCTTGGTAACGGGACGAGTAAACTAAATAATCAAGGCGAAAATAAAAAATAAATAAAAATCTGGATGATTTGAGTTTCGCAGCAGATCGGTTTGAGCCCCTCTAGATCAGGTCTTCAGGGCTGACTTTGAAGGAAAAATGCCTGGTGCAATTTTTAACACTTAGTGACGACCACAAGGACAACAAAAATGCAAATTAAAATCCTCCGGAGCTGAAGACAATCATATGCTACAAAGTCATGCTTGCACTATTTTTACATGGCCTAGGAAAAAGAAATTTTCTCAGGGAGGGTATCCAGACCAGAGAAAGAAAATAAAAGAGTAGGCATGCCAAAAATAACTATTGTTAATTTTACTTCTAACATTTTGAGAACTTAAAAGCTTCCAGCACAGACATATTCACTACACTGTATTTCACTGTGTAATATCCTGGAACAGAAGCTCCCACCTCAACTCCCGACTGCACGAGTTGTGTGATCCAGCCAACAATTAACACATGATCTACTGTGTTTGCTTAACTTTCCCTAACTTATCAGAAGGCTTTCAACACCCCCTTCCAAGTACACATCTGAATACAAACATTTGTTAAAAACTGAAATTTCACAAACTCCATTCAACCTTTCCCAAATTTACAATGGTTTAACATAATTGAATTTGTTTACCTGGAAGTCATACAAGGCAACAATGTTTTCATGTTTCAATTCCTAGAAAAAGTAAAAAAAAAAAACCATAAGCTAGGGGCAACAAAGGGTATGTAGAACAAATACTGAAGAAAAGAAGCCAATCTGCCTTTACCTTAAGAATTTTTATTTCCTTGCCCAGGAGTGTTTGTGATTTTGCAAGGTTCTTCTTGTTAATACATTTCACCGCTACTTCCAGCTCAGGTTTCTGAAACAGTACGTAAGTAACACAAACAAATGTAAATTTCACCATTCATTCACATTAGGATAAGCAGCCTCTTAACAGATTACAAATACGGCTGAAGAAGTGTCTTGTAGCACCGGTAAAGGCCTCTCGCTTCACATCCTAATGCCTTCTCCTTACTTGTTCAGACTTGCCCTTTCCTGAATTATACTTGTCAGCCCAAGGTTTAGGTTTTTGTTACTACTTTATACAATGATTATCCTCTTATTTAATCACTAGAAATAAATGCACTGTGGGAGCCGCGGCTTATCCCAAGCACTAATGATGGAAAATCCACTGCCGGATTGGTTTCCTTTTATTTTCCAGTAAGAGATTTCTCCTCCTCCTAGAAAATTTAAGTGGAGAAGGAGAAGACTTCACAGACACCAAAAAAATAAAAAATCCCAAATAAACTAAAGAGTTCTTTTCATAGATAGTGTGTGTGGATTTTTTCCTCCCTTGTTTTGGAGGTGGGAACGGGTTTTGTGTGGATCTGTGGGCACCCCACAGGCAGCTGACGGCCTCCCAGCCCCAAGGTGAAGCCACCTGCCCGGCTCCTGCCGGGACACACACCTGCTTGGAAGAAACTCCAAGGAGAACAACAATAAATGACAATAAATAACAATAAACACCCCGAGCCCGGGGTGATGCCCAGGCTGTCGAGAGCCGCCGCAGCCGGCAGGGATGCGGTGACCGGGGCGCGCTGCCCCCAGCTCGGCCCAGACCAGGAAATAAATAAATAAATGAAAAGCAGAAGCGGGCTGGGGGGGGGCGGCGGAATTAAAAGCAGGGATTCTCACCTCTTTGTGCCTGCCTTTGAAGACGACGGCGAAGGCTCCGTGCCCGATCAGATCCTTCCTGCAGAACTCAAACTTTCCCACCGTCTCCATGGCGCTGCGCCGGGGGATCCCGGGGGCCGGCGGGGAGGCTGCGGCCGGGACGGCTTCAGAGCTGCAAAGGGACGAGGAGGAGGAGGAGGATGGCGGTGATGAAGGAGCTGCCTTTAAAAAAAATTAAACCTCTCCCAATCCAAACACGATGGGGGTACCCCCCGCCACCGCCACCCCTCCGGAGCGGTCGGGAGCCGGAGCAGCCCCGCTCTCGCCGGCCCCGGCAGCTCCGCGCCGGGCTGCGCTGCCCACCTCGCCCTCGTCCATGGGCTGCCTCTTCCTGCCGAGCGGCCGGGAGCCGGGCATTGTCAGCAGCCGGGGCGAAGCTGGCTCCTCAGCAGCGGGCCTCCCCCATCTCCTCCTCGGGCCGGGCCGGCGCGGCTCCTCGGGCCCCGCTTCAGGCGGGGCTCCCCATGCCGAGCCCCGGCCCCCCCGCCGGCAGGCGCGGCTTCGCCGAGAGTCCACCTTAAGCGAGATCCACCTTAACGCCCGGTCCGCCTCACGGCAGCGCTCCACCTTAAGCGCGATCCACCTTAAGGGCCGCCCGCGCCCCCGGCTGTGAGCGCTGGCGGGGCCGGGGTGGCGGGGCCGGGGGTCGCTCCGCGGGAGCCGCCGCTCGCTCGGCCGGGCCCGGACAAAGCTTTGCGGAGCGGAGCGGGCGCGCCGGGCGGCGCAGGCGCGGTGTGCGGCGGGCGGGCAGAGCGGGCAGAGCGGCGGCGGCGGCGGCACCTGAGGCGGAGCGGCCGGGCCCGGCACATTTAAAGGCGCCGCCTGCCGCCCGCCTGAGTCAGCGCCGCGCTGCCGAGGCCGGGCCGGGCCGGGTGGGCTCCTGCTAGCCACCCGCCCGGGCCTTGGGGAGGTCACACAATCATGGGATGTTCTGAGTTGGAAGGGACGCACAACGATATGGAAAGTGTAGCCCCTGCACAGCACAGCCCAAGAATCTCACCACGTGCCTCAGAGCATTGTCAAAATGCTTCTTGAGCTCTGTCAGGCTCGGTTGGCACCACTTCTCTAGGCAGCCTGGTCCAGTGCCCAGCCACCTTCTAGCAAAGAGCCTTTCCCCAATATCCATCCTGAACCTCCCCTGACACAGCTTCAGGCCATCCCCTGGGGTTCTGTCACTGTCACCGCAGATCAGTGCTTGTCCTTTCACTTCCCTTCACAGCCCCAAAGTTGTACACCACAATACGGTCTCCTGTCCATCTCCTCCCGCTGAACAGACAAGTGATGTTTCAAGTAATTAAACAAACGGGTTTGGTTGGGTGAAGTTCGCCCCAGGAGCTGTAAAGTGTCCGGGTGGAGCCGGTGCCAGCATCCCCAGCACCCCTTCCTCTCCCCCAGGATTGCCCACCTCCTCCTCCACAGGCTCCGGCCCTTCTCCATCCGCTCCTGTGCCAGGGCACCCCGGCTCCTCCGCGGGGAGCCAGCCCGGCCTCCACAGCTGCCCGAGGGTGCCTCCATGGAGCTCTTCTCTGATGGACTCTTCTCGATGTCCTGCTCCGGAGCTCGGCATGGAATCACTGCTGCGATAAGAAACCTTTCCTGGCCTGAGCCCGGTGTGTGGTTTGACCATCCCCAGTCTCCTGCTGTTGTGCAGTGATCCACAAGCTCTGCCTTGTGGGTTTGGGCTCACAGGTCATTCCCTCCGTGGCAGGAACCTCTCACGAGTTTGTCCCGTCCTCTCCTCCAGGCTGCCCAAATCCACCGGCCCTGGCCACGTCCACACCGCTTGCGCATTCGCACCTGTTTGTACTCTTATCACAACGTCATATTCCAACTGCAGAGAAAACAACGCTCCTCGTTTGTGTTTTGACACAACTGTGTAGTATCGACCCGTGTATCGACCTGTGTCTAAATCCAAACACGCGTTTCCCGGGCAGTGCCAGCAGCTCTGTGAACACCCGGCACACAGGGTGCTCGGTGTTGTGACGCTGGGTGGCTGCGGTTATCGCCATTCTCGGCACGAGTTGGCCACAAGCAGCACTTCACAGCGTCAGGACATATTATCTGGCTGTGACTGATACCATATCTGTTGGCCCATAGTCTGTTGTCCTTGGTTCCCAGATAACTGGTGTTCAGGTGCCTTCCTCCACTTAAAATTTTAGTGGGAAAATGACAGCGTGTACTAAATGCCAGTATAAAAGTAGCAATGCCTGACTGGTAGCGATTGGCATCTCAAATTCCAGCAGTTTAGTGCTTGTTGGGAACTGTGAAAGTGACGAGGATATTCATCAGTGGGGATCTGAAAACTGCCTCTGTTGAAGTAGCCTTTAAACTAAAACAAGACTACAGCACTTCTGTGATTTCAGCAGAATTTAATTTTAAAACTGCTTTAAAAAAACATACACTATACTTAGCTACTTGCTTGCTTTCACATTTCTATGTCATCCACATCTACATTTTGAGGCCTTTGTCAATTATCATAAGGGGTTAATTTAAAAACTAACGCAGAAACAAGTAAACATGTCAACCATCATCAAACTTTAAAAAAAAAAAGGTACTTGGCAAATGACAGACTTGGGAATTAATTTTACCCCTTGTTAAAAGCCACTGTCTCTAAGCAGAAGGTAATAGTTGCAAAAGTTTAAAGCAGGAAGTGAAGAAAATGTTTTGAAACTACTTAGATGATTTCTAGGCAGGCAAAATCTTGTATCTGCCTTGGCTGGAAAGCAGTCAGAGCACTTTGGTTAGCAAGTGCACTCTTGCAAGAATTGTAGTAAAAATCTCCAGTGCCCACAGGTGTTTTTGCCTTTCCTTCCCTAGCACAGCAAAGACATGCAGTCCTGGGTGAAGGAGGAAGTTGATATGACTGCTGTTCAATTAGAGGCCAAAATATCCCAGTGATGAATGTCCTTTGTTCTGTACTGAGTGTGCTTATTTGTTCCTTCACGTGCTGTTGGTTGTGAAAAAAAAAAAAGTTAAACGTAAGTTAGATTTGAATAAACGTGGGTCCTAAGGTAGCTCTTTGCATGCAGCTGTTTACACAGCCAGGTGGCAATGTCAACCTCCTCTCTGCTGACATTTTGGTTTGTTTTAGGCAAATTTGTTTGGTTTTTAAGCAAGCTCACTGGGTAGCTTTCTAGTGAGCAAAAGGGACATGAAGATAGCAGAACAGAAGTTTGTACTAGGATCAGGTGATACTGGATGCTATGGGCATATGAGGCATCACACTCACTTTGAACGATCGGTTTAACATTTGTAGCAATTAAACATCTTTCAATTGTGTGTCTTCAAAAAAATAGGTTGGGGAAAATATTTTGGACTTCTACAAAAATTTAGAAACTTCCTCCAGGACCACTAATAAAATGTAATGCCCCTTGACAGGAAAAATGTGTTTGAGATGTGTGGAGCGCGCTCTGCAGACACATTTGTTCATTTTGGAACAAAGAGGGCTGAAAAGCTTTTTAATTAAATGTAGAATTTTTCAATTTTTTTTTCCTGTGGTTTGCTGATTAAAAGCTTGTGCTGTATCAATTCTTCCCTGATGTCCAGAATTCAGTGAGAGTATGTTTAGGCCAACATCCAACACATGCAAATTCTGTTCTCCTCCCACAGTCTCCCATTTGCTTGTCATGAAAGCACTACTGCCAGCACGTATTCAACTGCTTCCTCAGATGGAGGCATTAATCTTTGAGAGGACAGAGTAGAGAGTTCAATTTACTAATGCAAAACATCAGTGGGGGAAGATCTACTGCTGAGATTTACAATGGGTGGAGAATAATATAAGCATACAATACACCCACTGTGGAAAGCCTTGGAATATTTTCTTGAAACTCTCTTTTTAATTTAATGCAACTTTATTATTTTTTCTAATTTAATTGTAAAGGAAAGCAATGGTCAAGTGATATCCTGATGACTCAAGTAATACTCTTTTCCAATACCATGTTTTAATCAGGAGTCATAAATATGGCTGTTTCTACCTCCTGTAATCCAAGAGTGCCATCCTCACCTGTTGGCTGCAGAGGTACAGTGTAATTATCTCTGAGCTGGGGAATTGGTTAAAGCTACAGAACTGGGGGAATTATGTAAGCAAACTCAGAATATAGATTTATAATAAAGACAGAATAAAGACTTCCATTAGAAAATGTCTGCCTTTTTGTGATACCTTTCTAGACAGTTCCTGCTTCTTAATACAAACATCTGCTGTGGACCAGCCAGCCATCTTTCCCAGGATCTAGTCTTTGCTTTTCTAGTTCAGCAGCTCCAGCCCAGTGCTCCCCACAGTGCCCAGTGAGAGATCAGAAGCTTCCCAGCAGCCACCCATGAAGCTGAACCACTGTGTCTGAAAGGCATGGGGGAATCCTTGCCCAGATGCAATCACAAAGAACAAATTCTTTCCCTTTCTGTGTATCTCTGTTTTGAAACCAAAGTTCTGCTCGATGCAGAGGAAATCTTCAGGGCCTTCCAATATAATCTTTTCATTAAGCAACTGCCCCAGGGACACAAGCATGAAGGGCCAGGACAGTAAATCGATATTTCTGGAGGAGGTGCTGGACTATGAGGCTTGGGCGCATGAGCAAGATGTGATTGAACATGTTACCACACATGGGCTGAGCCTTATAATTGGTCCTGCATCTCCTCTTTGTGTGAAATGAGCACTGAAGCCTGAAGATGAGCTTTAACATGTGCTGTAGCTCAGCTGTAGGTGGACTGCTGCTGGGTAATTATTTTCTTCACAGAAATGTGTGCTTGAAACTTATTCTGGATACCTCACAGCCAAAGAACATGGACAGAGTAGCACGGGAGGAAAGACCAGAGTCTGAGTTTCAGAGTACATCTGGATGAAAAGCAGATTCTGTATTCATATGGATTCAAAGTCTGATGCAAATTCAGACTTGTTAAGGCAGTTCCACATCCGCTTTCCACAAGCATCCTAATGGTTGAGTGTAATCACCAGTATCTGGGCAGAGCCAACACTAACTGGAATTTTTGTCAGATTCATCAGGAAGGAGTGAAGGTACTGAATATGCCTGGCTGAAGATCAGTTTGGTGGAGGAAATATATGGAAGGTCTACAAATTTCTGTAAATTATAAAAGTAAGTATTAGCCTGGCATTAATGAATAGAAGGGAAGCTGTAGGCTGAATTTAATAGAAAATTAAAATTATGTTTAATCATAGTGGTTTCTAATGTCTGCTACTAGGCTGGATTCTGGCTCAGTTACAGTAAGGGTAAGACAGAGATTACAGTACAATTGCACCAAATTCACCAGGATAATAAGTTTTGAACACTGCTTTGTTATGTTGCATTCCTACAGAGGCTGAAGGAGATTAATTTGGAGCTCTGAAATCATCTGCAGATTTACAGCAGCAGTTTAAGTTGTGTCAAGAGTATTTGTTCATACCTCACCAGTGACCTGCAGGAACATCATTCTAGCTCTGGTAAAATGCTTTTGTCGTAGGACAGGAGTGATCCTCCACTCACAGCATCAGCTCTTGATCAGTGAAATGAGACACTGAATTAAGTGATGGAGTCTGCAATCTGCTCCCTAACTTTCACAGCCAGCTCCCTGCATCACAGAGCAGAGTTTAAAACTTTTAGGTGACATTCAAACATGGGATAACACTGGTGAGAAGTCTGAATATTTGAAGTATTTAGGGCATTGAGGTTATTCAAATAACTGCTGGAGCAGTATGGCACTTAGCATCACACACAGGAGAGGGAGAGTCTCTCTTTCCATGTGCTTCCATAGCCTCGTCATATTACATTCTGGATTTATTTATGCTATGAGCCACTTTACTGATTAATAGTGCTGAGAGATTTAACCAGCCACTGAATTATCCTGGCAGGCCAGAGATGTTTTATTACCCCCCTCCCTGCACATACACACCAGCTTCCTGAACAGATATTGTGAATTATTGAAGGCGGCGTTTTCATGTACTCAGCAAGGTGCTCTGGCAAGGGCTTCCTGGGTTCCCATGGCATTTAATATCAAATATATTTCAGCTACTGGCAGAGGGCTCTGGGCACTAAAGTCTGTGCTCAGTGTTCAAATCTGTTAGTGCTTACATCAAGGATCATTACCTAACCTGCCTGTCAAGCGGTTGATTATATTAAAATGAAGTTTGCCAATAAATAAGAGTCTGCAAATCCACCCAGAGCAGTCTGTTTTCAGGCTAATTGGAAGCTATTTTTTGCCAGAACAAGTACTGCTTGTCCATAAATCAACAGGTTTCATCATGCAGCTCCTTACAAGATGTCTCTGTCCTGGTTGGGAACAGACCCAGTCTCACCACCCTAGCTTCCCTCCAGAGCCACGCACACACTTTGGTGTGTACCATCCATGGGGCCCCTTGTGTCAGTCCTGGTGAAGCCAAGGTTTGTTCAGGGAGGGATATGGACCTCACTTTAGCCTGGGCTCTGGGATCCCCTCCAATGTCCATTCAAGTCAACAGGATCCTCTGCAGCAGCTGCAACACGCTCCAGCAGCAGCCCCTGCTTTGGTGGCTTCTGCATGACTAATACAGGAGAAGCCTTCAGCTTTAAGGACCGTCTATTTTCTCTAGGACAGAGCTTAAATTCATGGTCAGAAAGAACCCTTCAGCCCAATAAAGTCTTTCCAAAGCAATCCAGGTGGACAGTGAATTCACATTTGTCACCTTTGGCATCTCTATCCTTCTCAAAAGCAGCCTTGAGACAAAAATCACCAATGAAATCTACAATTATTACAAGACTGCAGTGACTTCCCAGAGAAACCTATATCTGTCCTGCTATGAATCAGAGTCCTGGTTGTTTTTCCTTCTCTAAGAGGTGCCCATTTAAGAGCAGGTTTAACCCCCTTTCACTGCTGGATTACAGCACAGAGCCACAGAAGAATGCAGGCTTATAGAACAGTCATTTCTTCCTCTCTGTCATGAACCTGAGATGTCAAGGACATGCATCAGTTTAAAAATAGGATTCTCAGGCATTTTCTTTGCAGCTGGGCTCTTTCTGGAGTTTGGTGCATCAGCACTGTTGCCTCAGGAGAAGGAAGGCACAGCCAGGTGCACTTTGCTCATGGGACCAGCTCGTTTGGGATTCCTAACTGCTTCCAGCAAACTTCCAGCTTTGCCTTGGGAAGGGATTGTTAATAAACTTTCCTCTTTATGACTAACTGGCTTGGAGGTGTCTCTGTTTTCAAGCAGACCAGTAGCACATACAATTTTAAGTAGGCATTGTTCCAGCCAGGGCCTTACTCATCCAGTGTAAGGCCTGGGCAGAAATGATAGCTTCCTTTATTTACAGATGTGTAAATAACAGTGAGGAATGGCCACAGCAGATAGGACGAGGCAGAAGAAGCTTCAGCAGTCAGGAAGGAGATCTCTCCCCCTGCTGATGGGTTCAGAAGGGGAGCAGGATGCCCAGATCATTGCTAGAGCCTCCCTGGGACAGGTCGGGCAAACATCTGGCAGGAGTGACACAGTCATGGATAAATTGTGTCCTTGGATAAGCAAATTGTGTCATGCCCAGCTCTGTCCCCTGTTCTGTGGTTTGTTTTCAGTGTTTTGGTTTTGGGCAGATGCTGAAAGTTTCCCTAAAAGCCCAGGATGAGGAGTTACTCCAAAAACAGGCCTTGAAAGTTATCATGCTAGTAGTACCACTCTTATGGATGCACAGAAAGATCACTTGAAAAAAGAAAAACTCAGACTCTTCCTCTGGATCTGTTATCAATTTTCTCAACTGACAAGGACAGGCTGCTCACAGGAACATGGAAGGCAGCACAGAAGCTCCCTGCAGCAAGGCTGGACACTGCTGGGTGCAGCAGCTGGGATCTGTCCCCATGTTGCAACACTCCAAAGCAATGATTCCTTGTCTTCATGTATTTCTAGGAAACCAGACAGACCATTCTCCCAACATGAAAGCCTGCAGCGATTAGTGGCATGCAAGAAAAGCTCTCAGTGGAGCATGAGAAAGACTTCTTTTGTGTTTAGTGCTTTCAAACCCATTAAAAAGATTTTATATTTTTTTATTTATATATATATATGTGTATATTTAAAAAACCCAACTGCTCTGCTAAGATATCATACCCACCCATATCTATACTCCAGCATTTATAACCCCACAGCAGAGGAAGACCTAAGGGGAAGGTGATGAATTATTTGTAATCTGATATCTGATTTTTTTTAAATTTATTTTTCCTTACGTGTATACCTGAGCTCTCTGGTCCACGAATTCACAGAGCAATTTCCCAGAAATGCAGCTTAGGTGAAGCACTTATCTGGGACTGAAGGTCTCTAGCTATTGAGTTCTTGCCTGACAAATCATAGCTGTATTTCTGAGAAGTATTTAGGTATTTCAGTCTCCTAGACTGCTATCTCTCCCTTATCTATGTAAATGACAAGGCCTTAAAAGACCTAATTTCTCATCATTATTTCTGTACTACTTTGATTTTTGTAGCCAATATGTAATGCAGTAATGGTTATGGCCAATTAAAGATCAGAAGTGTACACAGCTCAGCATTTGTTATTTGCCCCTTGTCAAACGCAACAAGACACCATCACTAATAAAAGCAAATATCTGAATAAAAGCAAGAGAAAAAAAGGCTGACCTTGTTTTTTTAATTCTCTGTCTATCACCAATGCTCTTCCCAGAGCTGCGTACAAGTCATGAGAATTGTTCTGCTAATAAGTCAGGTTAACATTAATATTTCCCAGTAGAGGATTCTGGGTTTATTGAATGCTCTGCAATGTTGCAGGATGCATTTGTGATCCATCCAAGCATTGGGAAGGCACTTGACCAGGCAGTACCAGCAGCAGATCATCCAGGACTGTGATGGCCGTGGTGCTTTCCCATGAGTCATGAATTCATAGTCAAATATTCCATGACTCATGGATTAACTTAACAAAACCCAGAGGGAAGAAAAGTTACTGGGTTATTGGTTGACAAGAGCCTTTTAAAATTAACATGGCATAATAAGGAGGATACCAACATCCTCTGACTCGTGAGAAACTCGTCAGGAAGTTTTATGCATGCACCTATTACCAAGGGACCTCAGCTGGGGTTGTGTAATTAGGATGGGACACTTTTTGCAGCTTCAAGGCTTGAATAGTAACATCAGTGTAATCCAGTTACAGAAAGCAGAACCACATGCAACAAGCTATTAATACCACTTGTAGTTAATTGCAATTGCCTTCCATTCTAGTGCAAATAAACAAAATCAGACAAATGCATGGAAGCCAGAGTGGAGCCATAAGTAAACCACAAGATAAAATATGGTAAACAAGGTTATCTGTCTCCTCTTCTGCAAAACGGTTATGAACTTGCTTAAGACTTTAAAAAGAATAGTCTGACCCCACGGACAGGGCATGGAAGAGAGGTTTTGAACACAAAGTCCTGGGTGCATTTGTGCTCCCTGCTTTGCAAAGAATTTCCGGGTAAGCTCTGGCCCCCTCTTCATTAGCAACGACATAATGAGAATTAAGTCATGCACAGACTTCTCTAACCCCTCTGTTCCTCTGTAAAATTAGTGGAATTGCAGAGTAGTGAGGATGAAATACAATAAATATTGTGGAGCCAGTGATCAGCTGCAGTAACAGAGGCCATAGGAAAGCCTGGGATCATGCTAGTCAAAGAAATGCATTTCTGAGGAACACAGAGGAACTGGTATTGGGAAGTTTTTCCACTGCGGGACTTACAGGAGATAGAAAATGCCCCACAGTTTTAGTTTGGCATTCAATCTCAGCCTGACCCTTCCCATATCCAGGACCCTAAAGGCCTGTTTGAATTCTCTTGTGTAGCTATAATATTACAGACCTAAGCCTGGGGAGCAGTGTAGTATATTTTCCATTCAAAGCATAACAGTCAGTTTGGTTTAAATAAGATATTGTATCATTTCAGCAGTACTGACTGTATGTTTAATATTTTCTCCTTTAGAAGCTATATATGATGGATAAAGAGGGAAAATGAAAAAGCAAAATAATAGAGTTTAAATGACAGTTATGGGAAGGAGAGGAACACTGAAACTATTTGTTTTAAGAAAACGTGTTTATTTTTAGTGACATTATCCTGAGGCTCACAAGACTAGGCTTTGAGCTTGGCACAACTTGCTTTAGATTTCAGATTTTACATTGAGAATCATATTTCTCTGTCAACAGTCCTAATCTTTTAAACTAATATAACATCTTTCATTAAAAACTCCAAGTGCTTCATCATCCTCAGGCTGTATGTTCTCAGACCTTACTCAACCATTCTCAATTTACTGTAGCACCCATAGAGGAGCTTGGGGCCTCCCTCAGCCAGATGAAAAACTCTAATTACACTGACTTGAGCCAGCAGAGGAGCTGGCTAATGCCAGTCAACATGCTTGGGAGGAAAATCAACTTGAAAGACACGTGTAATCATTGTGACATCAATTTAATGTGTCACAGGACATGAAAATGAGGTCATGATAAAGAAGAAATCTGCTGATACCTGTGTGAGCACAGCCTGTTGTGTAAGCACAGGAGAGCTGTCTCCTGTGACTGTGACACAGAAAAGCCAGTGGATATGGGGAGGAACAACCAGAGCAAGGTGCACACTCATTCCCTGCCACGCCTGCATGGTCATCCTGATCATCCCAGGGGAGGAACAGGCCTTTGGAGATGGGAGGTTTCGTTTTTTCTGACAGTGAGCTTCAGAGGAAGGTTCCCCACATTTAAATGAGCACTGGAAGAAGTACATATAAAAAGAGACAATATACCAGAAACAATGGAAACACTGCTAGTCAGCTCTGTCACTGAGGATGAGAACTGCCACCCACAGACCCACCCACGTCCAGCCAACCTGGCTGATTTGATCAGAGAAATTCTTGTGGCTGGATTCCTTTAGAAAGACTATGCACAAATAGGTCCTGAAGCAAATCATAGTATTTTAACAACATAAGTGTGCTCTTATCTGAATCACAGAGGGTCTGCTGTTACACAGCAAATCTCAAGTGTGCCCCGTGTCATCATTTGGCCAGCTCCCCATGAGCCAGGAGGCACAGCTGTCTGCATCACCCAGGAAATGTCCTGCCTGGCCCTGGCCAGCAGCTTGGCATGGGCCATGTCAGGGCATCACTGCACCCACAGCACGAGTTACTGAGCATCCCTTCAGCTCCTGAGCAGCACACCACATCCCAGATTTCATCTGGGCACTCACTCATTGCTTCTCTGTAGCAAAGCTCCTTCCTTCAGCTGTGCAGAACAGACCTGCACAGTGTTAGGCTGTTTCCATAGAATTGCCTCCTCGTTGGAGTGCCACAGGCTGCAAGTGGGAATGAAGAAGCACTGGGCTGGTGGGCAAGGCTGCCAGAATCCCTGCCTAAGGGCTTATTAAATGAGAGGGGAGAGGAGATGAAAAATTTCAGGAGAACATAAGTAATAAAAACGTGTTTCAGATTCACAATCAGCAATGATTTAAGGCAGTGTTAAACCTATTCTGTAACTCCATAAAGTGACCAGCTTATACATTCTGCTTCTTTTTCCATCTGCTTCTTTTCCCCCTGTTACCCAAAAAAACCCACAAGGATCAAGGCCTCTTTGCTGTTTACCCTCTAATTTCACTAAAGAGTAATATCCTTTATCATGCACTTGGCTGTAACAGTTTTGCTGTGTACATGTATTTTCCAGAAAATTCCCAACAGAATTCCTTGTACTGATTGCAAGGACTGTTATCAATCAACTGGTTTTAAATAGTGATGCACACATAGCCTTGGCAAAGGGTTTCAGACCTATATTTTATTTATCTTGAAAAATAAATATGTTTAGCAAAATTCTCTCCTTGTACCCTTGACCTCTCCCAACTGCCAGTAATGAAGACTCGAGGGCAATAAAGGATTTATCCCTCTGCTACCTACTCCTCAAAGGTGTCAGTCAGTGAAGGTTAGGGTCAGGCTGTGGTAATAAATTGAATTTAGGCAGTTCTAATTTGGACAATATAGATTCTATCCACCTTCTACTCTCTGCCTAGAACATGTACATACTTTATTACAGCCCAGGCAGGCGTAACTGCCAGGTGCCAGCCTGAGCCCAGAAGAAAACAGGACAGAGCACAGAGAAACAGGCTACTGGGAGGTTCCTCAGCTCTTATGTGATCTCAGAAGTGATCTAAGAAGGAAGGAGCTTAAAGAGTCTGCCAAAATGGATCCCTCTTGGAAACAGCAGCTGAAGCAGACTCAAACAGTGCTTCTTTTCTCTGCTGTATGTAATGAATATGATCAAAAAATAAGCCAGAAAGATTTCTGACATTATTTTTTTTTCTGATACTAGGTTTGGGGTTTTTTTTCTGAAGCTCCTGTCACTTTTGATAGCTTTTCAGTTGCCCAAAGTAGATGTGATTTAACTTGATGTTATAATATTAGTACTGTCTGCTGTGTAAAATGAAACAATAAAGATATCATCCAAAGATGATATCAGCACAAAGAGAATGTAATTATAGGGAGTATTTATGTCTGAAGAGTCAATCCTTAAGGTTTCAGGACTAATGAATTCCTGATAAGAAACTTTTCAGTGAGAAAACTCATGGTGGCACTAGCAGGGAACACCAAATTTCCTTGAGAAAGCAAACAAATTTGTCTGGCATGTTGGTATGTGAAATCCCACAAGGCTGGATTATACCTTTCCTTCCTTTATCCCGAGTTTTGAACAGGCCCAGTGACACCAGACCAGCTTGTGTCCTGAGCTAGCTCACACCTGGAGCTGTCTCACCATTCTGGTCCTGGGTTTACCAAGCACTGAAGCCCAGCAGCTTCCCAGAAGCAGAGATCTGAAGTTCAGGAATTAATTTGTTAGCGAACACCTTCATCCCCTTGGTCAGCTCAGACAAAAAGAGGTTCAGTCCCAAAGAAACTCAGGTCTCCACATGGCTTTAATCTTGGAACTTTGCAGAGGAAGGCACCTCTGAAATCCTTGTGTGCAGACTGACAGCTTGTGTCCCAGGCACTGGGACAGAAATGACCAACAGAGCTCCCAGAGCTCAGAGTGAAAATTCTGTTCTGTGTGAAATTGCACACAGAGACCAGGCACTTCTCATCTGACACAAGGAAGGTCTGACCAGTGTTTTTTCTCAGGTTTTTTTGTGGTTGGTTTGTTTGTGGGTTTTTGTTTTGGCCTTTGGTGGGGTTTTTTTGTAAGGCCGTATTTCAATCACACTCTGTCATTTTCCCTCAAGTTAAAACCCAACTGTTAATTGTAGGTGTTTCATCTTGGTGAGGTTGTGAAGCTGGAGCCAGTACAGTGGAAATCACAGAGCACACAAAGACTGTGCTGCAGCCTGTCATTTATCGCCTGAGTGGAAAGAGTAACAGCACAACACAAATATTTGGACTTCTCTTTGTTCCTGGCAGGGCTCTTGAAGCACATACACGAGCAGATTGAGTTTGGTTTTGTGAGGATGGGAGAAGCAAGAGACAGAGCTGGGTGTGAGCCAAACCCAGCACGCAGGAGAGGCAGAGGCTGCTCCCAGGGCTGTGCCCAGGTGTGCAGGGCTGGAGCACAGCACAGGCAATTTTATCACAG
Source organism: Sturnus vulgaris (assembly GCF_052056855.1). Taxonomy (NCBI): domain Eukaryota; kingdom Metazoa; phylum Chordata; class Aves; order Passeriformes; family Sturnidae; genus Sturnus; species Sturnus vulgaris. The sequence continues at coordinate 5,476,677 of NC_142261.1, read as the reverse complement.
CAGGATGAGTGGATTCCTGGAGCCTTATCAGGGTGTACATCAAGGATGGTTGTTGATTATGAAGAACAGCACAGGGCAGAATCTCCCACGGGTAAATCCTCTGTCTGTGGAGTTATGAGCAGAACTGAACCAACCATCAGAAGATACAGATCTTCTGCTCCAGATCAGACCTGGACCTTCTCCAAAACTGCTCCAGCCTTGTTACATCCCAGTTGACCAGAGCAAACCTTTAACCAGATAAACAGCATCTTCAAAACAAGAGCATTTTCCTGTCCTTATTTCAGAGTGAGGGTAGAACCACTGGAAAGCTCAGCAATTCTGGCTGCACAGCCACACAGTTATGATGTCCTACCACTGTCACATCTGCTACAAAATACACAGCTGTGCTAGGGCCAGCTTGTCTTTGGGAGCAGTTACAGACTGCTCACCTTGTGTTTGGTGCCCTGGAAACTCGTGCAAGGTGCTGCCCCACCCTCAGAAAGCACAGGAGCAGGAGATCAGAGCCCTCCACCGCCCGCAGAGCAGGAGGCCATGGGCAGACCTGGTTTCACTGATAACACCAGCACAATTTACACAGCCCGTGGAAAAACAAACAGGCTGTTGGTTGATATGCCTGATTCCTTGGCTCATAGCCCAAGGAGGGAAGCCTGGGAGCACTGAGGAAAGGATTCAAAAGACAGGCTTTGAGTGAAACACCCACCACAGAGGTTTGTGACCAAGGACCAATACTTGACCAGAAATGAGCTCCTGTGAAGGCACTGTCTCCCCAGCTGGCTGCTGCTCCATTTTCCCTCCTAGTGCTGGATTTCACCAGCAATCACAAGGGGCTGCTTGTCTCCAGTTTGGAATATGAGTCCCTAGTGACATAACTTGTAATCCATATAAAAGGCAAGATTAGAATTAACTTCTAATATTTCTCATACTGTTCCCCTGCCCTATTCGAGCATGGTTTGCCAAATACTAAACAATACTAACTACTGCATTTAGGCCTTTCTTCTGACATTTAAAAAAATTGATCTGCTCTGCAATCGTGGCTTCAAGAAGTAAGAAGCAAAGGAAAAAGTCCAATAGCAACTCTCTCTTTGCTGCTCTGCACATAGCAATGGGCTCAGCCAGACACAGCAGCTACACAAATTGTTCTCCTGCATTGCTGGGAACACCCAAAATATCTGTCTTCAGAAGTCCAGTGCTGTGTTGGATCCACATTAGAATTACTCTTTAACATTTACCATAGCTCTTCACATCTGTGGCAGCAGAGCCGGGTTCAGGCAAGGTGACTGCAGGCAGAGAACAATGCAGCACTTTCTCTCTGCAATCTGCCACTCGGGTACAGCCCCGGAGCTCCCCTGGGCACACCTGCCTGGCCCAGCCCAAACAAAGCTGAGACAGCGTGGGCAGGGACACGCTCAGCTCTGCCTGCCAGTGCAGCCTGCTGGCAGCTCTCTGCTTGTTCACCCACACAGACACAGATAAGCAAGTGGGGAGCAGAGTGGAAGTAAAACTCAACACTGGCGTTTGTAGTGTTAGAGTCCTTCCCATGCTATGGGAGCAAAGCAGCAGGGATACCTTCAGAGCTGGTAAAGCAGCCCCTTCAGGTGTTGGTTCAGCCCGTTTCTCTTGGCAGCCTCCTGCAGGGATCAAAGAAAACAGGAATTGCTGAAGGATCAGTATCTATTGGCAAGCACTCCCCATGTCAGCCTGTACCAGTCATGGAGGGAGAGACATTACCAGAATGGCTTTGCAGAGGTGCCAGCTCACACCACTGCAGCCACCTCGTCCTGCCCATGCCACAGGCTCTGCTAGGAGAGGGCAAAGCACCGAGCTCTGTGCTTACATAACACGGAGGGAAGGACACCTGCACCAGCTCCCAGCAGGGTGGACAACAGCAAATAAAGAGACAGATGGCCTATGGCAGGGTGGAAAAAAAGCATTTCACTTTCCTAAGGAGAAACAGCTCCTGCTGTGGGCAGTGGAGCAGCACTGGGACCATCCCCCTCTGCACCAGAGTGACAGCAGGTCTGCTGCACATCTCAGGGGACAGTGACAGATGAGTTGTGGTGACAGAGCCCAAGTTCTTCCATCACGTCACTGCTACCTTGTGTGACCCAGGGGGTAGGAATAACAGCCAGGCTCCACTACATCATCCTGCCAGAATGAAACTATTTAGAGACAGGTTCCAAGGGCAGCCATGAGCTTGCTTCCCTGGCAGGCTCACTGGGCAAAGAGCTTTGAGAGGTAGGGCCCATCTACATCCCTGAAGGAGGTAAAGGCCAGTAGGGACATGAATTCCTTCATTCCCATAAATGCAGGAGGTGCCAAATGTTTGGAATGTGCTTTGTAGAGCAGGATTAACATGGGTCCTGCAAAGCTCTACTCGCCTGAGCATGGATTTTGCCTAGAGGATTTCTAATCTCACTTGTTTATCTTGGTTGTGCATGATAATAAAAATGTTCCAAGAGAGATGAAGGAAGTGCATTTCTGATGAGCTGCTCCCTCTCTTCCAAGAGAGGACTGGACAGCCTACACAAGGCATTCTTTTTTATGAGGGTTGGGACTAGGTTTAGGCTCAAGAGAGCATTGGCACTGGAAAAGCCATGCCAAGGCCACCCTGGCAGGTCCCCAGCATTGCTAGTCTTACATCTCTGTGATCTGAACCACCACCTCTGGTGATGGGCTTAGTTTGAAGACAGTCTGGGCTGAGGTGGGACTGCTGTGAATGTTTGGTTGAGCAATCCAGGGAACATGGAGCTGGGAATTCCAGGCAATGATCGAAACAGTGCCTTAGGTCTGTTTAGTTTGTGCTTGTGAGAACTGGGATTTGGGATGGAAAGGAAGTGTTGGGAACAAAGGATGGTGTAAATCTGCTCTCTGTGCAGTGAAGGACTGAGGAGCAGGGAAAGGGAATTTCTATAAACTATATGAATATTTCACCCAAATTGGGGAGGAGCAGTGATGTCCATGTTGTCCTACAGAACTGCTTTCCTTATGGGTCAGAGAGAGAGAAGGGAAACTACTTTTTATTTTCTTGCCATTTTTTCCAGACAAAAGTGGGACATCATCTTGCCCTTTCCCAAAGCCCTCCAGGCACATGGGAGTAGCTCAGTGCTGGCTCAATTGTCTGAGAGATAAAAACATTTGAGAGGTTTAAATTACTAACATTACTAACAATTCTCTTGTCTCTTGATTGCATAGAGTCAGTTCTACAGACCCAAACTGATGAGACAAAAATGGAATTTTTACATATGGGTTTATCCAAAGAAACAGTTTTAGCTTCCTTGCTTGCAGAGCCCAGCTTCTTGTTCCTATGCAGTTTCTTGTTCCTATGCAAATGTGATGGTTTGCAGTTTCTGAGCACGAATTTCCCTTGCAAACGCTGCACATGGGCTCATTTCTGGTGTCATACTGATTTGCAGTAGCGCTGTAAGTCACCAGGTGACACCAGCGAGTCATTTAAGGCACTGCTCGTGCTGCTCAGGTCCCACCCACAATATTCAATACATCCGAAGACTGCTCCCAGACAAAAGCTGCCAGCACAGAGAGGACCTGGGAGCCTTCACCTCCCCAGGACAGCCTGCACCTGCACCTGGAACACCGGGGCTGCGTGTTTTCCTTCCTATGGAAAAGGCCTGGCATTCTCTTTCTGGATACCACTGCAGGAATTTCGATTCCACCTCCAAAATTGCATCAGTCCAAGGATTGCTCCCACACAAGAGACGTGGTGCTGGGGAACAGATAGAACTGCCCCGAAATTAAAGGGAACTCCCTGATTTAAGCCCTTAAAATTATGAAAAAGGGTGAGTTTCCTTCAACTTAACCCCTTACAATGAGGGAAAAGAAGGGGTCTACTTTCACTTAAATCAACCCTCATGCTGTCACATACAGTGCAGTAAACAAACTTCCTCAATATCTGATTATCTTCTGAAAAAAAACGTACTGTCAGCATGTATTACTTATCATTCCTCTCAGTGATAACAGGTTTTAGTTCCTCCAGCAAAATTAAAGCATAGAACTTATGCCAATGACCCCATGGCCTTGAACTTTGAAGCAGAAATACTTGTAAAACAATAAACATCTACCCCCCCTTTCAGAAAAGCATGACTATTAATGTGAAGGAGTTGCAGTGACTCTCTCCCCTTCTATCTTTTCCTTTATTGGAGATGACCTCTGAAATGGAGCATTTCATTCAATTTGTTTTGCTTCAGTAATTTACAACAAACCTTTGAACAGTGAGAATCTTGTTTGTTTCTGGACACTTGTTTCCATTAAAGGCTTTTCCCAGACTAGCACGAAGACTGCCACAATCAACCATCCTGAATCATCTGGACAAAATATGAAATTCATTGGCTTAGATGTTTCTTTCTTCATTCTCTCTACCCTGACTGCTCTTTGGAATGCAGGTGAGTGATTTTCAAATATTTTGCTGCTTTTAACTGCAAACTTTTTTGACTTCTCTACTTCAGAATGCACAGCTTGGTAAGAAATTGCTGATACTATCTTTACAAGCTAAAGCAAAGGCACACAGGCCAGCTTTTACCTGCATGGTGTCATTTTCTTCCTCTATAATTTCCAGCAGGCCAGTGGATCTCTTCTGTAAGTAAACAGACAATCTGGAGAATGCAGTAAATATATTTAAAGACAGAGGAAAAACTTTATAGCTTCCCATATTGAACAAGTGTTTTTACTTCCCTTCTTTTCATTTTCCCATGCTTGTTCTTCACCACCCACCTTGATCCCTGCCTTTCTTTTTGCTTGTGTCCTCCCAAATAATCAATCCTCCTTTAGTTACTTTTTCATAATTGGTTCCAATTTTGCAAGATTCATGTCCAAATTTAGAATAATTTCTGATACCAAGATAATCTCAGCATTGCATGGTATTCTTGATATAGATCCCAAGCAGTATTATCCTTGCAAGATTCCACTTCCCAAAAGGTGCTCAGTGCTCCCAGCTGTCTGTGCAGCTTGAACATCTCACTTAACTCCCCCTTAGCCGTTCATGAAATCCAGTTATTCTTTACAGTGTTACTGTAATGTCTGTCTTCTTCTCACTGTTTTATTTGTTGAGTAGTTTTCTATGTGATGTCCAGTAATTACTCACAGTCTGTGAGCCAAGAGCCTACTCACCTGTCTGTGCACCCAGGGCTCATCACACCTGCCTTGTTAAGGCCAGACTCAAATTAAATGCACAAAACAAAGACATCTCAGTAGCTCTTAATAAACTTGTGTTGGAGCTCATTTCATTGCTGATGTTAACATTCCATGAGCACTGGCCTTCTGTTCTTACTGATTCCCATGTAGGGCTGATGGTTGGGGACCCCTGTTCTGGTATTTTATTCTCAAAAATAAATGTAATTGGTGACACTCACTGAGGGGCTGCTCTGGAGATTTATCTGTCTGTTACATGTAAAAATACCCATGGAATTCATGAAATAATGTAGTGGCTGGGAGGTAAATAAGTGTATTTTGCTATTCAAAATGAAGCAACCTTAATATGCATTAAGGCACACCTTATTAGGCAACCTTTGCCTAAATACATTCCTAAACTAACACAACCAGCTCGTTTTATTTACTTACAGCAGTCCTTTGGATGATGTACTTGCGCTTCAAAGAACATCCAGAAGAGTTCAATAACATTCCTGACTCTTTTTTTCTTCCTTTAACAAGGAGCTCAAGACTCTTGTGCACACCGATGTGGGGAGCTGCTTGGTTCCTGTTCTTGCCAGGTGACATGCCAGTCCTTGGGGCGATGCTGTCCTGATTACAAAGAATTTTGTATTCAAATTTCTCCATACTCAGGATCTCTTATGGGAGGCAAAGACTTTTTGATTAACAACACAAATCTTACTGACTCTTCTGTGATAAAGTGCAGGTGGGCCATGATTTTATATTCCTCTGCCAAAGGGAGGCAAAACTTGATAGTCTCACTCTCCAATAGGCAATTATCACTAAACAAAACCAGTCTATACAGGAGTGAAAACTTTGTAAAGCTGTTAGAATCCTGAAATGTACAAAAGTTCTGCTAACCCTCACCTTCAAGGATACCTGTTGACTGTATTTCCATACAGAATTATTTCTTTTAGGTTGAGTTATTATATGGTACAATCATGACTCTTATTACATATTAACATATTAAAACAGTGACTTTTCAAAAGGAGTTTCCTTTCAGGGCACTTGATTGTGAATATTTCTTTAGCATTTCCCTTTGTGAGAAAGAAGTACTTATTTCTTAATCTGAATGAGAAAAGAGCAAGACAGAAATGTAGGTAGGACACCTGATGTTGTTCCTGTAAGAGAAAGCTGTGGATCCTAAATGTGTCAGCCTGTATCACACTTAGGTGCATGTGGCACGTGCAGTACATACAGTACACTGAATTTTGATGACGCCAATGTTGTGAAATTATTTCCACTGAAGGTTCTGAGTGAGATTTTTGAGTCCTTCTCATTCTGGGTAGCAGTACCTGAAAAGGTTTTCAATTCTTTATTTGGAAAACCTTTGACCAAGGCATTCATTCTGTAGAACACAAATGTGTACTTTGAAGTATCTGCAGAGTTATGTAATCATAGCCAAGGCAAATTTCAGTGCAGACAAGCAAAGGTACTATTTCCTGGCAGGCCCCAGATCGCCCTGATACTTGGAGTAGATATGCAGTCCTCATGTATCAGTCTTGAAGAGTCACAGGTGGGGTTATAGCCTAGGACACTGGACAAGAGCCCTTCCTGCAATCAAATGGTTAAATAACAAGCAATGCATTCTGAGTTAACCTTTGCAACTGAAATTCTAGAACAGCACGGAATTACTTTCCTTGCCTTCACAGGACTTACGGGAAAAAAAAAATCAGAAATTTACAATAACTGTGCATCATAGTCACTGTCAGCCACCCTGTAATCCTACTAAAGCTGTAACATTATCTTCCTCTTCCTGTTGCCCCTTTGTTGCTGATTTATCATGTCTTCCTCCCCCAGTAATTAAATAGTAAATTGAAGGTTTGTGGTTTGCTGTACATTTGTGCAGTTCACAGCAGAATTCACATTGATATAATCAGCAGATTTTTCCAGTTTATATTCCCTGCTACAAGCAAAACAACCTCAGATTTGAAATGATCAACCCATGACACAAGGTTTCTTGTTGAAACACATTCAGAATTTTCCTTCTATCTATGGTGACATTGAAAATTGTTTTCAACATCTACAGGTTCAAGCAGCAAATCATAACCAATGGCTATGTTGACAAGGATGGAAAAGCCCATTGCATCTCCCCATTGCTTTATGAGACTGGTTTCATCCCTCTTGAAGTTTCTGCAGATAATGACTTAACATTTCCCTACTCTGGAACTTGGTTATCAGGTGACTTAAATCTACAGCATCCCTTTTCTTCCTATATTATTCCTCCATGCATGCAAGATTGCATAAGTCTACTTTTGATCAGTTTTATTCTTCCTTAACAGGCTCAGAAAAGAAAGCCTTGCTGGTCTCATGTTAATTCATCTTTTGAGACATGAACTTTCACAGCAATTGAGCAGCTGCAGCATTAACTGATAAAAAGTCCTGCTCTAAAAATGACGCTGACCAGAACAGTTCCCACTTTGTCCCTACTTCTATCCCTTTTTGTCCTCTCTTCAAATAATTGCATTGCGGTGTTGCAATCTAAGGCCTGAAAATATCAGTAAGGCTTGCATTCTCTCAGCTTATTCTTTTCATGTCATGCATCCTGTGCTGTGTAAAATATACCCAGGGGAAAGACTGCTAAATCTTGAATAATATAGTAGCACTTTTTCAGGACTATGCAAAGCTGAAATATCATTAGCCTTCTTTTTCTGCTCTGCAATGCAGTACATCACAACAAAGTCTCAGATGAAGAAAAATGCACATTGGTAAATGAAACAAAATGGCAATACTATGGCACCCCTGGCACTGGAGGGAACTTAACTCTTAACTGGACACAGCAGACACTTGCAGCAACCCACGTCAACATAGAAGTCTGGGGATACCAGGAAACAGGTAAAGTGACCCTTTTCCAACTGTGCACAAGCATTTATCACACACATAACTTACATGCAGAGCTCTGCACAGCTTGTGATCGCTTTCACTGAGGCCTCAAGAAAAGACCTGCACGTATAAATAACTGATGACAATAATGTCAGCTTTTCCTCTTCATTTACATATGAGTGGACACATCTGATTTCAATCTTGTAACTGTTCTTTTCCAGCAACTGTTCTTTTCCAGCATCCAAAACTATTTTCTTCCTCTGTCTAACAGGTGACAGTTATTCAGAAAACTGGAAGGCTGAATGGAAATACCTTTATACTTTGGCAAGAGAAATCCCCAATACAGGGAAATATTCTTTCCTTCCTGTACCCGCCAAGGGAAATTACAGTACATGGGACTTTGGAATGTTGAGAATTATACCCATCAACTATTCTGATGGGCAAAGGCAAGTGCATCACAACATATAGTAGTAGTAGTAGTAGTAATAATAATAATAATAATAATAATAATAATAATAATAATAACAATAATAATGGCTACCTTATAAGCTGTTGTCTCCTTTGGCATTCAAAACTGAGACTCAGGCTCCATTTCATGTGAAAAAATGGGGAGAAAACTGGAAGGTCAAAAGTAAGAAAACTTAATGAGTCAACATAAAGATAGTTTACAAAGTAAAGAGGAGCATGGAGGAAGAATCACGAAGTCTGCCACAAGCAGACTCATGGAGAGTTGGTCACCCAGTAAGGGCTGCTTTGGAAAAACACCCCTGCAGTTTTACTGATGGTCATGATGGTCTAGGGCATGGAATATCCCTTTGGTCAGTCTGGGTTGGCTGTCACGGCTGTGTTCCCTCCTGGCTTTCTCCCTGGGGGCTGCATGAGAAACAAAGACCTTGACACTGTGCCAGCACTGCCCAGCAGGAGCTAAAACACTGGTGTGGTATCAGCACTGCAGCCACAGACCTTCCTTTTCTATTTTGTATGCAGGCTTTTGCATTCTCTCAAATTTTATGCCCATTTCCTTTTATTTCTTTGCATATTTCCCTATGATTTTTGGTGAACTGACTGTGTAAGAGGTCCATGGATATTCCTTCATAATTCTTCCACGTCTGCAGATTTGGTGTAGACTCTGTGTGTATATAAATGCTACCTCTTTCGTGTTACAACATATTGCCAATGAGTCAGAACCCTTTTTAACATTTAGAGTTGCTAGCCAGAGAAGAATAACCTTTTCTCCTTCTAGAGGATTTTTTATTACATTTTGTATATGATTTTTTTCATGGAGGAAAAGCAGAGTGGCTTTGGAACATTTCAAGGATTCTGAATGGTTTCTGTAGCCATTAGTCCTGATATTGCTGGGTACTGGAGTGCAGTTGTTATGTTTTGTTAAAGAATCCAGATATTCTTCATTCTGGCCTAAATGAAATTACAATGTCAAAAGGCATGAATAGAAAACCTGCCTCTAAAAGGATCCATGTAAGCTAGAATCATGATTACTAAAACGTATTGCATACTAGCTGCATGTTGTCCTGCCACCTCCTGAATTTGGAAAATTTTGATGTGCCATAACTTTTTGAAGGAAAAGAAAGCGGCAGGCTTTGCAATGGAATAACTTGAAAGTCAGAAGATGCAATTGAGCCACAGCACTACTGTCAAAACAGTGCTTGTATCAGATCTATTTTTTTTTGTTTCTTTTATTTTTTTTCCCCAGTAACATTCCATCAATCTGGAGCCCAGAACATGCATTGGCTTGGCACCTTGAGAAAGACTTCAGAAATGACCCAAATGCATGGGCAACTGCAAAATGTATGGAATGGGACAGAAAGGAAGAGTTACTTCCAAACTTCTTGGAAGAGATTGCAGACTGCCCTTGCACCTTGGCACAGGCAAGAGCTGACACTGGCAGGTTCCATGTAAGTTATTAATTGATCCCTCTGGCTTATTAACATTCCACGTAGAAGCTTAAGGAGTGCCAAACTCCACACACACCCCTGTTCCCTCTCTGAACACCATTACGAGGAAAATAAGTTATTGTTTCGATTTGCCCAAGTAGAACATCAAGTGACTGAGGTAAATACAGCTTATCCAGATAGTATGGATAAAAGTGCCTATAGGATAGGAGATGGAAATGACATTCAAACAAGGAATTAAAACAGTAGTTCCAATGGTAGACTGAAACCACTCTGTAGAGCTGGGAGCAGGGATTGAAGTGTTTGAAGGTGATATCCCATGATGTAACAAACTATTTCTGCCTACTTTATCATACTGTGCTGCAAATCCTTCCACCTTGCACTTCAGAGCTCAAGCCCAGAGCTGTAATTCATTATTTCCTTTATCCTACTTCCTTCCTCCTTCTCAGCTTCATTGTTATCAAGGAGCTGACAAAAGCTAAGAAATCAATTGCCATTCGGTCTACACTTTCACTTACACTGCTGATCTGAGGACCAGATGAGAATGACTTCCTCTCCTATTTATGATACCAAATGGTGGCATGTGTTTATGCATTTAGAAAAAAAAAAAAAAAAAGAAGAAGTTAGGTAAACCTTGTTACTATTCTGGTTGTGAAGCTCCAAACATGATGTGTACAGTTCAAATCTTGTAAAGATAAAAAATAGATCTAGTGCCTCTGTCTAAGAACATAGGATAAACATTTACTCTGTTGTGTCTGTGTTTGTTGTACAGTTGAATCCCCATCTGGCTGCATTTGTTCTTCAAGGTCTGTTGTAACAGACTGCAAAATGTTCAGGTCAGATGTTGCTCCAGACACTTCAGTATTAAATTCACTGTTTCTCCTATCATTCCATGCTACTCAACACAGAACCTCAACCAGTTCAATTCAACTTTATACATATATTAGATACAAGGGGTGGGAACAGAATGTAAGAACATAAAAGATAATGAGGAATGAACCCCATTAAGTGTGAACATTGGTCTTTTTCAGACAGATTATGGCTGTGACATTGAAAAGGGGAGTGTGTGTACTTACCATCCTGGTGCTGTGCATTGTGTAAGAGCCATCCAAGCCAGGTAATGAAAAGTGTTTAAACTGTGTTTTTTTGATTAATCCTTGCACCTCAGAGACAGCAGCATCACAGAAGTCTAACTGGACATCAGATAAAGCTTGGAATCTGAAATATTTAGGATCCACAAAAAGGCAATGAGTAACCTCTAAATAGAAATGGACCCCACAGAGCTAAATATGATTTTCTTGCTGCTTTTCCCAACCAGTCCCCACTATGCGGCTGGACAGCAGTGCTGCTATGACTCCACGGGAACCCAAATCCTCACGCACGACTCCACCGGAGGCAGCACGCCTGACCGAGGGCATGACTGGGGCTCGCCACCTTTCCTGAAGCCTCCCCGGATACCCGGCTTTTCCCACTGGCTTTATGATGTTATCAGCTTCTATTACTGCTGCCTGTGGTCTGATAATTGTGACTTCTATATGAAAAGGCGGCCCTCTAGTGACTGCAGGACGTACCGCCCGCCCCGAGCTGGTAAGGGCTTCAGCATTTCCTGATGGAGTGGGAGATTTTTGGTACAGTGTTGGCTTCTAGAATATTTGTAAATGTGCATATATGAGTTGACAGTGGTGAGGATACAATGTCCTGTGGAAAAACTCCGTGGAAGGTCTCTATTGATCTATCACTTACAGAATCTGTATGTGTTTTTTAATTGTGCTGCAAGATTTTCTGCTGTTGAGGATCTCACTCACCCTTAAACAGCCAAAGCACAGTAGTCAATGTCCACGATTTTATATTATCAGTGTGAACTTCTTCAGAAAAAAAAAGGTGGTTAATGACAGCTAGGAAGTAGCTAGAAAACCTATAATGATGAGAAATATTTGTATCAAATAAGAAAGTTTTACAATTTACAGCGTGTCTGTTTTTCTCCTGCTTGCTTTTAACTCACTGTTCAAGCCTTGCCATACCTCTATTGCTACCACATGTTTTGCCTTCTATGCTGCTGAGATGCTGAGGTGTCCAGCAGGACTTGGCCTCCCATAAAGAAGTGCAAAGAGGCAGCAATTCTCATCAGGAAAAAAAGGAAAAAACTCTAGAGGGCATTGCATTAGGTGGTTAGGGGTCATGAATGAGTGTTTTGGCTGCTTAAAGAAACCCCATCAAAAGTATTGGCAGAAGCAGGGTTTAATACGAATTTGTGAAAATACAGCTTTGCTACTTTCTGGCAAGGTGCACTGATTAGTTACTATACAGTTAAAGCACACAAAAGAAGATAAATTAGAAGCAACTTGGAGCAATTTGCATGGAAGCAGGAAATGCAAAAGGGGATAAGGGTGAAAAGAATATGGATGCAAAGATAAGGCAATAGCCCTGCATTCATGTCCAAATCTCCCCATATATTGCATGTGACACAGACACACTTCTAGCCTCTTTCCTTTCTTGTGAACTTGAGAACATTAACTTGAGGGGTAACAGGTTGTGATTTTTGCCTGTTCTTAATTCTCTTTTTGCTTTTAAAAATAGCATCTGCTTTTGGGGATCCTCATTTCCTTACATTTGATGGTCTGAACTTCACCTTCAATGGCCTAGGAGAATACACATTGGTAGAGTCTGATCTCACATCCCTGACAGTGCAAGGGAGGACACAGCAGGCACTCTTTCCCAATGGTAAGTCAGTAAGAGAGGAAGCAGAGCTTCTGAGCTTCTGAGCTTGCTTGATTTGCACTTTGCAGCAATCCTCCTGTCGTCTCTAGTCTTCTTTTTTGGCCATTTGTGAACAGTCAGCATTCTGAGGATAATCAGGATAATCAGAAAGCAGATAACATCTTCAGGAAAACTTCCCTCAAATCAAAGTTTAATTGCTAGATTTATTGGATATGAGTAATGGAAGTGTAAGGTTTTCTCCTGTGTTTAAGAGCTAAAAAAATATTTTTATTTCTCTCTGTGTCCATTCTCATCAATACAGAAGCATAAGGTCAGTTCTAGAAATCAGCCAATAGGCACAGCTGCCAGCTGGTACATTTTGATAGCATTGTTGTTTTGTTTTTTTATTTGAAGGAACTGGGGCTCAGGGGACAGGCTTGTCTGCAGTGGCCATGCAGGAGAACAACTCTGATGTCATTGAAGTGCGCTACTCTGAGGATTTGAATCTGGAGGTCCTCTTGAACCAGAGAGTTCTCAGCTTCTCTGAACAAACTTGGCTGGACTTGAAAGGTTAGTTACACATATCAGCCTTGTAAGCAATTCTATTCTGATGGAGCCCATGGACAGCTAAAAGTATCTCTAGCTGCATGCATTTCAGCTCTCTCTTCAGCATCCTTTTGTAAAGTGTTTTAACAGGTGGCTTCAATGTCCATGTTTTCTATGTCCTCTTTTGTTTGCAGAGCAATGGTTTTCCTTCTCATCCTGTGGACAGTGAATGGAATTAAAAACTGTGTCCTCTACATTCTGCTTTGAGCTTACTGCATCTAATGAAATGAAGCCTACCAAATAAAATGAAATACAGTGAAATGTAACTAAAATACATACTAAAATATATACTAAAATATAACTGAAGTCCACATTTACATATTGGGAATTCTCTCAATAGGTCAGATATTATTCCTCTATTCTTCTGCCAAAAAGACTATAAAAAGTTGACTTTTTGTCCAGAGGGGCTGTGATAATTTGATTAGTCTTTATGATAATTTGACAAATACTCATCATAGATCACTTTAATTTTAACAGTAATCCCCCTATTCAGCAGAATCTTATCACAATTGTAGTGTGAAGGTGTGGCTTCCCTTTAAATGCTTCTCAGAGTGCAGCTCAGAGGAAGGGAGGAAAAGGTGTATGAAAAATGGTTAAAAATTATGATTTTAACTGATGCTAAAACACAACAATTTTTTCACTACAGATAATTAGCTATTTTGTCCTCTTCCCCTCATTTTTATAGGTCTCTTTCTCTATTCTACACCTGATCAGAACATCACAGTTATGTTCTCTTCTGGGTCTGGAGTGGAAATAAGGGGAAGTGGAGGATTTCTGACCCTGACAGTTCTGCTCCCAGAGAAGTTGATGAATCACACACGGGGTCTCTTTGGGGTAATGAATGACAATCCAGAGGATGACTACACCTTCAAGAATAAAACCACCTTGTCAGTTCATGCAAGTCCCCAGCAGGTGTTTGAGTTTGGAGCTAGCTGTAAGTAATTTCTATGGTCTATTATTACATTTTCTTCACAAATTCAAAACAGCTCATGATTTAAGGACTAGGAAATGAAGTCTGTGCCAAACAACCAGTTCTGGGGGAAGAGAAGGGAGTAAGGAGAATATGCCCTCCTCTACCCACATGGAAGTGAAAATAGAACTATGATGGAGTGTTCAGCACTTTGTTCCATCAAGAGTCAGATCTCATATTTTACACCTTACACTTTCAGAATCCCATCTACTATGGTCAGCTGAACACAGCATCAGCAAACTACAGTGTTACAGAAATGCAGCAAAAGCCAGGGCCAGCTATATTTTCCCAGAATATTAGCAGTGTTTTCATCGGGTGCCATGCTCACAATTTAAAAAATCATTTGTTAAATTGCAGTTTAGTAATTGTCCCTTTAAAGAAGAGGGTGGGGGGGGATGTGTGTAAAAGAATGGCTCCTGTCATTTAATGAGTGATTAAGCTGCTCCATCTAACCTGCAGCATTAGATTGGTCAGCATTCCTTCTGACATCAGGTTAGGAGATGGGCCAGAAACATAATACAAAATACCCTCTGGCTACCAGTTGATCTCTGTATTGGGCACAGTGTAACCCTACTCCAGGGTTCAGATCATACTGAAAGTCTCACTGCTTCAGCCTCAGGAAGTTTCTGATATAGCAGAATGAAAAAAGAAAAGAGCATGTGGCAGACATGATGAATTTAAGGACACACACTCTCAGGATCTGTGTTGCTTGTAATGGTTGCTTTAGGTAGCTCTGTCTGTTGTCACCGTTTTGCTAGGAGGCATATAAAACCATCTTTATGGAAAATCATAGCTGCACAATTATTTGGATCTAATTTTAAGAAAATGGTCAAACAGCAGGTTAAATGAACACCAACTTTGGTGCTAAGTTAAGATGTTGCATATGGAAAGGAAAATAATATTGAGCTGGAAGGATGCTGTAGGGCTTCCTATATCTCTTCCAGCTCTAGCTACATTTCTGTAGATAAACACTTGGATTAGTAGCAGAAGGTGCTCTATGTTGACAATTTTACATATGAATCTCTCTCTCTCTCTTTCTCTGTCTCCCAAGGGGCTGTTGAAAATGAAACTTCTCTCTTTACTTATGACACGGACTTCTTACTGAACAGTTTCTTTTATGGGGAAAAGCACAATGCTTCCTTTCTGCCTGTGTTCTCCCCGTATGAAGACCCTGCTGACCCCCTGGTAGAAGAGATGGTCTCACACTGTGGCTCTGACCCATTCTGCAGATTCGATGTCCTGACAACAAGAAGCCTCCAAGTGGGAGATTCCACAAGACTTTCCCATCAGAATCACAAGCAGCGGGTAGAACATCTAGAGCCAGGTGATCCAACATTCCACAAAACATCATTACAGAATAACAGGATATTCTGAGTTGGAAGGGACCCACTGGGATCATCAAGTCCAAACCTTAAATGAACAGCCCATAGGGAGCATCACTACAGTTATTTCTACAGGGCATCTAAAGTGTTAACACTGTTTGAGGAGGCTTTGCTTAACTGTAGGTTCATGCACCTATAAATACTCTGATCGTGGGGAATCATCCTTGTACCAGGAAAACTCTGTACTGATAGAATACTTAGGTAAACTCAAAATAAATTTCTTTCCATTTCTTCCACTATAACACCACAGTGTAGGAAGTTTATCTTCATCTTATATGCATTAAGCTGTTTTCCTTGGACTTTGAAATAATTTTTAACAGTAGCAGGAAGTACTGTCTTTCAGATAGCCTAAAAATCTTTGTTTTTCCATGAGTTGCCACTAAAATGCCATTTGAATTATTGTAATAGAGATTTGCTGGTTCAAATCCTAAATACTCTAACCAGATATTTCTCTTTTAATAGTGGTCTCCTGTGGCTGGCTGGATCATCCAACCAATGGAAGAAAGAATGATACTAACTACCTGCAGGGCTCAACCATCAATTTCACCTGCAATGAGGGCTATGAACTCACAGGGTCACAGGAAAGAACTTGCCAAGTGTCAGGAATCTGGTCAGGAGACACACCCCAGTGCAACCCAGTAACAGGTCTGTTGCCTTTTAGATATCACTTGTTGTCACTAAAAAGTCATTATCAAGGACAAGGTAATCTCAGTATACCATGATGGCCCTTGACAAGAGCAACTCCTCTTACTTGGTAAAACATTGGACATGAGATGTCTGAATTTCTAGAAAGACTATTATTCAAATCTAAATAACGGGTGACTTATGGTGGTTTTGTGCATTTTGGTGGAGGTTTAAAAGTTTTTGTTTTATCAATGAGTACAGGTACCTGAAGGGTGGGTGAAATGAGGGTGGAGCCAGGCTTTTTTCAGTGGTGCCCAGGGACAAGACCTGAGGTCACAGACAAGCTCTGAAACACAAACTTCCCTCTGAACATCAGAAAGCCCCTTTTTACTGTGATTATGATTGAGCACTGGCACAGCTTGCCCAGAGGAGTTACAAAGTCTCCTTCCCTGGAGATATTCAAAAGCCGTCAGATCATGGTCCTGGGCAACTCACTCTGGGTGATCCCAGAGTTGAACAGGGGAATTGAACAAAATGACCTTCAGAGGTCCCATCCCACCTCATCTGTTCTGTGATTCTGTGATTCAAGAACAGCCACAGCCCACGCTTGTTGAACACTTTGACTCTTTTTTTCTAAAAGATTATGTTATCTCCAAATATAATTCTATTACTCTATAGCAGTAAAAGTATTGTGAATGATGCAATAGTATTTAGTATGAACAACATAGATTTATTACCCCTCTTGTGTTACTACTAATAGATTATCAATTAGCCTGGGAGTGTTGGGTTTAGTAGCATAGGCTGTCTCTATGATTTACAGAAAATAGCCCAAAATTTTCTTTTTATTCTTTCACCACATACACTCCAAATGTCCTCAAGATGGCAATATTTCAAAGCACCAGGGGGATGCAAGGCCAGATGGCATGTTGAAGCACTTTTAATGCTGAGTTAATAGTTCCCAAAAGCACTCATCAAATAATTCATACCAACAGATTCTCCATTCTAAGATCCTTCCATAGAAATGTGGAAAGTGCACTTCACATCAGCAACAAATTCCTGTCATGCTGGCACATTTCATCAGCTTCTTGTACAATTTCTTGTACATTTCCAATCCAGTTCTGAACTTAGTAATATTTTTAAGATGAACTGCAGCGAGTTTGGGCAGCAGAAAAATTTGCAAAGGCCAGATCTTAAAAAGGCAGTGGCAAAACATTCTGCCAAGCTGAAAGTTAAGAATATTTTTCCACTGCTGCCATCAACCACATACATACTGGATAAGAGCCAGTCAGTCTCAATAAGCAAAACAGATGCTGACATTTACACTAGCTAAAGAAAAGGGGGACAGAAAGGCAGCCCTGTGAGATGAGAGGAAAGGAGCTGGAAGATATACAGTGATTGATTGCAGTCAGAATGATGGAGACATGACACAGCTTTGTGGATGAGCAAACAAAACCCACAATGTTTTCCAATGCTTTCCTGAAAGATGACAAAGAAAAACAAGGTGTGAAAGAATTCTATTGATCTGATTGCAACAAAAATCTTCCTTATTATTTGATATTTGGTGTTCTAGTTAATTTGCAATGTGAACCAAAATTGATGGTTTTTATTAGCCTCAGGAAGTTGGAGTATGGCAATGCTGTCCACAGCAGCAGGATACTGACACTACCAACAACTGATCAACACAATAGAAAATGCAAATTTCTCTGTTCTTTTTTTCTTGCTGCTATGCCCTAATAATGACATTTATATCTAGCCTTGTTTCTCCTTCTTCCTTAAGGTATTCTGCTAGATGTGTTTGTCTAAGAAGGCTATTTTATTGACCGGTCCAGGTCTCTACAGAGAAGAGAGACAATACAGTTCAAAGTTCTTTTCACTTATATATGAACTTCTCATATTTTTATAGTATGGATAGCTAGTACTTGCTTTCCACTAAACACATTTCTGCCTCTGGTTTAAGATATAGTTGAAATCCAGTGCCAGTTTTCTGTTATATCTCTATTTGCCTATTTTCTCTATTCTCCAGCTCCTAAGCCTCTTCTCCAGTACAAAAATACTTACAAAAATATTCTTCTCCTGTTGTCAAAATCTGTTGTTCTTGAGATCAGATTTCTTTATTGTTTTTCTCTTTACACAGCAGAATGCTGCTGTTTCACCAACATCCATTTTATCAAGTCCTGTGACAAAAATCTTCTTGACACCAGGAAAATGCTGACAAAATTAATGGACAGACTTTCTCAATTTCTGGGTGCCTGAATGGGTGACCACTGACCAAGCCACTGTGATCAGCAGTCACATTTTTACTTTGAGAGTGAACTATTAAACACACACTTTCTCAAATGATTTCTTTCATGCTGGTAAGGAGCACAGGGCCCAGCCCTCTGTTATTCTAAGCTTACAGGTGTATTTTTTTACAGTGCTGTGTTTGTTTACACTTGCTGCAGTTTTGTGGCACATCAGATTCAAGCTCTATCTTGCAAATCACCAAGGTTTTTCAGTTGCTATATGCTTCCATTTTCCAAAGAGAATAGTTGAAATAAAGGCATGGGGACTAGGAAAATTGGATGGGAAAAGAGGTGGAAACAAGAAAATGTAATGCCAGTTATTTTACAAAATCCATTTCGAAATTTTGAAACTTCAAATACAAATTATGTTGTTGGGCCTGCATATTGTTGTTTTTGAGTTTTGCTTCCTTGGACTAAAGTTTCCATGGAAATCCTCTGCTAATAATTATTTTGCTATGCTTCTAATTACAATCCCACTGCAAGTCTTGCCAGTACCACAGCAAGCTCTCTTCACAGAATATCACAAAGAGGAAGAACAAAGAAGCCATCCAGAAAAAGCAAAAAGGAGATTCTAGTAAAATCAGATGTAATATCCAGCTAAAAATCATAAGATAGTGGCAACATATGTATTTACAGTCTTTTTGAGACAGACAATTTGGTGATATTAAGGGCAATCTCGTTTTGTTTGTCTTTTGGGTTATTTTCTCTTTTTTCCCCCCCTCCTCTATTCACTTTTAAATTTCCTTTTCCAGGCTCAGGCTCTGTGTAAATACTGTTCATTTTAAAAAGCTGTCAGAAATCTCATTAGTCTTCTGTGCTTTTCCAAACACCAAGATTTCACAATAGAGGCAAATGACTACTGGACTAACCACTTTAGCCAGTGGTGGGTTCTCATCACTTGGCAGAGGGTGGGTGCCTCCCTGTGAAGGATGTGCAAGCCAAACATTAGGCTTTGAGCCTCCTTCAGAAGTTACTGTTCAGTGCTTGTGAAACGGTTTATGTGTCCCATTTCTTTCCTTAAACTTCACTATAAACCAAATTAACAGCTGAATAATCTGTTCTAGGATCACAGAAGTGTCTGTTATGTCACTCTGTGCTAGGCTGTGGTTTGGGCAGGTGTGACAAAGTGATGGAAGGAAGGGCTGATAGAAATGCAGACTCAATACATTAAGGCTCAGATACAAAATGCAGGAATCATTGTTTCTCCCAGACAGTTCACTCCACATGCTGCATCTCCTAACTTTTGCAAATATTCTTCTGTGTCATGGTAATCTGCTTAGTACAATAAAAAAAATTATATTTTTTATTCAAAATCGGTTTCATATCTGCTTTCTTTCTCTTTTTCCAGTCTCCTTGTTAGGCAGTCACAGAATCAAGTTGACATTTTTCCTGTTTTAGGAATGTACCCACATCACAGCAGTCACTTCTCTTTTATGTAGATTATGAGCAGCAAAGGTAGTTTCAAAATGTAATTCCAAAATAGGGGTAATATTTAAAGTAATCAAACCGTGTAGAATAAGGATTGAAAATCATTTCAGTTGTTGGGAATGACAGTACTACATCAATATTGCACATTCACAATGTTGTCTATATATTAACCACTAGCCACCCTTTGTGCTATGAAGCTTTTGCAGCCACCTGCCCTAACACTCAAATATAAGAATTCTGTGAGTTCCTAATCTTCACCAGTTTCAGAGAATTTGAAAGGGTAAAGGCTTGGAAGGGTCCTCTGGACATCATTTAGTCCAATCCCCCTGCCAAGGGACGCAGTTCTACAAATAAAGAGAAAAGTAAAATTAACACTATACTTACAATTTCCAAAATTGCCATGCGACTGCATTCAAACGGGTATGAAGAAAGGTATATCAAAGTCTTCATGCGTTTTATTTGTGGTTGGTCTCTGTTTTTCAGCTATCAAACAAGTAATTGTTATTGGCACTGTATTTGGAATAGTCGGTCTTGCAGTCCTGGCACGTCTGGGTTATTTATGCATAAAGCAGAGGTAAGCCTTCACTGAACTGAAAACTCAAATGAACCTCCTAAAAAAATGGCAACTGTTATGACTTTTTAAATAATAATTTAATAATGATCACTGGCAACAAACGGCCAGTGTACTACAGGTAAAAAAAAAAAAAAAGAGTACGACTGATGTATACACACTTATCAACTGTGTATGCAACTGATTGGTGGAGAAAGAGGGCAGCAGAGTGAATTAAAATGGTTTTGCCTAGGAATACTGGCAGATTGAAATGGAGATATGGTTGATTCTCTGAACTTTGTTAGCAACAGTTACATTTTTAAGCTTTCTCTGTTCCAGGGTCCACAAGAAATAGAATGCCAGATGAAATGGAATCGAAATTGAGTGAATAGAAACAAAATGGGGTCACAGCCCTTGGAAAGAAGACTGTATGTATGAGGAAGAACTAAATACTTGTGAACTTATCACCAAAAAAAAGGCACAGTGCCAAGCTAACAGAACACTGCTATTGTTTTTCAGTATTTCATCAACTTAAAAATGCTACATTCACTAGGAATTCAGCTCAAAGAAAGAAGAATGTGGCATATTATGCTATGATATTAAAATTTATGTGTAAAGTCATGCAACTATATGCAGACCAGTTTTTGCTTTCTATATGTGTCACAAAGGCCAAAAGAATTGTAAGCATACTTTCCCACTCAAAATCAACCTTACAGCTTTATATGGCAGGAGGTTTCTGTATGAGAATGAGATGCATCCACACTGTGTATTGATACAGTAGTTAAAGCCTACAAACTGTATTTTGATTCTTTTCCTTTCAGAATAGCAAATTGTTCTCTCACTGTATGGGTTGCTATTTGATTACACAGCAGTGGTGTGAAGGGGATACAAGGATGTTTGCCCTATTTCTGTTCCTGACAAAGAAACTTTTATTTTTTTTAACTGGTGGAGGGGGGGTATCCTGTTGGTTGCTTCTTAGCAAAGACGTTCTACCATGACTAAAATGTCTCACAGGCCAGGAGAAGACTTGGCAGAAGTTTCGACAATAGCTTGATATTACCACCTTGACACTGTCCTTTGGTATCTTCAGGTAGATTAAAACAAAACAGAACAAAACAAAACAAAACTCCAAACAAACCACAAACCCAAACGCGATCTTCCTGCACGTGCATTTTCAGAAAGCAACGCTGCTCATTCTCTTTCTCTTGCGGAGCTGCTGCTGCTGTGTTTGTGTGGGTCGCGCTGTAGGTGGGGGTGTCCCTTCACGTCCTGCTCCCCAATGTCCCGGGTCCCTGAGCGCGTGTGGCTGGGCTGTGTTCCTGTCTGTCTGTGTGTCTGTCTGTGCTCCTGTCCCTGTGTCCCTGTCACTGCCACCCGGGGCCGGGACAGCGGCCCCCGCCCGGCCTCAGCTCCGCCCGCCTCAGGACACGGCCTAGGGGGGACACTGGGGGTTCAGCAGCCCCGCTGCTTTATGCCAGCGCTCCCTCAGCACGGCTTCGCTGCCCGGTCACTTCTGTGGGGCAGGTGGTGCCTTTTCACTTGGAGAACGACGCCCTAAATCGCAGCGTGCGGCGCTGGCCCCCCGCCGCCCACGGAGCCGCTCATGCCAGCGCCCCTCAGGAAGTTTGCGGCGTTCTGTCCCTGTGCCGTGTCCGTCCGTGCCTTGGCGGCTCCAGGAGAGAAGATCCAGGCTGCACCTGCGCTGTGCCATGGGCTCCGACAGCCCAGGGGCAACCCCCGGGCCGAGGGCGTGCTCGGGGCAGGGGCAGGGGCCGGCCGCGCCAGGCCCCGGGGCTGACGGGCTCCTGCCCTACCTTCTCCGTGGGACAGTGGCTACGAGGGGAGCGACGAGAGCGAGCCTTGGGTCGCTGCTGGGTCGGATGAGTTTGTTTGTGTGTGTTTATGTGAATTTATGTGTGTGCGTGTGTGGCGAGGCGTCCCGGCCAGCGGGGAGGGCTCCGCGAGGCCAAAGCGCTGCCCCGGGGCGACCGCCGCCAGCCCGGACCTGCCGGTGTCAGAAGTGGAAGCGGCAGCTCTGCGGTCCCGCGCGGCAGCAGGTTGGGATGTCGGTCTCTATCCTTTCCTGTCACATGGCTGGTAATAGGATCCCTCATCTGCCACTCGGCACCTCGCCGGGGCGCACTTACAGGACACATGCTGTAGGGCCTCCGCTTCCCGCACTTCGCGCTCTTCCCGGCCGCCTGCCACCCCCGGAGAGCCGGGGCTGCCGCCTGCGAGCGCGGCGCGGCCCGGCGGCCGCTGCCTATGGAGCCTCCCGCCCTCGCCGCCGTCCTGGCCTTCTCCGGGCTGGCGCTGAGCTGCTGCCGAGAGCCCGTTCTGTCCGGTGAGTGCCGCTCCGCGGGGAGCCGGGAGGGGGGCGCGTTCGGGGCTGCTCCCCGAGCTGCCGGCGGGGCTGAGCGGCGGGGCAGCCTCTCCCCGAGCCCCGCAGCTCCCCGCGGAAGGGCTCTGCCGCCCGGCAGCGCCTCTTGGAGGTGGCGGCGACGTCCCTTCCTGCCCTCCAGAGCCGTGCCGGGCTCGAAGCTGCCCGTGCAGGCGCTCGGCGGGTGTTTCTGCCTGGAGCTCGTGGGTGTTTGAGGCTCTCCCCGTGCTTGCTGAACTGGGAGCTCGGAAACTCGTAAGGAAGCGTGATGTAAGAGAAGGAAGAGCAGCACGTTTCTCTATAAAAGTTCGATAGCTGGGTCTGTGGAATGGAAGCATTTAAAGGGAGAGGGGCGTGCGATTGTTGGTGTCACTGGGGAAAAACCTGTGGCAGCAGAGCTAGAGCTTGAAGAGCGAGCATCCCGCCTGTCCGCAGTGAGCTGCCCCAGCTCCCTGCCAAACCTCGGCTCCTCTGACCATTCAGGTTCTCCTTCAGCCAAAGAGCCTGAAGCTTCACTTCCTAAGGTGATTTTTCACTTAAAATTTCTCTGCACCCTTTTGTCCTCCCTTTAGTTGTTACTAATGATTTCAGTACCGTGCTTCTCCTCTGGTAAACATTGTCCGTGCTTTGCAAGATCAGAAGTGGCAGTTCCAGATGGTCACAGCCTCACAGCCATCAGATGTGTGGTCCTTCTGGATACGTTTTCTGTTTTCTTAACTGCTGTTTCTTCTTACAAAGTAGAGTTTACTGTACTTCTTTTTGAGCACATAATTGCTCATCAAGTTTTTGTAGATGTACCTAATTTGATATGGAAAATACCCGCATAGCCATTTTCAGGGACTAAAAAACCTTTTACAAGAAAAAGTTCTGGTAAACTTTCCTTCTTCTCAGATGTAAAACATGAGAGTATTTTCAGAGAGGCATTTAGAGAGCTGCCTAGGCAGGGACCATGTCTAAGGATCTGTTCCCAGTACCATTAGGACGTGCTTGGTGCACACAGTGGATGGATGCTCCTTCCTTTGCCTGTAAGGTTTCTGAACAGAACACTCCGTGTGTAACCGTGTCTCTCACAGCGGGCTGTGTCACAGCAAGGGGAGGATATGGCCCAGTGTGAATGTTTGGCTGCTAAAGGGGACAGAAATCCCTGAGCACAAGCAGCTGGGGCAGGGGGAGGAGGGAAGAATGTGTAATGCCTCCAAATGAAGATGTAGCAAAGGAGAATGGATCTAGAAAGTACTGCCACCTATGCGTCTTCTGCTAAAGAACCTGGAAACAGTGCAAATACAGCAATTTGTAATTTGTATGGCATGTACGGGATCTGCAGAGCTCCTAATCTGCACAAGGTACACATCAGGATCTTTGTCTTGACCCTTAATCCCACAGAATTGAAATGGGATCAGCTGTGTCAGGTTGCACTTGAAACTAGCAGAATTCTGAAATGACAAACGTTGGTATTGCTTTAGGAAGGCAGTTTGTCATATGTTTTTAATACCTATTCCTTTTTTTGGTTTTTTAATGCATGTCCTTATAAGCTTAGTGTAAAGTGCAGTCAAAATAAAGACTTTGTCACCATCATTTGCTAAAATAGGAGAGAAACTTCTGGAATTACTATATGAAAAATCACTCCATTTGTCAGAAATGAAAGTGAATTAACAACCATTTTTGCACATATTACTGTGCTGCTTTCCACAGAATGTTTCTGCTTCACCGTGTGATGTCTAACAGTTTCTGTTAATTCAAACACTGACATTCAAACCTTGTGGCATTTGTGCTTTCAAACATCAGCCATACATAATTTCTCAAGTGGATCAGAAATAAGAAGTGTGTGAATAGATTACCTACCATTAAAGGACTGTTTGAATTTGGTGAGTTTTGTGTTACAAGGCCAAAGAAATGGAAATGCCTTCAGCAAATGTAAGTTTTGGTGAACAAATGCTATTTTACATACTCAGTGCAATAAGTTATAATTTCTAGTTTCTGTACGTATAGCATTCATTTAATTTCCCCATCAGAAATGTATGTGGTTATCAATCTTTTTTTCCTTTCTCTGTTTTCTTTCCATTTAGCAATACTGAGTCACCACGTCCTTGGTTTTTTCCCAGCTGAGTCTTTCCTTTGAGCTGTTATTCCAGCCTTCTCTTAGAAACCTGGTATCTTGTCATCTTATTCTGCCTATGCCTTGGTGATTCAGAGAAGCAGTTCTACTTGATATGCCATAAGCAAGCCTCATGAAAATACTTTACAAATCTTTTTTTTTTCTATCTAACTAGGCAGATAGGGGATGAAATAGACATTTCAGCATATCATGCTTGTACATGCATAGAGCATAACTCAAAATCCAGAGTTATGTGAATGGATTTAATCAGGATGGAGCCAGAGAAGTAGGAGGGAGGCAGGGATTACATGCTGCCAGCTGCAAAATTTTCATTTTTGTCATATCACACCATAATAGTTGTGCAATTGACCACTCCCTTTATCCACACAGTGGCTATGGCCCATCCTGATAAAATTGCCAAAGGGATTCAGCCTGCCACACTTGACAAGGCAACAACAGTTTTAAAACTTCTCAAAGAAAGAAAACAAATGGGTGTATTAAGGAACAGAAATTCTTATGGGGTCACATCACACATTCTTACTTCCAGTGATAAAGAATCACAAGGCAAGCAAGTGTGTTTGCATCTTGTGGCTGAGGACCAGCCAGCAGCTGCAAGGCTCTGGCTAATATAGCATGTTTGTGTTGTACCAATAAAAAGGAAAAAGGGACAGAATGCATTTAGAAATAATAGGAATTGTCTCTTGTGCTCATAACCTAACTTGCCTGCTTCCAGCATATTCCAGAAAAGATCTGGCCGGATTTTTTTTTTAAGAAAAGAAGTGCTGAAAAGTGATTAGCTTGACAATTAGAGTCAAAATTTCACAAGGACAGCAAGGTGACATATATGACAGCTCACACACTGCTAGGGAACACAAGTATCAACTCTGCATGTCTGTACATTTCCAGGAATGTACATTTTTACAAGACAGATGCTTCAGTCAAGATTTGATCAAATCTCAGGTGGCATAATCCAAGTATAATCAGATATTCACTGTGGCTACTCTCTGGCTTTTCTGCATTTGAGGGCTTTCAAAAATTTTAGGTGTGTGTGTGTGTTTGCATGGATATGTAGAATGAGCAGGAAGTTTTAAAACTACATGTGGACTGCCCCCACATTGTAAAGGAAAAAATGATCAGCTAATCAAGTGCCCTCATAGCATGACATCAAAATTTAACTGTCTGATTTAAGAAATGGGGAGTTGTTTTCTAGGAATTTTGAAAATTGCATTTTTAAACAAAGATAATTCTTTCATGATGCTTTTTCTTTAGCTTGTATCAACTGTTCTCTTTCGGGGGATTTTACTGTTACAGCACAGGCACAGAAGCCTGATAGTTTTGGTGAGTGGTTGTATTATATTAGTATGAATTGGAATAGAAAAGTATTGAAATGTAAAAATACTACACAATTTTTTTACTTGGGTAAATCTAAATCACACTTACACTTCCCAAAAGCATTTATTTTGCATCATAACATAATATGGAATGAGATTTTTCTTTTTCCTGACCACTCATATGATAGTATGCAAATTAACTTTTGGTTCAGTCGATAAAACTGCATCTTCAAAGAAAACCATTGCAATGCTAAAAATATTTTTAATAATGACCACAGAAGCCATATTTGTGTCTTTCATCTCCTGAAGCTTCTTCTGGTTTTAATCAGTGTTCCCACATGAAGAACTGTGGCAACCTATGATAATAGAATCCCTATTCACATCTCTAGGGAAACAAAAAAGTTCTCATTTGAAGAAGGTGATGTGGTGTTCTGCCCCTTCCACCCGTGGGCCCCTGCCTCTGTCACTGCCGGGGTATCTTGGCATCAGTTAAGTGGTTTCTGTCCTTTCCTCTGTGCGTTACTTTCTCATTGAAGTGTTTCTGCTGTCTAATTATACCCTTTCAATCAAATTAGAGACTGCAGCATCTGGTTAGTGCCTGTAACTGTTGCCATCTGCACCTAGATACAGTGCTTTCATTTAAGGAGGAGTGCTTAAATTGCAATCTCCAGCAAGAACTAGAACAGTTTAGATAGAATGGAAATGACTTAAAACTATTCTTGGAATACTATGTAAGCACATGCATCAGGCAACCCACACTGAGTCATTATCGGACCTGGCACCCTTGGTTTCATACCCTTATATTCTGCTTAAGCATTTTCCTGACTTTTCTAAAAGGCCATAGGAAAAAACAAGTGAAAACTGAGCAGGCAGTTATACCATGTAAATTGAAGGAACCTTTAATTTTTGGTCCAACCTTACAGAACATTTCATTACACCACTGTAATGAAACCCAAGATTTAAATAGCAGCCACTTTCATTTATCTTTCATTAATCTGCAGATCTTTAAAAGAAAACCTTGCTTTTTGTGGGGCAGTAGTGGTAGGATAATTTCTGGCTTGGGTAGGCTAGTTTCAGGTTGATAATTGTTATCAGTCTCTCTGGACACTACTCAGTGCTCCAAGTAGCTTCCAAAATATTAAGCAAACAAAGTGGTTTGTTGGGGGGTTTTTTGTTGTTTTTTGTTTTTTTTTTTCTCTCCAGTGGAATAGGAAGAAGTTTGTCATTCTGAATTTTCAGTCTCAAAGCTATGTAAAGGCCTCAAACTTGGAAAGTACTCTTAAGAAGTCATTGAAACCATCCTGAAACCTCCATCTCTTCAGTCTGCAATTTGTAGTGTCTC
The DNA here is from genome assembly GCF_052056855.1 of Sturnus vulgaris. Classification (NCBI taxonomy): domain Eukaryota; kingdom Metazoa; phylum Chordata; class Aves; order Passeriformes; family Sturnidae; genus Sturnus; species Sturnus vulgaris. Next base: position 5,449,097 of record NC_142261.1, on the reverse strand, counting down.
TAGATAGATGCCTTTGAGAAAATCATTGGAAGCCAATGCAGACTCTGAAATGTCAGTGATTTATCATCAGTAAAAAAAGTCAGGCTATTATAGTCTGCACTACCTTAATTTTTCAAATGATCCTGAAGTGGCGCCCATGTGGAGTGCAGGCAGCCATGCAGTCCTAAAGTAACAAAGGAAAATGATCATTGTAAGGTCCCTACATTGAAGAAGAAACCAACACAGATGGAAAGAATTTCTACAACAGCTGCTGTTTGATCTTCCAAATGTTGATCTGGCTCTAATAAAACTAATTGTGAACCTGTATCACACACTGAGTATTCACTTATAGTGGACAACATCCCTAGTCTTGTTTTCTGCTTTTTTTGTTCTGGCAGTTGTCACTCAATACATACTTGCCTAGTCTCAGCATTCATTTTAAAAAGTTACTTGCTGTCAACCATGCACCTGATGTGTTGAAAACAAAACAGTCGTGACAAAAAAGTGCTGTCCATGTTTTCTCACATTAGCCCAAACAGCACCTGTTGGAACCCTTTGTGACTAGAACCACTGCAAAGGTTCTCTGATTAATTATCTCTGATTAATTCTCTTTGCAGACATCCCCATGACACAATAGGAGCAGCAGGGTCATTAGGCAGTTAATTGAGTGAAATCATCATGGACACTGATTCTAATCACAGATTGACATAAGCCTCTACTTCAGTCTATGTCTGAAACCCAGCTGACTAAGATCTTAGAGCTATGAGGTCACACACTTCTAGATTTGAGTGGTCACAGCTTTCTTCATGTCCTGTCTGACACCCTAGTGTTTCAGTCGAGGTTTATAGCTGACAGGTTAGTTTGAGCCTTGTGTGCATGAACAAAATCCATGTGGCAAATCTATCAAGCACAGTGGTGCCCACAAGGTGTCTGTCCTTCCCCTGCTGTCTTTGTCACTGGGAGAGGACTTGGATACAGTGCAAGTTCTGTCATGGTTTACCATAATCTTACCAAACTTCAAGGAATAAGGCTTGCTGGAATTCATAGAACCGGTATTCATTTCCTTGAGTCACAGTTGTGGTGTTAAATTCCAAGTGAGGGGCTTCATGCCCTGAAGTGTCATGGAAGTATCACTCAGCCTAAGGCAGATGGATCCCGTGGGTGCCACGACACAGAGAGGTGGTTCTTGCTGGTTGATTTGCTCTTTTCCCCCTCCCTTTTGCATAACCTACCAAAGAGAAATCAGGTGGTTTGAGTAAGCTGAAGACTTTCACCAACAGTGTTCAGTCTTTTCTGACTGCTTAATGACCTCATCTGAATTAGTTTTGTGCAGATAAATCTAGGTGACCTTTTTTAAGCTCATCTTTTCACTGAATTACTGCACCGGTGGTACAAGACGAAAAGTAGGGTGGAGGTTGTAAGCTCCTGTTCTCCAGAATCTCTTAGGATTTGATTTTGGATTTGAAATAGAGAGGACAGTGGCCTTTCTGCAGACAAAACATGCACCTTCAGCTCATTGGGAGTATTAATTTCATGGTGAAATCACTAAGGTAGTGTCTTGGCTGTCATGCAGCAAAATATGATGAAATCACTACGTGTGATAAACAGAAGAATTTAGTTGTTTGCTGCCAAGATAGGGAATATGCTGACATCTGTAACTATGCTACTAGGAATTCTACAGTAAACTGTATAAAATATATCTCAGCAGATCTCAAAGCTGACTGTTCAAGGTAAAAGAATGTAGGCTTGTGTCCTGGTTTCAGCTGGTATGGTGCTATGTTTTGTACTTAGTGTGAGAATAATGTTGATAACACACTGGTTTTTTTAGTTGTTGCCAAGTAGTGCTTACTCTAAAGGACTTCTCAGTTTCCCATGCTTAGCCAGTGAGCAGGTGCACAAGAAGCCAAGAGGGAGCAGAGCAAGGACAACTGACCTGATTTTTTTTTAAATGCCAATATTTTTTTGAAAATATTGCACTCCCATGCTATGGCGAAACTGTTATTAATCCTTAACAAAATCCAAATTTCCTGTAACACAAAAGGTTTTATATTTCATTTGATAACAGCTGCTAAATTCCATGACTTAAAGTTTTCATTTCAGTATTTCAGGGATAATCAATGCTTTTTCGTGGTATCTCACTGCCTCCCCTTTCCACATCCACGTCTAAGCCAGGGGAGCTTTGTTACAACTCAGCTGGCACATTTGCACCAGATCTCTTGATAGCGCAAAGGAACACAGGAGGCATTGATACAGCTACCTATTGTCTTGGGAACAAAAAGCTGCAGTTAAGAGGAATGAAGAGAGATCTGACTCTCCCCTTTTTTTCTTAAAAGTGCAGTGAAGTTTGAAGAAAATCACTTAAAAAAAGCTGACATGAAAATGTCAGTCAGTCACTACTGCAAGTTAAAGCATGGGCCAGTCTTAGCAGATCCTAAAATGGACTGAAGTTAACTTCAGTTTAGTTTGTGTGCCAGACTAAAGTCAAGTATTGTAGCATTCCTTACATTTCTGAGTAGATGGAAGTATATATTGCTTTTCATTTAGAAGTGAGAAGCAAAAAAAAAAAAATAAAGCACAAAACTAATGTAGGTATCTTTTCTGGATGTGCTTATCACTTTTAACAAATTCTTTTTGTTGCATACTATTTTGTTTATTTTGATACGTTTTTCTCTTTTCTGCTAAATTCATCAGCTTATACTTTTCATCTGTAGCCTACAAAAGCTTTTATATTAACTGCAAAGCAAAAGAGGTATTGAAGAAAGTTGCAACATGGTCGTGACCTTAAAATGGTTATTTTTTCATGTTTACACAAGTATCTGTGGTGGCCTGAATGCTGGAAACTCAGATTTGCATTTTTAAGCAAATGTATGCAGCCCACCTGTATTGCTAAGGCAGGTAAATTACAGCAAGGAGGAGTATTGACCTGAAGCTTGTTTTTGTTAAATTATACAGCTTTCTGTCCACAGATGATAGCAGAATACATTAATGGCTGTGCAGACATCTCTTCTGTGTGCCTTCAGCAACAAAATTTCATTTAACAGAAATCCAAACTTGCCTAGGCATGAAAGTGCACAGTGAAAGCACAAAACCATTGTCTTTCATCTGCTGTGTAATAGAACTCTGAAATAATTATTATAATTGTACCATTCTGATATTTGTGAGCCCAGACTAAACTAATTTCAGAGACACGGTTTTAATAATACATTTTTTCCTTCTTCTACAGTAGTTCTAAATACAACAACGATGTAATGTTAATATCAGGATTAAAATGTAGGTGGTTTTTTTTTTTTTTTTTACTCTTCCAACTGCAGCCACACAGGTCTTTCTAGACTTGTTTTGTAACTTAGATCTCATGAGGGACACCTGAGATCAGCACATACTTCAGAGCACTCTCCCACTCCCTCAGGGCAGTAGAACATCTCTGCAGCTGCAGTATGGTTTCTACAGAGAACACTATCAGATGAAACAGGAGGTTTCACAGCCTGTAGTGAGCAGAAAGCATTTGTGAATTTCTCCAGTAATGCTGTCCAGTACAAATAAATGTTTACAGCAGTTTTAGTTCTGTCACAGACTGTTATATTCTAAACCTATTCTTAAATAAATGCAAGGATGATAAATGTTAGCAAGTATTAATTATAAAAAGGATGGACTTATTTATGGTAAACTAATTATAATGACTCTTTCTGGAAGATAATCACAGAATGGTTGAGATGAAAGTGACCTGTGGAGGTCACGTTGTCCAGGGCCATGTCCAGGTGGTTTTTGAATATCTCCAGGCATGGAGATTCTACAGCCTCAGTGGGCAATTTGTTGCTATGCTCACACTCCATAGTTTAATCAAAAATGTTTTACAATTTCAGCAAAAGTAAAATTGTTCATGCATTTGGATATTTCTTTCATCACAAGATGTCCAGTGAATGTGTCCATGCCCTTGGCAAGGGGGTTGGGACTGGATGATCTTTAAGGTCCCTTTTAACCCAAACCATTCTGTAATTTATAAGCCAGGCAGCATGAACTTTGTAGTTCAGCTGAGAAGGGACTAATGTATTTAAAGAAATCATTCTCTACTTTGGTTTCTAACCTGCTGAGTATTAGGAGGCTAGGAAAACAAACATAAATGGGAGAAAATGAGTGAGGCAGAAGAATACTGACCCATACTTTTTAATCTGAAAGGATAAATGCTTTAGTAGCAAATCACAGTATTGTGATTATACTCTGCTAAAGGAGGTCCCTTTCTCAAGCAATTCAATCCCTAAGAATTTTTATAAATCAGAATGTAAATGTTGGTAAGATCCAAGCTTACAAAGTCTTTCACTTTGTAAAATACAGATAGTCACAACTTTAATTGAAGTGGCATGACATTTTGGTTCATATGCTAATAAGTAGCAGATTGATTATGTCATATGATTTAATTTTTGGAAAATTAACAAGTTACAGAGTCATCCTAATGAGTAAAACACAGGGAAAACAGGAAAAAAGTATTATGCTTATTCAGAAAATACCTGTTGATTGTGTAAACCTCTCTTCAGACCTGTCTTATACATTGTTTATTAAAGTAATGACATCATAATCTCTTAAATAGAGGTTTGACTGAGAGAAAGCTTAAATCCTAGTCAGTATCTCTAGCTGCCTGAACAATGCAGGAAACATGGTCTGTTGGATATGGGGTGGAGGGTGAGGGAAGAACAAACACTAAACCTACATACATTCTTTCTTTTTCCATTTCTCTTTCTTCCCAGAATGCTACACAGCCAATGGGGCTGACTATCGTGGCACTCAGAACCAGACCTCCCAATATGCAGGGAAACCTTGTCTTTTTTGGAATGAGACATTTGAGCATCCTTATAATACTGTGAAATATCCCAATGGGGAGGGAGGGCTTGGAGAGCATAACTACTGCAGGTAAGAAATATCACATTGCTTTAACATTTAACATTGCCTGTATACCCAGTGTTATTTGAGAAAATTAGGAAACGTCCTGTCATGCAGTGAAGAATGTCAGAACCATGGGTGTCTAACACTTTTTAGTTTACCCTGTAATCAGTACCCTGAATCTATGAGCACCATTAGTTCAACAACTTTTTCAGCTCAGCTCCCACACTTTTTTAGCACAGTCCTTATCATGTGTCCACTTTATAAGGTGGCACGACAGAGAAAGACTATAGATTACTTAAATGAAAAGGTGGAGATTAAAAAAAATGATCCAAATTAGAAGTACAGCAGTGCAGTGAGTGTCTGGAGGAGTCTCTGGATGGTTTTTATCCTCACACACAAGCCTGTTTCTGTTGTACTCTCCAAGTTTTGTGCTAATGAAAGTTATGTAGTCACTAAAAATTCTAGGTGAACATCATTGGTTTAGAGTTGTTATTTGAATTCAGAATTTCATTTGTCAGGGGTTACAATACCAGATGAAACCATGGCAGATGCACTTCTGTTTCCTTACCTTCTAGAGAAAGTCCTCCATAACTATGGATAGAACTTAGAACAAAACTTAAATAAGAACTTGAGAATTTAGGAGCCAAATCAGATCTTAAGTTCAGATGTTTGGGCTCTGCAGGCTTTTTCCAGCTGTGTCTCAGTAGGCATACTAATACAGAGCTGTGAAAAATATCGTGGCCATTGAATTCTCTCTGATACAAACAGCAGAATCAAGAATGTAATTTTGATTTTTGCTGTGTGGCAATATTCTAGACAGGCTGTATCTCCAGGATCTTACTTTTGGCAGTCATCTCTGGCTAATATTTTGGTTAGTACAAAGCAAAACATGAACAAGCTGTGCAAAAACATGCATGAGAAACGGAATGTTTATCCAGATACTCAAAAAACACTTATTTCAGTCTTGCTTTACTTAGCAAATGAGAACTTGGTAAATGTTACAAGGAGCAAGAAGCCAATAATCTGATATGTAAACCTGAGAAGTGACTTAATTACCAAATAGAGCTTTTTTTACCTGAGTGTGCTAGGTACTAGATTATCCTCATTGAGGTGGAGTTTGCATTTTCTTCCTTATGCTGTATCACTTGGCCTAGGAATATTCTCCCAGGTGTATGGAATGACAGTCCTAGCTAATGGATGACTTTTATCTTCACATTCTCTTGAAAGAAAGCCTGGAAAGTCACTAAGAGTGCCAGGGTATATCTTTAGCAAGCAAATGTTGTGGAGGCCTGATACAGCTGTTTTAGCTCTTCCTCTGCTTGATGACAATGGACAAGTTGATCTTCCCTTTTCTCAGGCAGCACATACCTCACAAGGCTTTTGTAAGGCACAGTACATCACTGTGAGATTTGATTTTAGGGACAACATTTGAATAATCAAATTTTACACTTGAAGTATTAATCAGAAGCATGTTACCTCTCCATGGGTGGTCCTTACTTGGAATATTTTGTTTACTGCAGGGACACCCTGTTAAGATGGAAATGCCTCATAGCGTTCCACTCATTTCAAACATAACAAAATTATGAGGGCTGAAATTTTTGGAGATTTTGAAAGACAGAAAGTTGTTTTCTAACTGCATGCACTTCTGAGGTTCAAGACAAAGATTTCTAAAGACATTCATCATATTTCTCTACATTTTCCTCGCATTTTTAAGGCATTTATATGTAGAGTGCCATCATCATGATTGAATTCCAGACATACGGTTCCTGTCATGAAAATGTAAACTCAAAAATTCCTGTAACTCTGGAAACAGGGGAAAATGGGTTAGTTTGAGTACAAGCTTCACTTGGTTTTAGTCTTCTACTTTTTTTAGCTACTGGAGGCTCTTGCATTACACCTAAATTCCTAGCATAGCTAGTCTTAGACTTTCCTTGTCCACTACCTCTACTAATCTGTTTGAAAGCCTAACTAGCAACATTTTAGTCATCTAAACTGCACTCACCAGTTGTTTTCAGCAGTCTGCTATTTGACCAAAAAACATCCACAGAATTTCTAAAATTGGATCTCCCACAGAAGAGTTGTTAATGGGTATAAATGACAACATGCAGCTGAACTGACACTTCAGTAGGGCTGTGTCATTAATAGAATTCATGCCAAAGACATGATAAAAAGATTGCAACTGGTCCTAGTTAAAAGACTGTCCAAAATAACAATTTATTCTCTTAAACAGATCTTTACAATGTGAATAGCTTTTTTTTGAATAGTGTACATAGAAAAAACCTTAAATAACCTAATGACTAATTAGGTATGCATTTGTAAGTGATGCTATATAACAGCAAATAATAATAAAAAGAGTGATCATCATGGACACATAAGGAATTAGCCATCAATATAAAGAGATCACTGGAATGGATTTAGTTAGTTTTATTGAAGGGAAGGAAAATAATTAAGTGTTTCCCAGATTACTTTATGAGCTGATTGTTTTTATCACCACACACACAGAAAGTTGGAGTCTGGATTATTTTGTACCAAGGCAGAAAATCAAATTTATGAGTCAATGGAACCTGTACACAGGATGTGGGACGTCTTCCTCTCTGTCAGCACTGACCAAAAATAGCTCTGCACCTTTTAACCTTAGAGTAAAACAAAGCTTTATTTTAGACATTACTAGCATCTTATGCTTCATGAATACTGTAATAACCAAAGATATCTGAACTTCCTGATAATGCAAAACTTTGCATTTTTTCTTGGTATATAAGTTCAGCAGTAGGTATTAGAGTAAAAATAGTAACACCATGAAGCTTAATTTGATTGATTTTTTTTTTTTTGTGTGTGTGTGTGTGGTTTTTGAAAAAAAACCAATGAATTTCATTGACTGTTTCTCTCTTTCAGGAACCCCGATGGGGATGTCAGCCCCTGGTGCTATATTGCAGAACATGAAGATGGAATATACTGGAAATACTGTGAGATTCCCTCCTGCCGAAGTAAGAGCACTGTGCAGAGTTTTAGGCCTGCATGTCAGCTGAGCAGAGATTGGCAGTTATACAACAGTGGGCAGTGATTTCCAGACACAAACCAGGATAAGGCAAAACAGCTTCTTTTCAGTTGCAGACTAAGCTGTGTTTTAAACAGGTTTCTTAACGGCAATCTTACAGAATTATTCCTCCACTTCTACTCTTTTCATCTTATCTCAGAATTACTGGATTATATTATTTACAAATAATATGTATTATTTCTATGTAATACAAATAATATGTATTATTTGTATTATAGTATGAAAGGGAATCACACAATACTTCATAAGTACTGCTAGTTCTTTGAATCTATAGGTTATTAATTTATTAAAATCTAGAGGACAAAAAAAGGAAAGTTTTTACAAGGTATATATGTGTCCATCCATTGCAATTAGCTCTTAAAATGAATTACATTAATTTAATGTGTATAGAGCATCATACACAGAATTGCCTGGAGGAAACAAAAACCAGTATGAGAGGAAACAGTGAAAAGGTGTCTGTGTGCTGTATTGGAACTGTGGGCTAAAATTCTGTCTCTGGCAGGTGCAGATTCTTAGCATTGCTGTGAAACCACAACCTGGACTTTGTTTGATGTTTTTAAAATCAGATAATTTACAAGCTACTCACATGAAGCTTCTTTTCTGAATTTAATATTTTTAATGTATTCTATTTTTTGTCCACAAGGTCATGATCTGTGTCAGTATGTGCCAAAATTTTCTTTCCCAAATCACATTCTTTAAAATACACCCAAATATTAAGAAGATATTCTAGTTTTGCATGTTAAGCAACAATAGCTACACATTTTAGTTAGTCTAATCATCAATGTCTTCACTTGCTTTTCTGACTTCTTCTGTGCAAGTTCCCTCTGTTTCTAAGGCATAACTTTGGTCTTCACTGCTAAGCACCAGAGCAGGTGTCCATATGTAGGCACACATATGATTGGAAGAAGTATATTTCTTACTTGAATTTAAGAAGACAAAACCAAACAAGAAAAACTGATCTGAAGTGATTTTTTTTTTTTTTTTTTTACTTTGTTCATAATTTTGTTGTTTTGGGTTTTTTTAAATGAATATGAAGGATTCACATCTTCATGCTAGGCAAACAAATACATATGTACGACCTCAAGACAGATGCCTTTTATCTAGACTTAAATACAGATTAAGGGGTCTAATTTAGATAACACAAAATCATTCAACACTCTGATACTCATTGTTCAGAGGACATCTTACTCTTATTTTTTTGATATACCAGGAATGATTTAAGAAACTTGACCCTCCTAATTAAGAAATTTAACTTGGTCTAAAATGAAAGAATTTGCATTTTCTTTAAAGACCACAGATGTTAACAAATTATCTGGATATGGCACCGGGAAAAAAGCTGAAAGGCAAATTCTCTCCACTCCATTTGTTCTACACAAAGGATCCTTTTAAAACCAGCCTCGCTCATTTTCTCTGTGGTGGGGAGAAGAGGATTTAAACTTGGACACTTAACTTGCACAGATAATCCAGACTTACATTTACAAAATGTCCTTTTGACCAGTAGCAGCTGCTTCAAGCATTGCACTGAAACTCGATACTAGAAAAAGGAATTGCAGCAATTTAGAGCAAACTGTACATTGCAAGCCCATCCAAATCTTAATACAAACCTCATGGTTTATGAAGCTGTGTAAGTAAAAAAATCTTTTATTCTTCACCACACTTTCTGTTTTCAGTAAGCATGATGCTTAGTCACAGGACCATCAAAACTATCTTGTGAAGTGCAATACAAAATACTTGACTTTTGTGATGGAGTGGGAAAACAATTGTGTAAAAGAATTCCTATTTGAAAAATTTTAGAGAAAATTTTCTTACATAAGCTTCTTTTCCTTAATGATATTTACTACTAGAAAATTATCTGGAATATAAGTTACCATTAACTGTGCCCACATAATACTATGGCAGTGCCAACAACATGAAACATCTTGATTGCCTAGAGAGATTTGCCTGCAATGATTCATCTGAACAATAATTAAGAATCTACTGTTAAGAACTTTTCATTATGGTGATGAATTCACATGATTATATCATGTGTCTCATCCCCTAATATTTATACATAACACTACATGCTTCAGTCAGAAATGTGTTCTGACATTCTGTGTATGTAATGTACAGAATTTAGCAGTGTTAGGTGGAGATGGATGAGCATAACCACAGAAGACAGTGGTAGTTACTCCAGGAGGAGCTTAGTTTTCCTTTTTTTTCCCTTCTTCTTCTTCATGTCTGCTAAGCAGACTGGAATGGACAGAATAACAAAATAAAAGGCAAGACTGCAGCTCTGAGTGCTGAGAGAACATGTGCATCTCACATGGAGGATTCACCACTGAATGCTTCAGATGGTTTGTTTGCAGTGTTGCAGGTATTCCTGACCTTTTTGGTCTCCTTTTTAATGAGGTTAGGTTCAAGTTCAAAGGAAATAACAACTTACACTCACAGAATAAGAAAGACAAAAAGAAAAGAAAGAAAGGCCACTTAATTACATCTTCATGTTTATGACTCACATGACTCTGTCCCCATAAACAGATTTCATTACTGGAATCATATTTCCAGTGTGCATGTATGTAATGTAATAAATTTGACTGAAATATCAAGAAGGTGTTAAATGGCAGAGCCAGGTAAGTTACACAGAGCTACATGGAACACAGAACAAACAGCTCAAACGATTTGTGCATGCTACCAGTGCAAAAAGCTAGGAGGCTTTTCAAAGACAGCTGGATGAGCATAGCTGGAACATGGTTTTGAGCTCAAAAGGATTAATTCCATGTTTTAATGTATTGAATACTTGCCTTAACATGTAAAATACAAAAGCTTTGGTGTTTGCCAGGACCTCATTATGTCAAATGCTGCTTAAAAGAAAAATAATATGCTCATGCAAAAGAGGTGACCCTTTAAGGAGAACAAATAGATACAAATGGGTAAAGGCAGTGTCAAAGTGAAACATCACTGGCGAGCATGAACAGTAATTGCAGAATCATTTTTTGCCAAGTTTCTTTAGCAGGCTAAATATTAAGAGCAGAGAAGGTTAAAATACTGCCAGGACACCTAGGAGACTAATTAGGATGTATGCTTGATTTAGTTAAAATTTCAAGAAGTTTTCAAATTACTCAGTTTCTTAGCATGGAACACACTGAAGTTCTAATCCTCTGGAGCCAAGGTTGAAAGGTCTCACTAATAAAGCTACTTTAAAAAAGAGAAAAACATTAAAATCTCAGGTCTCTTAGGAACATGAGCTAGGTTGGATAACTAGGAAGCTTTTTCAGGGCTGTGAAATCATGCACAATACAAAAAAGAATGAGCTCTCTCAGAGTTATCTGCCCAGCTGTACTCAGCTGGGGTGGGGCTGCAAGTGGGGATTTCCAAAGGTATGTTAAATCAGGCTGTAACTTGAAGTCTCAGAACTTATATGAATGTTGCTGCAGGGCATATCAAAGCCATAACTCCATGCAAGTATTTATAATTGAAATTGTATTCTTAGAGAACAAAATGAATTTATGAACAGTATTTGAAGCAATGTTATGTCATTATTTATGATAAGTTTACTGAGTACTGTAATTAATAACCAATGACTACATAAATAAAACACTCATGCAGGTCTCTGAGCACATCATTTCATTCAGAGCTGTGGCAGTTAGGGGGACAAAAAGAATCCATGTCAATCTGGCACAGGAATAAAACTTAACATAGAGCTAGTAACAGATTTAATTTCAAGTATGTGAATAGATATGACAAGTGGGCGAGGGGTAATTTTATGCCATTTGCACAGCACTGTATTGTACTCCACATCCTCTCCAGGAGGTGGTCATGGCTAAATTCCAGTGCTTTGATGAAAAGTGCAAAACCAAAAAAAAAAAGCACTGAAGGCAGAAAACTGATCTCCCATAGTGACCAAGGAGCCTTAAAACATTGTATTAAAATAAATAAATGGGTTGGGTTGTTTTTTTAAAGTAGTATTGCTCATTTTCAATCTCTTTGTATGATGCTTCAGATTAATATCAGAATTCAAGTTTTAAATATTAGGAAATTCCCCTATATAAGTATATAGTTCCCCCCATAAAACTTGCCAGACTCCATTCTGAAACGGTTCTGGTTCCCTTCTTCAAACATCCTGTTTTGAAAACCTCCAGAATGTCATTGTGTGGAAGATCAGACAGAAATCACACAGTTTAATTTACATTTTCAGAATATGCATGCCAGTAAGTAAAAAAAAACAATGAAACAACCTCCCTGAACCCACTTAATGCCTTGGGGTTTTTCAGTTGCCTCTTGCAGGAGAAATGAGCAAGGTATTTATCTTGTCTATTTTACTGCAGCTTACTGAAACCAGCTAGAGACTCTTACAGGTGTATTGCTGAGAAGCTGTGATACTCTTTTGTGCCATCACTCATCCCCGGGCGTGTTTGGAAAATATGACAAGGATCATGCAGAGTATGAGTAACAGAGTAATGCTTCCCACAGTGCAAAGGCAAGCCCAGAACACAGAGAGAGCTGCTCAGTAACCAGGCAGTGCATGGAGTGGTCTGGGGTGTTTGCAGGCACACCTTTAGAATGACTGTTGTGTGTTACTCCTGCCAGTGCCAGGAAATCTGGGCTGTTACAAGGACCATGGAGAGCCACCACCTTTGACTGGCACCAGCGAGACCTCCAACAAACTCACAATCCAAACGTGCATCAGCTCCTGCAGAAGTCAGCAGTTCAAGGTGATTTCTTTGACATACATTTACAAAATCTTTTCAAAGACAAAAATGGCAACGTGCCTAGAGATCTCTGGCATATTTCTCCTCTTCCCCAAATTTTTTAACCTTTGGGAGGTCTAAGGTTGCACTTCCACCCCAGAGATCAAGGCCACTCTCTGCATCCAGAGGAATCTGGACAAATGAATAACATCAGGAGAAAATATGGATTCTTACTGCAGTTGTGAGTGTCAGGGTGCCCTCCATTCCATCTTTCCCCCTAGTCTTAAGTAGCATCCTGACAGCCCAAACAAAAATAGCCTGTGGTGGTTCCTCTGACTAGTGATACTTCTCCAAAACACACAGATTCTGCTGCCAGCTTTCTTGCTCAAACAACCTCCCGCTGTCACTCCTTCAAGTTCTATTCCTCTTTTCCTTATGCATCTTTGTTGTCAAAGTTTGCAGGCATGGAATCAGGTTATGCTTGTTTCTGTGGAAATAATCCTGACTACTGGAGATACGGGGAGGCAGCCAGTACGGAATGCAACAGTGTTTGCTTTGGAGACCACACTCAGCCCTGTGGTGGGGATGGCAGAGTCATTCTTTTTGACAGTAAGTATTGAAGCAGCCTCAGTTTTTCCCAAAGGAGAGGCCTCACATGTTTAGCAAATTAGGCAAAAGGCTCAAAAACATTGAGAGCTGTTGCACACCAAACAACAAAACACCTCCATTCAGTATAAAATAAAGCTGCTTTCCATTTCTGCCTAAAATTCTCATCCATTAGTAATGTGAAGTAGCTCTTCCAAGAAATGATGCTTGCTCATGCTTCAGAAGTTCTCTCACTTTCCTCACGAGTGGTACGAAGTCAGCTATCAGAAATTCCCTAAGAACTGATCTTAGTAGAGAGTAAAAAATTGTATGTGCATGTAGGGGTATGCATTATCAGTTGGTGGCATTGGAGTTGCTCTCTGGATTCCCTGGTGTTTAAAGTTTTCAATTTCATACAGCTGTGAAGGAATGTCAGTTATTAAGCAGTGAGAATCAATAGCCACTAATCCACTTTCCTGCCTGCCTGATGGGACTGGAGTAGAAGCCCCTGAATCAGTGATTTATCTTTTAGCCCATTTCTGCAGGGATGCAGGGAAGGGTACACGGTTACACACAAGACAAGTTGCAGTATTCAAGACTGATGCATAGGTCAGAGTATTGAGGCCTGAGGAGAGTATTCCAAGCAAAGGCAAAGGCTGTGCTCCCTGTGCTGTGGGAGCCAAGGAGCAGCTGCAGAGTGCATCCTGCTGGCCTAGCAAGTCACACGTCACACTTAACTATTAGAATCTACAGGGTGCTAAAGCTTTGCAAAATTAACATATTACCTCTTTTTTCTCTTTCTTCCCATTTTTCTGCCTTTCCTCTTGTTTCCACAGCCCTTATTGGTGCCTGTGGAGGGAATTACACGTCTGCTACAGCTGTGATCTACTCCCCAGATTTTCCTGACACATATGGCACAGGCAAAGTCTGTTACTGGACCATACAAGTTCCAGGAGCATCTCAAATCCACTTCACCTTTGTCCTTTTTGAAATCAAAGATGCTACAGATATGGTGGAGTTGCTGGATGGTTATACCTATCATGTTCTGGCTCGTTTTAATGGCAAGAACCGGCCTCCCCACACATTCAACATCTCTTTGGATTTTGTCATTTTGTACTTTTTCTCAGATGACATCAATCAAGCCCAGGGATTTGCTATCAGGTATAGAGGTAAGAGGCTGCCTTTGCTGTTTCGACCTTTCAGTGAAGCATTTAATTCACACAGGAGATTTCTGAAGTGGCAATTAAAGAACAAATACTTTAGCTCTGATCTAACAGGTGTTTCATCTCTTGTTGCCACTACTCAGTGAGTGAAAACTTTAGCAAAATTTCTCTCAGTTTAGAACATTCCAGTCAGCTACATCATAAATAGCAAAATGCAGGTTTTCAAAATTCAGTTCTAAACCTTCGTGTTAAAACAGAGTGGAAAACGACAAAGGGAAGCAATAAAAAAAAACCCAATAATCTATCTGCATGTTGGTTCATCTTGGCTCCTTCCAACAGTCTCTTCCTCTCCAGTTGAAAGTCATCAGGAGAAAATGTTGTGGTCTTCAAGTTGTACCCATGTGTACCTCAAGTTGCTACAATGAACAATCAGCTTCCAGAAAAATTCTGAGAACCCAAAGCTGGTGAAGTACAGGCTTTTTTAGGAATCAGATGTAATATGATTATTTGAGCTCTGTGAAGTAAACCAGAGAGCAGCATGTCTGTTTATAAGCACAAAATAAAGTCCAATTACACCTGTTAAGAAATTATTATTGTAACCATACTCTCGTGTTTTCAGCTGTGAAGGACAATGTGCATCAGAACAAGACCCCAGTGAATCACACCCTTTCAGAGAGGATAAATGAACAAGCAAATCTCAGCATCAATGCAGCCCGGTCATCAAAGATACTCTATGTCATCACAACCAGCCCAAGCCATCCAACCAGCTCCATGCCTGGTAATGATACAATAAAATGTGAAAATGGGAAAATACATTTTGCCAAAGCAAAATCTGGGGTCACTGTTTCCTTTGCTGCCTCTTCTACATCAGCAGATCCGCTGTGCATCTTACTAACAGATTAATTTTCATTCAGTCTAATTAGCACTAACTAGGATTCTCTCATTAAGTTTCAAAACACTTCTCAGCCTAAGTCAGAAATAGTGTGAAGATAGTGAGTTCTTGGGAATGAAAGCACATCCAAATACATGAATCAGAGCAGCCTCCTTATTGAAATCAGCTTTAGTGACCACTGCATGCCACAGAAGGGCTCAAGTTGCTGAAAAAAGAGGAAACTTTACTTTGTAGAGTCTAGAATAGTTTAAATGCTGGTTGCATCCCTGTTACCCCAATTAACAAAAGCCTCATCAGTAATACAAAGAGGACTAGACAAGTTAATGGGTGTAGGGGAGGTGTCACTGAGAACTGTCATGTGTTTAGAACTCACCTTCAGGACATCACTGAACTCAGGAAATTGCTGAGTTGTAAATAATTGAAGGCTGGAAGTGCACCCTTGGTGAATATCACTATTCTTCTCTCCTGTTGTTAAACCACCTTGGGCATCTGCTTTAATGTAACATTGAAGCTGAGCCTCAGTCCCAATGTGGACACTCCCACAGTCCTGAAGCTGTCTGCATCCCAAACCTGAAACAAGAGCTGCACACACCCAAACCAGCCAAAAAGGTGCAGAACGTGCCTAGGAATAGTCTGGGACAAGGCCCAGCCTAATGCCTGACTTACCACAGTTAAACCTCAACTTCCTAGGGTTAAACTGCCCCAGGAACACCAACAGAAACTGCACCCTTGGATTTTAGGCAGTTTAAAAAATACTTTTCGAATCATCATGTACAGGCAACGCTTTGAGGAAGGGGCAGTGGGTGGAAGGGAATTTCTGCTTGCTTTCCTAGATAATTTTACTAATATATGCTTTGAATTTTGCCAGCTTTCAATTTTATTGGGAAAATTCTGCAAGGGAAAAAAACAGTTCTGACTGAAAGTTTCACGGTTTGTGCCAGTCTGCAGAAAATACTTGTAGGTTTAAGGCATTGTAAAATTGCAGACTTGAATAAAGCATCACAAGGCTGCTTGTTCCTTTCATGCAATATTCTTACTGTAAAACTGTAAATAAATGAATGTACTGAGAGTTCTCCCCCTCTCTTTTGCAGAATGGACAATATACAGTCTCACAGCACTGCTCATCCTAAGTGTTACAGCCATAATAGCAAAGATACTTCTGCACATTACCATGAGGTGAGTGTGGAGCAAAACCAACCACAGAGAACCAAGATCTCGGCTCTGAACCAAACCTGGGGCTCTTCTCTGCTTTCTGATTATCAGATTGGCCAAATTCCAAACCAAGTTAGTTAGTACACATTTGTATCCTCATAGAAGATCCTAAATAAGCACATTTGTTAAGTTTCCAGTCTGTTAGGATAGCATTTACTACTCGACTATATCTTCTACTCTTGATTTGGCAAGATTTGTACTTTAGGAGGAAGGAGAAAAATGTTACCAGACATCCAGACTTGGTGAGGTAAAATTATGGTAATACGTCACAGGGGAAAAAAAAATTAAAACCTCTACACTCATACCAAGTAAATTTTGTGTCCTCTAGATGGACATTCACTGAATGAAATGATGGGTGAGTTATCAGCAAATCAAAATGCTGAATATTGTATTTACATAATACAAACACGCTTAAATATACAAGGAAGTTAATTTGTATTGATAGCAACTATAATAACAACAACTGCAGTCTGTGCAGCCCTCTTAGCTTAATGTCCCTGATGTCCTTAGGGTGACAAAAGGATACCTAACTTTTCATTTGGTCAAGCCAGGAAACACTCCAAAAACCTACATTTTGACAGCAGGTGAAAGAAGTGTCACAGATGTAGTGGAAGCTGTGAGCACTCCCAGTGTAGAAGAATTGCAGACATATTAATAACCACAGCTACCCAAGCACATTAACACAAGAGTGAATCAGCTCTTGTTTCCTAGGTCCCACCAGATTCCAGCTGCAGCTGAAACAGAAGATTGCAGTGATGTCACTACTGCTGGTGAGATCTGGAGTATATTTTACCAACCATCCACATCAATATCCATCTTCAAGAAAAAGCTTCGAAATCAACAAGACGATTGCAACCCACTGGTGGGAAACTGAAGTGGCTTTTATTTTGCAAGAATGGATCTTCTTAAAATCCAGGTGACTTGAGATTAACCTTCCTTTTTTTTTTTTTCTCTCAATCTCATACCTGCTTTCCAAAAAGTCCATTTCCAAAGGCCTTTAAGTGACTTTGCCTATCTGCTGCTCTCTTGGACATACCAGTGACAAAGGATTGAATTGCAGCAGTAATTTTGAAATACCTGGTGCTCCTCAAGTCTGTAGTGCTGTTAATTACTGCCTTTAAACCATTGCACTTAAAATAGATGTAAAAACTTGTAAAATTCAAAATGTCCTGTACCCCTGCCAAAGGTAACTGAGGGGTATCTACAGGCTGAGGATTTCTTGTGTCCCACTTGCCTGTATCACTGCTACTTCAGTCCTTTTCTTCTCAAGCCTGAAGACAGAAGTGGGTACTGATAACCTCTTCAGCTACCACAGCAAACAGAACTTACTTGCCTTGATGTAAACACATCTAAATGGTACTATAGAGTAGAATGGGAATCAAAGACTGGAAAAAAATATCAGCCTGGCTGCTCAGTGCTGAGCTCTTTCTGCATTTTCTGTTTCTTGTGTCTACAAGCAGAGATGCAAACATAAAAAAATCACATTCAGGACGCCTCTAAAACAACATTCAGCTACAAATATGCATTTTGATTAACTAGTGCTCACCAGGTCAAGGCCTGCATGAGCATTGAAGCCTTTTAAATGGCTCTGTCTGACCCATCATTCACTGATGTTTATGATAATTTTGTTCATATTCACAGTGATCCTTCAAAAAATTATTGTACTCCAGCCTGACAGCCAGCATTTATCCTGGGTATAAGCTTAGGGCTTCCTAAAGGATTGTCCAAAGATACCATAATCCACTGAATTTTTATCAGTGAGGCTGACTAACAAATGTTTACTCTGAAGTCACATGTATTAATCTCACTGCCCAAACTATTCACAGAGCTGTAGGTTGCTATCACCAACTCAGCTGGGCCAGGCTGTGCAGCTGAACATGCATGGAACAGCTGCCCTGACACTTAGCTGTGGGGAGAAGTGTCTCCTTGCCTGCAACACTAAAACTGAACTGAATTTTTAAGGTAATTGCCTTAATTATCAAAGAACTAAAGCATCAGTGGGGTTCTGATCTGTGAACTATCTTCTCTTTGATTGCAACAGACAGCATTAACTGCTTCTTCTCTTTGGTAGACTGTCCATCCACAATACTCAGATTTCTCATCCCATCACCACAAGTGATTCCAAGGGATCAGCAGTGAGTCAGCCTCAGCAAGTTCAGACAAGCAGGATATTTAGGAAAAACTGTCAATGCAAATGTCAGATTAATTGAATGGCCAAGTTTACAGTGGGCAGCTCCTCAAACTCAGTTGGAGGAAGTTCACTGGGAACCAGTAAACTACAGTAATTCTGGTTAAGTTTGAACATGTACCAATGGTCTGCATACACCAGATGTGCAGAGAACATCCATTAAGTGCATCTGCAAAAGGTAATTGAGATAAGTAAGAAAATGGTCACTGAGTTTAAATTCATTTTATCTGCCCTTAAGTTTTTTACCATGTAACTCCCTCCTTTTTGTGAGAACTAGATTTCATTGAAAAAACAGGGCATCACAGAATTAAGCAGTGAAATATTGTGCCTTACCACTGCAGGTCTGGTCTTTTACCTGAACTGAATTCAGTCCAGCTCGACTTATGTACCACAGATGAGTGCTAGAGACAGCTGAACAATATCACAATGCATGCTTAAAAGAAACCAGACTTTACTAAGCCAGCAATTATGGAATTGTTTATATAAAAAATGGAATAGCATGGGAACATGTAGTACTTTCTTGTATGAGCTGCTGGAAAGAATATAGGAAAATATAACAACAGTATTAGCTAAAATGAAGACAGGACAAGTTGTAAAAAATGTGCTGGTTCTCTCTAATGTGTCATCATGATGGACCAAAAACCATTGTCTGTTTCAGACCCAACAAAAGTTCTGAAATTGCCTTTTCTAAAAGTAAGATTTTGCACCATGCTGTGTGGAGAAATTCACCTCAGAGATTCACAGCAAACAAAGCAGGTTGGTTCCTAAGCATCCTTAATTTGGTGCACTAATAGCAAAGCAGGCAGACAGAATCTCAGTGGGGTGCCAGATCCTCAGGAGCTGTTATGAGCACAGTGCTTGTCACAAAGTGATGAAGCTTTGCCTGCCTTCTCAAATGCAGTGTCAGAGAGACATTCATAAAGCAGTTACCTAATGGTGATAAACTGAAAAAAACATCAGGAATACTCAGTGGCTGATTTACACCTACTGCAGAAAAAAAGTACAGGATGTTACACTTCTCTTTCTTAGTGAAGAACTTACTTTCACTATAATATTAGAGAAAATATTACAAACAGCAACAAAGACTGATGCTAATGCAAAATCTAGGGAATTCAATAAGTGAGATTTTTGCATTACTCCTTTTGCTCCTCAAGTATTTTTTATGTAAAATTGTATTTCATGGGACTTTCATGGGGAACATTAATCAAATTTATGTACAAAAGTCCCATAAAACCAGCACTTACAGCAGATTAACTGCTCATGGGAACAATAAACATGACTATATTAGACAGTGCATGGGTAATACACTGATAAAAGCATAGAAGAAATTATGTTCCCCCCCACCAAGTCTTTCAGAGTAGCTGATTCTAGATACTTCTAGTGCAAGCAAACAGAGCAATGGATGGAGATTCATGGACAGGGTCCCTTAAAATAGCACTTATTACTTTACAGGGCTCAGACCATGAAGAGCAGGTAGCTCTCCAGTGTGGGATTTTTCAAAATGTGGTAGGGTCACTCACACTCCTAGTGCAGACACTTCAGGGTATGGTGATTTATGGCCAAGATAAGTGGTATTCATTAATGTAGCATGTTTTGATCTTTGCTGTAAGGGTTTGGGGGAAAAAGAAACAAGAAGTGTGTCTATGCACAATTGTTGTAATCCCACAAAAGAAATGCCCCTACTACACAGCCAGCTGAGAACTGGCAGCTGGGGAGCAGGGACACCTCAGGATGTTGGTGTTTACACCATTTCCTTCAAAAAATTTGTTTGGAACAATTTATATCTGAACAGCCTTCTGAGCTCCTGCCTAGCAGTTGCCTCAAGAGGCTGGACAGGCTGCAAATGTGACAGTGGCTAAAACATGAAAAGCAGCTGTTTTGATAACCAAATCATCATGAGGAGCAGCCTCCTCATTCACATGGATTTCAGCTCCTGCTCTGGCCCCCTGCTCACTCTTGTGTTGGTGTGACCAGCTGTGTAGTGGTGCAATAAACTGATCAGGTCAAAAATTGCCATGGTTTTTTTCTTCCCTGAGTTACTTTTTACAGAGCTGAGCTCTCTGACCCTGCTCACGGGGTGGTTGCACAGGGAGATGAGCTAAGAGCTCCCTGAGTCCACAGCAAAGCAGACAAGAAGCCATAGGACAAGGACAGATTGGAGCTGGGGCAACTTCTGCTGGAAGTGCCACAGCAGGGGTTTGTGAGCCTGCAGCCCAGATCCAGCCTGCACTGTGTGTGGACCTCAGGTGGAAAGGGGCCAGCTGGACAAGTGCCTTCCCTCATTCAAAATCTACATTTAAAACTAGTTTAGTTTGTTGACTACATGATTTTATATGTATTTTTATCTTAATATTGTTATGTTGTGGGAAAATAGAGACTTTGTTATGTAAAAATGTGTGATGTGTTATAGTAATATATATATTTGTATATGTATAGGAAATGCATTATTTAATACAGCATATTATGCTTGTATCTTGCTAACATTTTATAGGAAAAAAAGATGTTAGTTTACACTCTGGGAAAAATAAATTTTCTATACACTGTAACTATAGGGAAAAAAATCAAAAATACTTCTTTGGTATATATGACAGAAAGACATTGAGAATAGGGGAACTCAGCCTCAGTTTTATGACAGAATAGATGCTGATAAAACAATTGCTGCAAGAAACACTTTTCTCCTTTGAATCTCATTTCTAGCCTGTAATTGTATTAGGCTGTTCATCAGATCCTGCAAATTAATGTGCATATACTCTCTGGATGATTTTTACCATCAAACATGTAATCTGCTTTTCCAATTAAGCATTAACATAATCTTCTTTAGGACTTGTTTCTGCCGGATTTTCTACAGCCAGGACAATGCTGAGGCAGTTTATCACATTGCTCATACAGACAATCCAGTGGGATTGCAGAATTAAATTCTATGTATTCCAATCCCCCCTGGCAATAGTAGAAACAGGAGATTTTTATGGACAGTCCTGGAAACTGCACTGAATCTGCAGCCTGGATGACTACAGGCCAAACACATCAGCAGACACATGGCTGCCACTGAGTGAGCATAAGCAGCTATTCCACTTTCATCTTCTGCTTGACAAGCCTTCTCAGGCAGTGGGAAGGAACAGATTTTTCTAGTGCACCACTTTGCCTGAAGGAAGGGTGAACTACAAAAACAGCTCTTGACAAAAACTTGTCCAACTAGTTCTTACTGCTTTACAGCAGTATTTCACAAGCTTCCAATGAAATACAGTTCACTGATAGTTTCACCTGAATATTGTTCTGGACATTTATGAACAATTCTGCTGCCTTGAAACTGAAAAATACAATTACCTGAAGGTAATTGTCAGACCACACCAGTTTTTTTGTAACAACACATCCCCACTATACACACATTTCACTCCACTCAGACTCTCACATTTACTGAGCACCTGTGCTTTGGGATGGAATTTGGCATCATGAACTTCAGTCTCAAGACATTTTGCTACAAATCCAAAAGCTATCACATGAACCACATAAGGCTGTCAAGAAACCAGAATAAATCAAACTGGAGATGACTCGCTGCTGAAGTATGCACTGTGTTTATAACTGTTCACCCTGCATTCAGCAAATGGTTGTAAATAATGATTATGAAAAATAAATACAGTGTATTTGTGCAGGAGGAGTTCAGTTAGGATGACTAAAGTGTATACAAACATGAAATAAAGGAGGCAGGAACTGCTGCAGAGTATTAGAGCTGCGAATGACTACTTGATATATAAAGTATGATACTGCTCTGAGACACAATTTATGAGGTAACAGTAAATTGAAATTTTTCAGTTTATGTGTTTTCAAAATTTTAAAAAGAACTGTAACAATTCTTTCAGTGTTTGTTTTGCAAATTGCAGCAAAGTGTAATGCTCTTTCCACTTTCTTGCAAGATTCATCTTCTCTCTAATTAATTCCTCCTGGCCAAAATAATGCTACAGTTTAAGAAACCTTTTATGTAAACACCAGAAAACCAGTTACAAACACCAAAAGCTTTTCATGAAGACTCATTTTTCTTTTAGAAACACAATTGTCACAGAGGAGGGTTTATACAGGGGAGGTTCCTCTGCTCTCCTTTCTTGCCATTCTGGTTATGGGACTCTGGCACTTTGGTTCTTTCTGGGAACTGTTCCCTTCTTTTTTCTTGGCCGTTTCCTGAGCAGCAGTTTCATTCCCCATGAGGGAAACGTGTTCTTTATTCTGAAAGAGACACTTTTCTATGAAGCATTTAAGTCACAAGAGCCCGGGGCTTTCACTGCAGGATAAAATATCTGGTTTCAGGTATGCTATTGTGTCTCTAGACAGAGAATTAGGCCGAGCTGGCTCCACAGGGTATGAACGTGGCCATCCTTTTACGGGCGTTTTTCTCTTCACACTACCCAAGTAACAACAAACGTTACCTAACAGCTGTCACAGGATTTGACAGATGCACATGATATTGCAGATAGTGTTACAGAAACACCAAGTGTTACCATAATGTATAATCCATTGAGAATAAGCTGCTCCTGCTTGTCTTTTTTTTACTATATCGAGATTCTGTGGAGGTTTGTGGTGCCCCACAGGACTCTCGTTTTGTCACAAATTTGTTCCTTAAACATCAAACCTGAAAAGAAAAAAACCTCCCCCCCTTGCCAAGTGTCAAAATGTTCATTTTGGACAGGAAATATTGACATTTAGTAATTCTTAAAAAAACACCACAAAGACTAGACAGAGTATCACACAGAGCTAAGCACCACACACAGGTTCAGCCAGCAGGCTTGTCTTTCATGGACACACAACATGGGCTCACTGATTATTCTGTGGGACACTCAGGGTGGTGCTAGGTCCTGTTCTTAAAAGCACAATCACCTGACAGTTTTCTTCAGAGCAGGGAACAAGAAAACAGAACACCAGCAGCAACAGAAAACGGGTGGAGGGAGGGAAGAGAAGAGAGATTCAGATGTGACCTGTCAACATCTGAGTTACCAGCCACCCCCATACAGGGGTTTTATGCTACATGTGTTTCAGGAACTCATTTGCATATAAAAGGCAAATCTGTAATCACTGGCAAATGCCAAGATTCTGTTCACTGAGTGAAAAAAGGAGCACATACTTAATTGGGAAGCACTTGCTCCTGTTGCTCTCCCATTTCTGTGCTTGTCTTCCCACAT
This sequence comes from Sturnus vulgaris, assembly GCF_052056855.1. Lineage (NCBI taxonomy): Eukaryota > Metazoa > Chordata > Aves > Passeriformes > Sturnidae > Sturnus > Sturnus vulgaris. Next base: position 5,425,313 of record NC_142261.1, on the reverse strand, counting down.
AGACCAGGCTTTTCCATCGTACCTGAGATCAGGATGGGAACTGGTCCCATTCCAAGCTGTGAAGGGCCCCCTACAAAATAAAACTCTTGAACAGTCTGTCATCCCAAATGGAGTTATCAGGTACGAAACCAGGAGGGCTGGAGAGCAGTAAGGCTCATTTCTTGGCTGAATCCTGAGGTGATTGAGTTACAGTGCATTTGAACATGGATGAGAGATGGGGAAAGTCCAAGGGATTACCAGGTGAAAATCTTGGGGAGAAGAAGCTGGAGAATCCTGGAAAAGGCTCTGTGAGTGTATCCTGGATGGGAAGTGAATAATACATGAAGGTGAACTGTTTCCACAATAACATACATAAATACACATGTACATACACAGAGCCACACACCCCCAGCTCCCCTCTTCTGGTGTCTGCATAAACATCTCTGATGAAATTGTGCTCTCTGCTGACAAAAACGATACCACAGTATTGATTTGCACTTAAGCAGGACCAGCAATTCCATGATCCAGGGCAAGGACCTGGATCTAGCTTGACTATTCAAGCTATGATTTACCCAGTTGTGTCCACCTGTATCATGCTGTCTCAAAACAATCTTATTTTGGGACAATAAATTACTTTTACCTGAAATTACAACAGAGTAAAGTTATCCTGCCACAGGGAACAGGCAAGTTCCAAACATAAATGAGGATTTCTTTTAGCAGGTGTGGTACTTCTCATGTGCCTGGGGTTTCAGGGGCTTGTGTGACATGTACCCCACACTACCCCCAATGACTGGTGTGCTGTGTAAAAGCATATATATATATCCACCTATCTGTTATTCTAAAAAAAAAGGAAAAAAATGTTGTTTCTTAAGAGTTCATCTCAGTATATCTAGGACTGTACTTTGAGGAGAACAGCTATGTCCTTTCCCCCAAAACAAGAAGGACAACTCCCACATGTATATGCAATAAAACTGTATTTTTTGTGTGGTTTTGCCTTTTTTTTTTCTTTTAATACAGACATTTGTACACTTTCTTACAAAACTGCAAGTAACTACACTTCTCTTAAATCATTTTTGGTCGGCAAGTACTGTAAAATCTTTGTGTGCAATTATCATGTATTTACAGGGCCTCGTGTTAGTGATTTTCAATGATTATTACAATAATGTCACACACTCTCAACATAAGACATGGCTTAAGATAAATATATTAGTAAATAAATATTCTGAGAACATATTTCCATACATGAAATGTGCTGCTATACATATACAGAATATATACAAGATGCTTTCTAGCTTTTAAAACATTTTTAAAAATGGTAATGAAGGAGAAAGAGCCCTTTGACCATATTACAAATCTTTACAGCAAATTTTATACAAAACAATTTTAAGTGCTATAAGACAATTTTAATTAAAAACATTTTAAATAGTGCCTCATGAGCCAAACAAAACAACTGTTCATGTAAGTAGTAGAAAGGCATTTTGTTATAAAAACCATTTCTCATGGCCAGCTAGCCTGTAGGTCTGCACTGGACATAGAGTTTTATGTTAAATGCCAGACCCAGCACAGAAGGCAGGTGTAGGGTGTCTGTGGTATGGCCTGCAGAGACTTGTACCAGCAGAGATTTCCACAATGTGTGGGACCAGTATATCTGGGATCACCATGAACCAGAATATTCAGAACTTTTGAAGAACCACTTTTACCACAATATGCTGTTTTAGTTACAGAGTACAATGTATCTTAGGTGGCCTTTACAGTGCCTCACAGAACACCAAGCAGAATAACCAAGCTAGTATGCCATAGCTTCTACAATGTATTTCTTTTTTAGTGGAGGAAGGAGAGGGTAAGACTTAAAAATAAAAAAAAAAAAAAATCCAAGAATCACAAACCTTTAGTTTGTTCTCCCAACACATACCACTTACTTCAGTCATTCAGAGAATGAATAAATTTTTAATAAGCTTTATACACAGAAAATGTGTTTATTGAAAGTTTTCTTTTAATCTTATACCCAGATGCTGCCTTGTATCTGTATTCTCTGAACAGCTGAATTTTGGTGCTTGTTGATTGAAAAGATGTAATGTGAATTCCTTAGATGGAACTTTTTTCCTGACTTTCTGGGTATGAAAGCAAAAGGAAATAGATGATGTATTTGTTACTTCTTAGATGTTTCTTTCTTTTAAAAGAGTTCATTTGGGACTACAGAGAATACAAGTTAGCTTTGCTGGGTCTTGCAACCAGCCCAGTGCTGTCAAGGACATTGCTTTGGCAGAATATGAAGTGTACATCTCTATTTCATGTCTTTGAAGTATCTCCAAAGTGTACTGAAACTAGGACAAATCTTTTCAGAAGACTGGCACTGTGGGCATTAAATACTTCGTTTCCCTTTAGAAGAATTCCTGCTGTGAATACACCACAGGATGACACTGTGTCCTCAGGCACATGCAGCATGACAGGCAATTTAACCCATGCTATGGTAGCCTCTTACTCAGAAGCTGCTGTTTCCACAGGAAACAATTGCTATCAGAAGTGACGACATAAAGTATCTCATGATAACAAACATCCCCACTAGGACAAGAACAAAAGTATGTGCCCAGGCTAATGGGGTACAGAGAGTGCTCTGTACACAAGACAAAAATGAAGCACAACCGGCTGGGCCCAAGAAACCTTTAAAACACATCAATCTATGGAAGCTATATCAACCACAGCAAAGAAGAAAGCAACGATTAAACCAAGTCCCTCACTTTCCCACACACACAAAAGGTGACAAGCACTGCTTCCCTTAGGAATGCTTGCAGCCTGTGAGGAAACAGAAACCCCGTTTCCAAAAATCAGCCAGCAAAGCTGCAAGCACACTGCAAGCTCTGTTTTCCTGCACATGCCAGCATTCCTCACAGCCGTAAGAGGGGCTACAGGTGCCTGAAAAACTTCCTATGGAAGGAAAAGTTCATTACCTACAAAGGTAATAATACCCTTTCTAAGCACTTTGTTCGAGCATCTGCTTGAGGGAGAGGTCCCCAGCATTCTTCACTGGTCAGAAGATACAATGAGGTCCACGGTTTAGATACAGGAAGTGAGGATGAGAACATTCTGAGCTATCAGTTTCCTTACCCCCACTCTGTTGAAACTAATCCTAATGGCGGGACACCTTCCTAGCCAAACCATCAGAGCAGCATGAATAGGGGGAAAAGGGAAGAGGAGAAAGTAGACAGTCCAATGCTTCACCTCCCTCAAAATCACTCAAATAACTTGCTGGCTGCTAGGATTTGCTACTGGGATTAATCAGTATCTGAGCATCCATTCAGCAGCTGTATCCCTCTGGATTACTATATTTCAAGGTGCTATCTGGTTTCTAAGGCAGTTGTAGCCCTGAGCTTATCAAAGGCTGGACTCCTTCAAGTAGGAGATAACAGCATCTACACATAGCCTGGCTTATTTAATACACTGTGTTACCTCTCAGAAGAGGTCACTTCTAAAAAGAAAATATAAATAACACTTTGTCATTAATATAGAAATGGCACTAGAGCTCAGAAATGCTCCACACCATGTCCCACATGGGCTTTGCACACAAATCAAGGCCTGAAGGCTTCAGGCAGGAGGGACAAAGGAGACAATCAAACTGAAGTGAACACAGAGGAAGTAGGGAGGGACTTCTCCACATTACCACTTTTGTGTGTTTGTCAAAGCTTAAAAAAAGTTAAGTCCATGAGAATTTGGAGTCTCTGATAAGCTCCGCTTCTCCATCTGGGATCATCTGGACAGGTCTTAGTCACTGATTTGGCTTCTCTCCAAGGGATGAGATCCAGCACCTGAAGGATAAAGAAAACTAAGGAACATTGCATACACTTTTGGGCCCCCAGAACAAGACACTCACTGACTGGAGTTTCACAGAGAGCCAAGATGCTCAGAGGGCTGGAGCACTTGGTGTGAAGAGGCTGAGGGATCTGGGCTGCTCAGCCTGCAGTAAAGGCATCCCTAGCAGCTTTGCAGGAACTACATGAAGATTGTCCAGTGATGAAACCAGAGTCTTCACAGACATGCATTCTGAACAAGAGGTCAGGAAGTTAAGTTGAAATATGAAATGTTCAGACTGGACAGAAGGGAAATTTTTTGACTGTAATGGCAGTCAAGCACAGCCACAGGAGTCTAGAAAGGGACTGCACTCTGTGTTCCTGAAGGTTTATCCAGCCTGACTGGATACATTTGGTCTAATCTGACAAACTTGGTCTGGTCTCAGAGCTGGCTCTGCTTTCAGCAGGGGGTTGGACTAGATTATGGCCTTAGGTCTCTTCCAAACTAGGGTACCTTGTTATTCTATGAATACTCTTTAAAATAACCCTGGCAAGGCAAGTAAGAAATATCCCCCTCTTACTGCGAGTGGTTATTTTTTCCCCCTTGTCTATGTCCACAGCAGAGACTTTTTCCACATAGTTTTCTATGGCAAATCCAAGATTCACACCTTTTTCAGAAAAAAACCCTTCAGCTAGTCTGTTGTCTCTCACAGTGGCCTTGCCTCCTTAGGCAACTCACCACAGCTGCCATGACTAGCACAGTGTCTCTTGCTGTGGGAACTTTAATGGGGGGGTCCCTCCCCACAAAGGACGAGCATGGAAGCTTGTATAGAATTAACTAGGAAGCCATCATGTTCTCCTCCTCTGGCTATGACCAAATGAGCACAGGTAACCAGGGAATAATACTTTGGGGCAAATGGTTAATCAATAATCTGCTCTTATGTGAAGGATGAAGTAACCTTTATGGCTGCAGGTACCTAAGAAGCTGGCAGCGTTTCATACACTAACACAGAAAGTTAGCAAGTAATCAAAAAAAGCACATATGTTACCTGTGGCCTTTGTGGTCATCATAAGCTTCTGGGAGTTCAGAGTGGGACTGGGAAAGGGCATTCCAGTTTCCTCCTCCTGAGAATATTTCTGCCGCAGGAATGATGTTGCCTCATAGCACACCTCCCTCTCGACCTGTACCTCTCCAATACCTTGACAGTGCAGGTAGGTGTCTAGCTCAGGTGTTGCATCCCAGGAGCTACAGCCTCCTATGTGGGTCCCTTGGTGCTCTGGTGGTAGAATCAGCTCAGAGTCTCTGTCTTCAGGAATTATGGGAATGCGTTGACCCAGATCACAAACACCCTTACAGCAGTTTGGCAAGGTGTCATCAGGAAGCGTGTACTGCACATTCACTGCATAGTCTTCTGTATAGCAGCCACCACCTCCACTGCCACTGTTGCTACTACAGGCTACCTGCTTCTCTTCATAGAAGCAGCAGGGCAACCCCTCATATTTTACCCCATCTGTCCTATGTAAGTGGTCTGAGTTAATACTGTACAAGCCTGGGGTGTTCCCTGACTGTGGTTCAATTCCTTGGCCACACGTCCCCCACAGTGGAGAGCTAAGGAAGAGTGCACTGCAGTCAGCTGTCCCATTGCTAGGCTCCAGGGCAGAGTGCTGGAATTCAAAGCAGCATGCACATGCCTGCTCCGAAATCGACCCTGCTATCTCTGGATTCTTCCAGTTCCTTTTAACATCCAAGGCAGCACCAGGAGTGGCCTCAGGTCCTCCCTCTGAGGTAGTGCCATTTGGATCCCTGTGCTCTAGTGAGGAATTACTGCTATAGTTCATATCCATGCTGCAGTTAGACAGTTGGTCCCCTGAGGAAGAAGCTGGCACAGGCCGGCAGTCAGCACCCACCATGCCATGACCGTGAGCTGGAAGCTCGTCCTGGTGGGGGCCCTCCAAGAGCACAACTGCACCCCTGTTTGCACCACCGACCTCACCCACTCGGCAAGGGCTCCTGCTGCGGTAAACGTACGGGTCATAGTCACTGCTCAAAGAGCTGCGGAAGGTGGAGCAGCTCCCGTAAACCCCCTGGTTACTGACCTCAGTGCAGTCAACCATGGAATCGCTGGAGGAGCAGTGGCACTGACCAGAACTGCTGCTGCTGCTGTCACTCCCAGGGCAGTCAGCCAAATAGCCACTGCACACTGAACGATGACCGTGATAGCAGCTAAAGCTGGAGGTACTGCCGCTCTCCAGGCGGGACGAGGGCATTACGTGTACCACGGGAGGGAAAAGCATGCTGCTGCCAGGCTGAAAGGCACGGGAAGGACCCTTTGAGGAAATGCCAGCTGGAAGCTGTCCATCTTGCTCAGGGTAACTAAGGCCTTGGAAGTAGTAGTGCTGATACATGGTCTCGTATCGGGAAAAGCACGCTGCTTTGGAAAAGTTGCGTCCACCAAACTTGGGTCTCCGGAAGTTGTGGGCTGGAGAGTAAGCCCTGTGCTCCAGGCTACAGTGATGGGTGTTTAAAGCATGGTCCAAATGAAGAGGCTGATAACTGCGAATGTAGGCCGGGGACGGGGCTTGGTAGAGGCTCTGTTCGCCGTGGCGCTCGAGGGTCAGTAAGGTGATGGGGTTTCCGTGGGGGTCCATGCTCGTCCGGGTGGGATACGCCGTTATCTGGCTGGCTCTGTGCACTCGGCCCGGGTAATGCACAGGCAGAATCACCCTCTGCTGCCGGCTGCGGGCTGGGTTGATGGATTCCAGACAGATGGGAGCTGCATTCCCCTTCTTCTGTTCTGAATGAGAGAATTAAGAATGGAGAAGTAGAACTAGCAGGGAATAAAAGGGAATATACTTTACACAAGAAAGAAGGATGTTTTGTTTTCCATGTCAATATATTATGCACCAATTTTTTTTTTACACAGAAGGAAATAAGTGCTAAACAAAACAATAAAGAGTAAAACAAAACAAAACAAAAGCACGTCTGGAAAACTTTGAAACACTCAAATGTATTTAGTTACGAAGCAAAAGAAGTGAATTTATTTCAGATACTGTTCTCATATATAGAACATCTTTTGCTTACATCTTGAAGAGGCTGAGAGAGGCTGGAAGTCATTGCTCAAATTTTCACTTAATGTATTTTTTCATAAATGTGCAGTGACAGAAAACTTTCTTAAGACAGAGGAAATGAAAGCAGGAAGAGGGCAAGTAAGGGAAACCACGTTCCAAGTTACAAAACCATGGAAAAATAAAAGTCACATACATTGTTTTCTTTGTAATCCCCAAGGGAAAACATATCCCTTTTCTCCATGCGTCCTTGCGCTCAGGGCTGCACAACACTGCCCTCAGCTGGGCATCATCCCCGCCCCAAGGTTATGCCAGGAGCACTCAGCTGTTCTCAGAGTTTGGGGCTAACTGTATTTCCAGGGCTGTGTTACAATAAGGACTGAGAGCTCCACGGAGATTCACAAACAGGCACGCATTTTATTTCGTCTTTTAAGCTGTCTGAAATAAACACCACACCCGAGCAGCCACCCTGCAGCACTTACCTATGATGTTATGGCGGCAGTGAGGGCAGGTGTGATGCTGCAGCAGCCAAGGATCCACACATTTCTTGTGGAATCGATGAGTGCAAGGAATGACACGCAGTTCCTACAGGAACAGATGAAGGACCATGAAAAAGTACTTCTTCCTAACAAGTGAATTTTTCACAGCTTGTTCCTAGTTTTTTTCCAACCTGGCTACTAAATGGAGCAATTCCTAGTCTTGAAGTGCTAAGAAGCAAAAAAATGATATTAAGACAGCCAAGAGCCCAACAGATAGTGCTCAGCTGTCTCTAATAGTCTGCAGGCACCTTAGAACTCCGTGCAGACACAGGACATTTCTTTAGGACACTTTTTGTAGCGTGTCCCTATGACCCAACACCTTTAAGAAGGTCATCACTAAAGCTTTCCTTAATATATTAAATGAACTTAAAAAAAAAATAAAAAAAAAAAATCAAGAGTAATGATGTACCTTTCCTACAATTATCTACAATGGAAAACACTCAGGGTAAAAGGAAAACCAACACAATCTATATGATACTTTTTCTCTTGCCCAGGACTCTTATCCTTCAGCTATGATCTATTTACAGGATTTCCTGACTCTGATGGGTATCTCAGAAACCTGCACGAAATCTTTCTTCCAAGTACTCCTCATGAGCTTAGGTTTTCAATTTCTAACATGCCTTGGCAAAGAATTCCATGCAAGGAGGCTACTACCTCCTGGTGGAGAAACACCACACAGCTTTGTATTCCCCTCTGTCCCCAAGTAATCTGGGTCTAAAGAGTCCTTGTCCACTCAATCACTTGGGTGTTTTTTACAGAAATCATTCAAAATAATTGATCATTTTGTGACTACCCTTTACCGAAGCACCTTTGTTTCCATTCCATATCTTTTGTGAGGTGAGATCAGAAGTACACAGTACTCAAAGTAAGAACATGACTAAACTTACACTGTGGTGTAATGATGTTTTCTGTTCAATTCTCTAGACTTTACCATCTCATTTCCAGTATATGATTTGCCTTTTTAACTGCCACGAAGCAGTTAAACTGCCACCAATATGCTTTCACAAAGCTATCTAAAGCATCAAGATTTTTGTTCCTGAATAGCCATGCTCAGCTCCCAACCCATCCCTGATATATGTGAAGCTCTTCTCTACGTCTGTCACTTCAAGCTGAAATTCATGCCTGAATTTCCTCTCCAGTCAGTTTGTACAGACCTTTTGAAGTCCTTGTCTACCTTCATCCTTGCTACTCTGAATAATTTCCCATCAACTAATTTCATTAAACTTTCTATTTGCACCTTGCAGCACTCAAATATGCCGCTGGTATTTTCTATTACCGTAAAAATGATGATCTTTTATGACTCATTTCAAAATAAAATGTACTCACATAATCTTCCTAATGGAAGTGGATAGCTGTGAATATTGACTGTCTCTATTTTATTTATTTTAAGGAGCCCATTTTCTATTCCACCTATTTGTTGTTTCCACTGAGTAGAACCGTCACGGACACGAAGCCCTGACATCAATAAAGTGACAGTAACTGAGGAGTCAAAAAGCTGTTCCTGAACGTTTTGACCTCTCTTCCTTCTCCTCCTCTGGTTTCCCAGCAGTGCTGCGTACTTGACATTTCTAAGACAGGGTGCCATCATATCTTGAAAAGCAAAACCCTAATGGTATTCCTTACCTCCAGCAGAACTTGCATGCATCATCACCTTAGTGCCTAACTTGTCAAAAATACCCAGAGAACCAACTGCTGAGGCAACTCTGACTTCTTTGTGACTTGTTCTTCAGAAATGTAAGAACAGTGGAGGTACTGACTTGCAAATGGGATCCCTCACCTCTCACTTTGCAGCCTGGGTGATTCAGAGCTGCAGGGTGCAGCTGAGGCTGCTCAGTGTGATCAAAGTGACAAGTGGCACCATCTCAGCACATAATGTACCCAACATGAACCACACTGCTAAAACCACCTACGTTCCCAGCCCGTGGTGAAGAAACCTTTCATCCTTTACCTCCCCATCAATGTACTTCTCCAAGCAGATGGCACAGTCAGAGGTGGAGCTGCTACTGAGTGTATCCAGTGCTCCACAGTTACTTTCTCGGTGTCCCTTACTTTTGGACTTAAACTTCCTGGTCTCCATTTTCTCCAGTGCTTGCACTGCAAGCCTGTTCATGGAATTCTACATGAGAAGAAAGAAAAAAAAAAGAAAAAAAAAGAAAAAAAAAAGCCAATGCTGCTGTGTAAGGGACTAGTGTAGTAGCAGAGAAACACCATCATATCTTACAGATCATGTCAGGCACAACTGATGTATAATTTCTTAAATTAAACAGAGAGAAGGCTAATTAGAATTCCGATCAGAAGCCTCATGAAAAGAATGTATGCCACATGCAGAAGTGAGAATGACAAACTACTCTGAATTACAGCTGGGTGAAGGTGCTGACAAATGGGTCACACTGCAACTGCTCAATTGACAGGCAGCAACTATTCAAGCCAACATATAAAACTTGGCCAGGAACTCTTTTTATATGTCAGTATTGATTGTAATGCCCCAATATACTGTTACCACCATATTACCTGGAGCAACACTTGAGAAAGGGATTAAAATGAAATGTTATAAATTAGCTGTATCATTTCCTCCAGGACAAACTCAAAGTATGTCACCTGGAATATCTCCTAGCCAAACTTTTTACCTTGAAAACTCCTCCCATTTCAATAGACATTATCCTATTCAAATAATTTGCTATTTATTTTCAATCCTCTCCACAATACAGCAGCAAGAGTCTGGACTTATTTAGGAGTATACCAGTGCTACTGAAAACCTGTGAGCAACCAGAAATGTTCTTTCTTCCCAGTGGCTAAGTGGACTGTTTTCATTTCAGGATATAACTGAACAAACATCATGGGTCAATGTAAGTCTCCTTTAAGGATATTTCCAAGTTCTTCCAAAGTTCTTCCAAATTCTTCCTACACACATGGATAAAACCAGAGAGCCACCAAGATGGCTAATATACGTCAGCATCCTGCATTTCCAGAAGTTGCAAGCACATTTTAGGACAAAGTAAGAGAAGCTAACTTTCAGCATTCAGTGAATTCCCATTACTGCTCTTACCTGACTCCGTCGCTGTTTCAGTTTGATCTTGACAAGAAGAATGAGGCAAACAAGAGACACAACCACAAAGAAGGCCAGGAAAATTCCCATATCAAAGTACTCAGTGGGTTGCTTAAAAATGAAAACAAAGGTGTTATTTTCCCTTCTTTTAGATCATACTCAAATCTGTTGTTTCTTTCTCTTTTAATTTTAAAGGGGCTGTTGCTGAATGTACACAATCAGAATGGCAGAAGTCGGAGTACACATTGTTCTGGTCATTAACTGGGATTCTATGAGACAAAACCTGTGTTTCACGTGCCACTGCAAGTGAACAGAATACACAGAATGCCAATCATGAGATGTCAGGTTTGCAGTCACTGAGCTGCAAAATCCAGGTTTTTTAAGTGAGTGAATCACACCAAACCAAATTTTTATAGCTTATTGGGTTGTTCATGCATGTAAGTGACTGAAAACCAGCACCTGAATTTTCAAAAAATAGCCCACTTCTCAAATACATTTCTTAACAGAAGGATTCCATTAAAAAAAACCAAGACCAAACCAAAGTGGTAACTGGAACATAGATGACCTCTAGTTTTGTTCTTCTATAAACTATATGTAGAGAGTGTAAGGAAAAAAAACTCTGGAAAAAGTATGTTATATTGCAATTACAAATATCAGATAATCTCATAGTTAATCAGATAATCTCATAATTTATCAATGTTTAAAATGCGACACAGAATTATTTAACATAGGGTAAACCACCTTACAAAACTGAACCATCAGGGGTGCACAATAACTAAGTTATTTAACAAGAAAAAGGAAAACTACTGTGTGAATTTTTTAGCCATTTCTATACTCGAAAATAGCCTTCTGAATGACAGCAGATGCCACATTGTGGATTCTATACTTCACCAAGTGCAGCTGCTTGTCCAGAGTGCAGTTACTCAGTTTATTTAGGTCAATAGAATTTCACATGTATTGATGCACTTAAGGAGCAATAGAACATCTTCACCCTCAGTGCAGTGAGCAAGCCCTGCCTGCAGTAACAACAGCACTGTGATACTCAGAGAAAGGATGTGAAAGTCTCACCCGTGGGGGGCGATGCTGAATCCTGGCCCGTGCCACTTTCTGCTTGTTAACTATGTTCATTAGCTTGACAGCATCAGCACCTTTCACATACACCACTGGTCTCTTCAGAGGGTCCTCTGAGCCCTGGTTCAGCTACAATAAAAAAAAATAGTCTGCTCAAAAGGCATGTTTCAGGAAAACTACCTTCCTTCTGGACAATGCAGAGAATGGTTAAGGAGTATGAACATGGAATTAATTTCAAGCACTGATTGTTCTCTTTTAGCACAAACCTTTAGTTAAGTATTACACAGAATTACACCTGAATTAAACTTTTGACATATGCTGCCTTTTTTTTTTAATGGACCAAAACTAAGATTAAGGATAAGCAAATGTTATTTCTGAACAGCAGTTTTAACTTAGCTGCATTATGTTCAGTGCAGATATTAATACTGTAATGTGTTAAAGCTCACAATGAAGAACAATAGAAATCTGCACATTCCAGAAAAATTGTCCCGGCTAAATTCTATCAGTCTTTCAATTTCAACATTATTCACACAGTAATTTCTTCAGCCTTCTGAACAATCTCATATTGGAGTCCTGTCTTTCAGGCTCTTTGTACCTAGCCAAGTTGAGTTAGTAATTTCTGATGTTAAACTCTACAAACTCATTCAAAATTACTTCAGTTCTAGCAACGATGAGACCTACTGATTGTAGGATAGGGGGCCTCAAAGACTAAAGCATTGGAGTAGACCACATAATTCACCCTGAAACTTCCTTCCAATCCAGCTATGTTTTGTCAAAAAGGCCAAATCACAGAATCAGAAAATAATGTGTGTGGGAAAGCATGTTATGAGCCCAACCTCCTGGTCAAGGCAGGGTCAACTATGACATCAAATCAGGCTGTTCATGGCTTTATCCAGTCAGATGTTGAAAAAAACCTTCAAGTATGGAGAATGTGCAACTTCTCTGGCCAACAAATCCAGAATAACAATCTGATAAATTATATACCAGAGAGAGTAATAACTAGACATGAGACTTGTTCTATTAAAAAATGGCACCAACATGATAAATTCATATAGCTTATTCTGACTTACAAGGAAAACACGAGTGGAGAGGCTGGTTGATACAAAATAAGCAATGCACTGACAAGCAGATGGAAATGGTACAGGGGAAAGGAAAGAGATGACAGGAATGTGAGCAAATAGAAGAAGAGTATCTTATGGCTGAGATTAACATATCTGCATTGTTGACAGCTACCTGTTAGTTCTGGCTATACCATGTAGGAATTACCAGCTGACTGGTCCATCATCCTGATTAAAGGACTCAAACTGACCAGATGATGATAACAGATTCCACTGAGAATTTTTCAAACTGATTCTTCCTAGTACTCGACGGATTTTCTGAGAAAACTGGTCAAACTACTCTTAAGGCAGGTGTCTTGTGAGGAGCTAAAAACTAGCTGAAGTATCCAGGGATCCTATGTGTCTACAAGCCTTGCTGGCCTAGGGCCAAATCCAGTCACTGTTCTTCCATTCCCAGACACATACTCTCTCTCATGATTTCTTGTCCAAGAGAGAATTCTCCCAGTTCCTCAGTCATTTTTGCACATTGTCAGACCCTTGCTAAACATGATGCTCTGAGTGCTGTTACTCCTCTTCAAATATGCAGAAGTAAAACTAAGAAACAAGTCAGACTTCAGAGAGCGTTTCTAAAAATAAAAAGGTTCATTCTCAATTTACAGCAGAAGATACTCAGACCAATGGGAGTAAACCCCATTTAGGCAAAGCTCTTTCATTTGGCATGTACCAAATTATCTGAGGACAATTCTTCCGGTCAGGCCTGCCTCCAATTTCTGTTCCTTGGCTGGCAGGAGGGACTGCCTTTGATAATACTCCACTCCTCTCTTTCAAAGCAATGTCCCTTATTTGTTCTAGTGCTTGGTAACAAGCATACATGAGAAAACTTCCTAAACAGCTCCCTTCAGTGTCTTAGGATATTTCCATTTGAACCAAAGATGCTCCAGATTACCTCATGTCAGTTTTCCCTCCACAGTTGTCTGTCATTGTTTTTCCACAATTCCATTATGAGTGCCAAAATGGTACTTATTTTATAGACAAATTTCTTAGCATCCCTGATGTGAGGGGTTCTGGAGATTTTAGGTGAGAATCAAAATCCATTAAAAACAAGCGTCCAGAGCAGCATGAGAACAGAGCCAATCCAGTAACTGTTACTTTTAGAGTATGAAAGCTACATCCAGTCATTCCTCTGCCGTTTGCCAGTGTTTCCACAGGCTATTACTGTTCTTTCATCTCACAGAGCCTACTCATTCTGTCAGCAACTGCTCTAAGCCACTAACCTTCTTCCATTTTATTGGCACACCCAAAATATTCAAACATCCACTAGACTAGTTTCCCAGCTCTTGGGGACAGATGCATCCAGTTTATTATTTATCATCAAGCAAGGAAAGCTGTTGTTGTTAAAGGGAAAAGAGTAAGAGACAGTAACTCAGCTTCCCAAGTCCAGAGCAGGGTGGCTGAAAGTAACCAGAAGCTGTAACACACAGTTAAAAAATAGAAACAGACAGATCACATCTTTGTGAAGATATTTTTCCTGTATAGAAAAGAGGAAAAAAATATCCCTGTGAATGTTTTCAAGATCAAGACTGCAACTTTGATGCACATGCAGACCACAGTACTCAAAGCATCCATTGCACAAAGTCTTCTGCATTCCTTCGTCCAACAGATGCTCATTTCAGTATTAAAGCCAGCTTTTTAAATGTAAACATTGATGATCTCTTTTTTCCCCCAAGAAATACAGGCTGCACTTAAAAACCTTTAGCTCCACTTGTTTCTGCTGTAACAGGAACAGCAGTTTTGTTTCAAGACAAAACAGAACTAAACCAAATGCAGACTATTTTTGTGCTTATGTTTCTTCACTGAAATAACTCAGAATTGGCTGAAGTCTGTTAAAGCCTTTCATAGGGCTATTACCTCACCCACTTCAAATAAAAAGATGAAGTTATAACAAGACTTGGAAAAAGAATAAAAACCCTGCTTGTCCACAAAATACATAGGCAGAAATCATCAGCTGTAAATGAGAAAGAAATGGTTATAAGTTTTAAAAAGAAACTTGTTTAGAAGCAGGTTTGAAAGTCGTTTCGCAATCTCAAAAATAGCAGATTTGTTGTTCAACAAAACTATTGATCACAGGCTGGATAGAGCCAAACATCCTGTGTTTTGTACACAGAGCTGGGCAAAAACCTCCTTGATTAGATAATGGGCCACAAAAAATTTGCCTCCATCCTCTTTCAAAACCATAATCCCAGACCTGCATTCTGGATTCTAGCAAAAGCTAGGAAAAAAAAAAAAAAAAAAAAATCTAACTCCCCAAAGTTTTCCCTTTCTGCCAAGTTCCCAACACCTACATTGCCTCCTGCCTGACATTGCTTCGTACCTGATCAATGGCATCTGGGTTTTCAGAAACATCAAAGATGACCGCTGTGGCTCCTCGCTGTACTGCTCGTTTTGCCTGCAATAAGAAAGACAGCATCCTCAGTCCCACCCCAAAAGATAACTTCTTAACTCAAAAATTACTCCCTCTCCTCATCTCCAGATAGAAAACATTTTGTGTTTCTGTGTAGTTAAAACAAATGACAGAACAATTACAATCACAGGGGTTCCTGAACCAGCATGGAACGTAGTTCAACTTCACTAAAACTTCTACATTGACTCTGCTCCTACCTTCTCAAACTCCTCTTTCAACCTTTTAAAGGAATTCAAATGAGATTTAAACCCTCTAAAGACTAATGCAAGTATTTAAAAAAAATTGGTTTTTTCCCTCCATTTTACTTGGAAATGCCATTAAAAACTATGACTTGGGGTGGAGAGAAATTCACTAGTGTAGAAAATTAAGGTGGACTGGATTCTTTATAACCTTTTCAGTGTCATTCTCCCTAACTAGGCTCTCAGAATGTCAAAATGTCTCTCAGAGAATAATGCTTTTTCTGACCATCAGAGGTCAGAACTGCTGCATAGGCTTCTTATGCTGATCAGAGCTATGTATGTGCACAGCTTTTCATCAAATACTGTATTTTCATCAAATACAGCTGGAGTTACCAACTGCACAGAGAAGGTATTAGAAGATATTAAAATCCTCTGGGACAGAGAAAACAGTGTTTTAATCACCAAGGCTAATACAGGGGTTTTATCCTGTTTCTGCCACTGTGTCTCTGTATGTACTGTTCAAATGTTGCTCAATGGCTCCACAAAGCAGTAACTTTTCAAAGTCCTATTGCCTTTGTGGACACAGAATGCAAGAAGCTATTTCTCCAAGCAGTGACAGCTATCACCACCACAGTACTAAACAAGAAGGCACTGGCCCTCCACAGAGGCTACCAGAACCTGAACTTACATTGAGATATGAGAGAAACCAACAGTAGTGATAAATTGTGAAACATTACTCAGCATTTTCCTGGAAAAATGTTGGCCAGTACAGAGAAGTTGGTTTGAACACATAAAGGTCACTTTCTTTGCTTTAGTCTCGTATTTTATTTTAAATCAACAAGGCTCATCAGACAGCACATGAAGGAAACCAACTCCCAAACTGGAGCTTTTTCTCAGCCCACCAGGTATTTGTCCCCTTTGAAGTCGGCGCACCTGGTTAATGACTAAGAACTGTTGGGGAGGAAGACTTAAAAGGAATTTACCACCCATTCTCCTTTGCAGTAGCCCTGAGGTGAGGGCTCATCCAGGTTTCCCTAAAAGGCACCCCTTACAGACACGCACTGCTTATAGAACTGCTGCTCAGATAGTTTTTTCAGGATGATCAGTCAACAAGCGAGGCCCCTTGATATCTGAAGAGATTTTTAAAGAGATTTTGCAGATCCGCGCTGATAAAAACTCCTTAATTGCGTGAACACACTGAACGAGCAGCAAGTTTCCCCCACCAGGTGTTAAGAGATGAAAAGCACCGAGTAAAAAAAAAAATAAATAAATAAAAATCGTGCTGCGGACGGTAAGGGCAAATTGGGGTGACCCGTTTGGCCATCCTGCCCCAACTGCGGCGCTCGTTTCAGTGCGGCCGAGCCCGGCGAGGCTCCGGCCGCCATGGCCCCGTCGCCCGTGAGGGGCCAGCGGCCCCGCACAGCGCCCCCCTGCGGCCGCCGGAAGCGCCGCCTGTCCCCGGCCCTGGAGGGGAGAGCAAGAGCGGCGGCGGCGGCCGCGGGGAGAACGGGGAAACGCGGGGGTTTTTACTCCGTGCTGCGGAGTTTAAATCCTGATAACCCGGGGGAAAGGCGCGGCGTTCGCTCCTGCCAAACTTCCCGGAGGCACGACCCTCCCTGCGCAAGTCCGCAGGTGCTAAAGAGCCGTGTCCGTAGTAGTCGGGTGGCGCTCCCGCCGCCCCGAGCACCCCACGGCCCGCACGGGGAGCCGGGCGCCAGCCCCGGCCAGCGGGCTCCAGGCTGCGGCTCCGCGGCTTGGTGGCCGCCCGACGGGACGGGCCAGGTTCCGCTGGCCCGAGATCAGAGCGCGGCTGTCTCCGCCTCGCCCTCCCCGCCTGCAGCTCGGCCCTAAAGCCGGGCACTCCGCAGGGAAGCGGAGCAGGGGGAGCCCGAGCGGGAGCGCTTTTGTTGCCCCGCTGCCCTGGGCTGCAGGCGGGGCCGGAGAGCACCTGTGGCTGGAACACCTGCCGGCCCTCCTTCCGCATCCCCCAAAACACCGCGGCACAGTTCAAGGCAAAACGTCTTTGAAAACTCCCTGCCCGCTACTCAGTAATCAGGGCAGCTCAAAATTACACAGCAGTGTTAAGTCCCACTTAAAATAATGCCAGTCTGTAATAGGCACGTGATTTTTTTCTTTTTGGGCTAGCCAGCATTTAGACTCCCTCAAATCATTTTTCTAAACAAAGTGACCAAACCTACATCAAAAATAAACATAAACTAGATGAGGGGAAAAAAGAAGCTAATGAAGTACATGTTTTACATTTACAATACTTGTGGCAAACAAACAGACATTTCCACAATTCAATTCCCATTAATTTGTCAGGCCTATTTCTTTCTGTGATTGTCTTCTGTGGCTTAAAACAAATGACTACCAGTATGTATGAGTATTATTCCCCTTTTTGTAAAGAGTAATAGAAAACAAACAAAAAAATGGTAATTGCACTTCTCATAATTCAAGTGATCACTTTGTTCATAGTGATAACTTCCCAGTCCATCTCTACGTGCAGAGTCTACAGTTCATGCTACTACGGAACAATGGACATTACCAATAAAATGAACATTAAATACAGTCTCAGATTAAAATCTGACAGAATTTACTAGGCCTTGTAATCTAGGTTAGAGAAGAGGAAATGCATGTGACAAAAGTCCAAGAGAAATATCACTCCACATCTCCAGGCCTGAGGAATTTTAATTTATTACCTCAAAGAGCACCAGAAAGATTTTAAGAGCTCTGTACTACCTCCCTGTGGGCCAGGCAAATACAATAAGGAAGTAACAACTTCCTTGATGAGGCAAACTTTCATCCCAAGGGACTAGATAATTATTAAACAGGTGCACTGTTCCTCTCGTTCATTCAAGTCAGGTGAGACAGCAACAATCAAAGCAGTAAGGTCAGCTCCTTCCTGACTTCTTGATGGACTTTGCATGCTCGCACATATGAACACGGCAAGCATCTCCTCCTCTGCTTTCTAGTATGGTTTCATCCCAATTAATGTTTCAGTTAGTATGCAACAGTGGAGAAACCATCAGAAGAAAAGCTGCTTAACGAGGTTTTCCTTCAAGAGAAAAACCAACCAACACCACCAGTGTTTATCCATTACATTTACTTCTTTGTCAAAGTTAGAAATGCCTGACAATATTTGGTAGTATTTGCACCTGAGGACGTGACACTTCAATCTAATGGATTTCAGAGCGTGAATAAATTAGAGATAAGAGAAAGACCAAGGCTTAAACCATAGGTGGGAGATCAAAGTTCATTAAGGACTGCAAGCTCTGCTATTTACATCAACATAGTAATGCATTACACATCTATTAAGAGAGTACCTTTTTTTGAAAATGGCTATTGGTAGAGCCAGATTACTACTTATAAATAAACTTTTTTAAAGTCAACATCCTGGATAATACTGATGGACTGAAGGGAGAAAAGTACTGGCTGCCTGTATAAACCACAGATATATCCTGATGTTATAAAATTACGTTCTCACAAATGTTTTTACATTGAAAACTACCTATATCTCTTCATAGATTTGTTCAATTGTTCACCCAGCTCCAGGTATTATCTTCTTGGAACTTAGTACACCCTAGTTAACAAATATTAATTATAATTATGGTATGTGCTACATGAGCAGGTTAATTTATTCCCTGGGTTAAGAAACTCATAAAGCTGGGGAAGAGGAGGTTGAGCAATGGTTTAAGGAGTAACCAGTACAGATGCCAGTAAACTCCTTTTAGCAAACTATTCCATCAGGTGTCAGCATCATTAGTTGGTCCCCCAAAATTATCAAGACAGGAAGCACAAGATTAAAGATATAGTACACAGAAATTATGGATCCCAAAAGCAAAATGCTGCAGGAACTAAAGGTATCAGCACAGCTCCAACAGGTATAATAATGGCTTTTTAAATTCCCATTCCATTTTTCAGTATATCTTGGGTTTTGGGGCAGAAAATATAGTATTACTCTAAATCAGTGCAGAGACTGTTGAACAGAGTAGTCAATAGAATTGGTTTGTACATTCTTATTTAGCTGAGAACTGAGCCAGCCTGAATTTCCTGTCAGTTTTTGAGGTTTTTTTTTCCCCTTCAGTTTCTCAACAAACTAATAATTATTGAACTTGAGGCATATTTTCTGGATATTCCCAGCCAATCAGATCCAACAGTCTATGTCAGATCTCTCTATATTGTGGAGTCAGTGGCCATTAATCTGACAAAAGAGTGGGATTATGCAAGCAGTGTTAAGTGGAACATTTTTCATAGCTGATTCTATCATCAGCTGTCCTCTGGTGCTTTGAAATAAGAGAAGTCAGCCTCTCACATAGCGTGCTGGTAACATATGAGCAACATTCAGTGACATGCAATTTGCAAACTGTGACTCCAAGGAACAAGATTTTCAATGAAAAGGTGCAGTGTCTTGTTTTACTGCTCTGGAAAAGCAGTTCAAAGATTTCAACAATCTTGACTGCTGGAGAAAACAGCTGAAGGGATGAGGTTTCCATCTGCAATATTTCACCAAAATAAATGATGAATATAACAAGTCAGTGGTCTTGGTCTTCTCTTGAGCAGACTCAAAAGTAACAGTCTGCTCCAATATCAATTATATGCACCTGTTTTCTCCAGATCAAGTGAGACCACAAAGATACAGACAATATCACTGAGATATGAGAGAATATGCAGTACCAGGTTCTAGAATATAGGCTTTTCTAGTAGAGGTTTGCTGTAGTTGTGTGGTTAAACTATGACACTTCTGCAGACTTGTCTTCTTTTTTTTTTTTTTTTTCTTTTTTTTTGTATTAGCAGAGCGTAACTTTAGGCTCCTAATGCTTGTTTCAGCACTATCTTAAATGGGTTTAACTTTCTGCAGGTTTGAGAAAACCTCAGTTAAGTCTGGACAAACCCAGGAAGTTCTAGTGATGAGAAGTACACCACTAGTTCTTACATAAATGCATGAGGAATTTGCAGGTTGTGACAAGGAGATGTTGCCACTGCCAGTTTGCCATTCCAGTCAGCTGAATGGTATTCTGACCCTGATGCTCTCAAATCTCTAAACTTCTTCAGGAGAGAGGAATACCTTAAACAATCCTATTAAAACAAGCAGTGAGTATGAAGTGGACCCCCATTCTATGGATAGCAGCATTAGATTTTCATTATGGCAGGAATGACATCACATGAAGCCAGGCAATAAAATCCAAACCTGATCATCATTAAGAACCTTATGTAAAACCCACAGCATTGTGCAAATACACCTTTTTTTTCTTTGCAACTCTGAAAATGCAAAAACCTGCTTCTCTCAGAGCTACACAGAATACAGACAACAACATCTGGACAATCCTGGCCTCTCTCTTTTCTCCCCCCACACTTCTATCAGGCAATCACAAAAAAATACCTTGTCCCTTGAACTAACACTGGAGCTAGCAAGCCAGGCCACAGGCCAATTCTGCAGGGCAGAGGAGGAAGGAGAAAAGGACAGCCATCTACTTTGCAAACAGCAGAAGTTACAAATTAACCAACTGATGCTTCAGACCTGTTAATGTACAATTCCCTGGTAATTCCAGAAACTCAGTTAAACCAAGCATAAACAGGATGCCATTTCAAACCTTTTCTGAGATAATGAAAAAAGAACTTTCATATTTCTGTCTGAAAATAAAGGCAGAATATCAAAAGAAGACAGCCAAATCCCCATGTATCACACCAGCATAAAAGCCCTTCCTGGCTGGAATACCTGACTTCTCTGGCACCTTGAGATATGTTTTATACACATGCCCTATAGATTCTGAATTACACAGCATTGCAACAGTTGCTTACCAAGTAAGAAGTACAGAAAGTGTGAAGCAGCATTTTTAAATTTAAAGCATAATCACAATTTAAAACGAATGTACCTTTCTGTAAAATAAAAACAAAAAAAAAAAAAAAAAAAAAAAACCCAAAAACAAAAAAACACCAAACCATAAAAGGCTATGTACCTGTAGTTTTAAAAAAAACCCTATCACCTCATGCATTACATAGTCACATCAACAATATATAGACACATCAGCGTGATTCAACCACTCAGTATTGAGAGGCTCTCAGATGGTTAAAATGACGAACAAGAAAACTCAATGTCTCTCTTTTCTGGGGTTAGGGAGAAACACTGCTATCTGTTCTGAGTCTAACCGAGTAAAACAGTGAGAAAAAGACATTTATTTAATCCTGAACACACCAAAGCATGCCAGCTGCACATCTCTTAAGATACATTTCAGAGTCATGGGACTCCAGTTCCCAAACCCCTGACCTCTGCTATCACCATTCTGCCCGCCTGCAGCCTTGTTGCTATGACAAGGCACAGTCACAGAGAGAAGGGTGAGCACTGGAAGAGATCAAAGGAGGGGACTGGGGTCTTGAACTAGATTACATATTCACAGAGAACCTAGCACACTCAGCAAGAACTGGGTGGCTGCATTCACAATTGATGGTTAACCCTTCAAGCTTTTCCCAGAACTTATATATACAGTTATCTTTGAAATATAATGGTCACAAGATGAGGATATTTTAGGAATTATGTACTAAACATGTACTATATCATATGCTATAAAATACCACTACAGCCCATCCAGATAATTCTTAATTTTTGCACTGAGGGTGTACTGAATGTAGATGGATAGAAACCAACCAGACATAAGATAATTGTGTAAACATATAAGCAAGCATGTTGTGGTGCTGAGAGAATAAAAAACAGAGATATAAGAAAGCATTAGAGGAGTTGTAAATTAAAGAAACTATTAATGCAGACCACTATGAAAAGTTAGCCCTACAGTACCCAAGCTGTGTAAAAAGAATGTACTGGAGTTCCTCCTACAGGCATATGCTCTAATAGAATACTAACTTTTGAATTATAAACTGGTATTTATGTACATCAAAAGGGAAAACAAAGAATTGTAAGAATTGTCTTGTATTTAGAATGAGAAATGGCAAAACTTTGAAAAATTGTTAATAAGAATTACATCTAACCTCAGTCAATTTAATGGTGAATTCTTAGTACCATCTGTCTTGCTTAGCCTCACCCTCAGGAAGCTGACCTTCATCAACAGATTGTTATCTACCTACTGTGAACAAGGACATTTTATAGATAACACGATAATCTGAGATGATGCAACAATAAATCCATATCTCAGTAGTAACAGAAAATGCAGAGCTCTTTGCAGGTTTATTAAATGCCTGCATGCTATCTAACAGTATGTTCAGATAGACATGATATATACCAAAGTGAGTTGAGAAGAAGCAAAGGTATTTTCACTTCTACACATATCAAAGTGCTGCAGTCCTGGAGGTTCTTTGGCAGGGATGAGCATCTGCATCCAAGAGCACAGAAAGGCACATAAGCCCTAGTAAAGGACTTCAATCTTTCTGAATGAACAAAAAGTCATGTGGGATTCCCTTGGAATCCAATAAAATACTGGATTCTGTAAGATCCTCCCTCTCTACTACTAGAATCAGCTTGGGTAAGAAGTTCAATAGTAAAAATCTGCATGGTGGGCCAGTGTTCCAGTTTAGCTAGCAACTTTTCATGTTCATGGCTAGCTAATACAGGATGATATGGCTCTTCTTCCAAACACTTATCCTTGGTTTTGCATTAGTTTAGTTTCAAGGCCCCAGACTGTGGTGGGCCCTTGTTGTTAGTTTGTTGACTCTGTAAAAAAAAAAAAAAAAATTGAAAAAAGGAAAAAAAAAAGATAAAAAGCAGGGGAAAACAAAAATGAAAAAGGTGGAGGATTTTTGTTACAAAGGGAAACTGGAAACTTCTCTCCACGCAAGCAGAGACATGGCTGTATTGCAGAGGCCTCGGGGCAAGGATTAAAGAAAAACAAAATAGAAACCCTTCCATCTCTAATTAGGGTCTTCATTTGCCAAAGAGCCATTCCACAGCGGGAGGAATTACATTCAAGCCGTTGCTTGGATAACGTCTCCCAGCAGGTTGGCTCCTCAGAACAGGCTACTCTGAGCCAACAATTTCTGGTTACTTGGAGGCAAGCAGCCTGCATATTGTTTTAACTGGCCTGGCTTTTACAGCCAGTTTTGCTGAAGAACAATCTTCTATTCAGAATGCAGAGATAAAAGCTTCACTTGTTTTGAATTTGTCGCCAGTTTCTTTATCCCTTTCTTTTTTTAAACATGGGAATTATAGGTTCTGGAGATTGCATTATTTCCCTTGTAGACTTCAATGTTTTTCTCCCTCTAGCCACTTGATTCTTTGCCAGTGAAGGCTGCTGTCTGGAGTCCAGCCATTCATCAGCCCCTACCTCATCATTAACACTGTGGTGCTGGCGGTCACAGCTCATTGCTGGCGACAGGAAATCCTAACTTGCAAGAGGTTAACCACAGCCCATAAACAGTCAGACTGGCTCATTAGTCCCTTACACTCAGCTGAAGTGACCCTCTGGGAGTTTCAACACTGTTCATGGACCTGAAGTCTATGGATTCTGTGCTCTTTGCAATTACCTCCTCCTCCCCACACCCACTTAAAAGCTCACTATTTGGATCCTCAGGACTAAGGACCATCTTTCTTCCTATCCCAAAGGGACCGAGTTATTTGAGCATTTTGAAAAACTACATGTCTGTGATGGATTCTCTTGGCTTACCAATTGGACAAAACATCAATGGGCCAAGAACTGAGACCTTAATGCACTAGGATACATACATTCTTGTGATAGTTTTAATAGTTTCTGTGAGAGTTTCCTATCCCTACTGAACAGTTCTAAGGCCACAGCAATGCAAACACAAATAATATATAATTAATCTGTATTACCTAATTTATGTCACAAATATGTCCAACTCCAATGTTCAAAAACTAACCTGCTAGAATTGCAAGTAGCTTGGTCAGTACTCCCTACACTGACTAAAAAGCACTTCCCACTCATTTTGAGTTCACAGTATGATCATTTGTTTCATTTGGAGTCATTTCCTTGAACTCAGTACAAATGTTAAATCATCATGTTATCCAAAACCGCACCTCTAGATATCACCTGGTCATCAAAAAGATAAAATGTTTAGAGCAGAAAAACATGTTCTGGCAAATTATCTCAAAGCGGTAGGATATGAAGCACAATTTGTGTATATTTTTTTTTCTCTTTCCTTCCTTTCAGTCTTGTGAAAATCATTGCAAAACATTCCCACTTTATATCTGCAATTTCTTAGGATCCAGCTTTTTACCACTGTCAATTGTATCTGCCCAACTTTTATTCTGAATATTGGAGTCCCTCTGATGCAGCTCTGGTTACATTCCGAAGTTCTCCAATTTCTTTCAAAGCCTTCTGTCTCCTAGTGCACCAAAATTAGGCATGTCACTCATCTGTGAAGTCCTAAATAATTCCATTCCCTGCCTCCATATCTGCTCCTTATTTTCTTCACTTTCTGGTCCATTTATCTGATTCTGCTTGCCAGGCTTCTTTTGTGCTCATTTCTATACTCCAATGCAGCAGCACTTGCTCTCTCACTTTTCTGTTTCAAACTCTCTTTCTACGGTTGTTCCAACATGTTTGCCACTATGCATTTCTCCTGTTAGAGAAACAGGTAAATTCTGCATGTAAAACAAAAACAACTCTCATTGTTTGAAAGGCTTAAAAGGCACATGGAATAATGAGACATTAAAACTCAAGAGACATGAAGCATTTACATATTATTAATATTATTTGTAAGTGCAGCATGCCTTAAATAATTGTTCCTTAGTCTTTACTCAGCCCTTGACTTCCATTAATTTCACTGGGAGATCTGAGCTGAACTCCAGTAACACATGTAGTGCAACAACAGCTGCTTCTTTAGCTTAAGGGAGAAGCAGCTGTGTTCCACAGTTGGTTAGAAAGGAGTGAAGATGGTGGTGGGGACTGCTAAGGACTCAACTCTAAAAGTGGACATTTATTTAAAGTAATCAATCCAACAATGGCAACTTTAAGGAGTGCCCAGAGGGAGAAACACGAGAGAGGGCCTTTGTTCATGAATAGCTGATGCTTTTTGTAACTGTGCAGGGAACATGGAAAGAAAGTTAATAAAATAATACAGTAGCAGATTGCTGGCACTAGTTACCAGTGGAAAGAGCTCAGCACTAGCCATGAATGAAAGCCTGACAGAGCTACTTCTGAACTGCATAACCTGATTCAGCCCTTGTTTGTCCCTTCCTTTGAGCTCTCTCCTCTTTGGCTTTCATCCAGTTCTTTTCTTTCCTTCTGCATCTTTCACCATACGATCCATACACAAACCTTTCCTCTCTCCACATTTCAGCTGCCTTGTTTGTCAGTTCTCTTTGCTGTGCTCAACCTCTCCCTTCTCTCCTCAAAGGGACTGCAGAAATTACAGTGGAAAGCAGCAATGGAATGAGAGGATTTAAAGAGGGAATACATGAGAAAGGTACTTATAAACTCAAGAATTCAGTTATAATGATGACACTGCTGTTTCATGCAGTGGCCATATGTTCTAACACTCTTAGATGAAGCCTTTCTTCCTTTCTTCCTTCCCATTCAAATCCACTTCTTCACCTGTAAAAATTGGTTTGTTGTTAAGAGTATGGTCTGTGGGGAGTGAAGAGGCAAGGAGATGGGGAGCAGAAATACACTGAGCTTTTGGCAAAAGCATTTTGTTCTATGTGATTTTTTTTCTTCCTCTTGTCTTTCTCTGTATGCAATTATGAAAAGCAATCTTCTTCCTGAAAAAACATGTATTATCCCTCTTCTGATCTCATCCATGCTAGAGTTTTGTTAGAACTCTAGAAATCACTGTGCCTATATTGTGCAGAGGTGTGATCACACTGCTAGCACTGGGGAAGTAAGAAAAATTAAGGTCAAAACATAAATTCCATCAAAAGTATTTGCAGAAATAACAGCATCACTTCAGGTAGCATTTTAAAATATGTTTTATTTTTATGGTTATTTAAAATGGATGTTAACATTTCAGATGTCCTGGACATTATAAATGATGCTGAAGTGGGAATAACAAGAAATTATCATTATGATATTACAGTACTTATGATGTTCTTTGGTGCTTTGGGAAAATTATAATTTTCTCTTTCTCAATATATTCTTTAGAACAGAAAAGACAAACACAAACATGGCAGGGATTACAATTATATATACTAAGTTTTTCCACAGTAAACCCTAGTTTTAGCTAGTGCTAAGACAAGAAAACTTGTAAATAAAAAAATTTAATGCAAAGTTAATGAAGACTCTTAAAGAACATGACTGATTCATAAGGTCTGAATCCTTAACAGTTGCCAAGGACGCTATTTTTCCTCATTAAAACTCATATTCATTTTTCATTACAAAACAATGGGGTTGATAAAAACAATAGTTTTTATTTTGATCAGAGTTCTGGCATGTTTGACATTGCAATATAGATCTATCAGCCAGTCCACAGCCAAAGGAGTCTGGTCTCATTCAAAAAGCTTTCTTCTACTTCATAACAACTTCCTTCTTAAAACACAACGTCTGGGAGTTCAAAACAACCAATATTAAGTTCATACTGCCAAAAAACCTTTTTCAATCTGTAAATGAACATGCATTTATGCCCACACTGCCATCACAAAAAGTAGAACTTGTCTTACTTGTTCCTACCTCCACTGGACACTACACTGGGAGCCCAAACCTTCAGGCATCCACTCAGTGAAACAAACAAACCAACCAGCTAAAAAAAACACTCATACTATTACTTTTTATCCAGACCAGTTAAATTTTGCCACTCATTTTTGAGACTACTGCCTCAAAAAGAATCACAAATGCTTTTTAGGTGCTGTTTGCAAAGAAGAAACATAGGCTAACAAAGAGAAGGTAGAAAAGGTCCCCAAATTGTGGAACAGATACCATAACTGGGATGGCAACTACTTCAATGGATATAAGAAGTTTTTCCTGAAGTGACAATATTTCCTACTGCATGCAGCACAAGGCTCATCACAGGGTGCCTTACTGCAGCTGTCACTACCAGTTGAAAGTATCTGAACAAGCAAAGTTTTGGAAACATTGACCAATGGTTTTAGGCATGTCTCTCATTAATTTTAGAACTTAATCTATGGCATAGTTCAGTCCTGATATCTGAACAAGTTTAGCATGGAAGAGCATTTGCCTAAATTCAATATGCATTTCTACAACTGAACTGAATCCATTTCTACAGAAAATTATCCAACTGTATATAAAACTATTACTGTTATAAAGAAACAAAAAGTATACTTATACTGTCAGCAACCAATTTGAAATTATAACTGATTGCTTAATTTAGGTTATTAATATAAAGGTGTAAGTTGCTTTTGTTTAATTTGCCTTTTTTATTAGTTTTAGTAACTCTGAAAGAAAAAGATTAAAATGGACTCCTCACAGGCCTTCTTGTTCCTCAAATCTTAGAACAGATCTCTCTTTATTCAGGAACTAATATTCTAGCCCCATAAATTCTCATTTGATTACCTTATAAGAATTTTTATACTTAAACTAAATTGTGAAACAAAAGCTCAGGAATCACAGTTCAACTACAAATCACAGTTCAACTGTTAAGTGCATTTTCAGGTTATGATTTTGGCCCTAGCCTAACTAGTATAATAATAATGATGACATGGCAAAACAAGAGATTCTTCTGGTTAGTATTTGTGCAAATTTCTGTAAACAAGCTCTTAGAAAAGAAGTGAATGGATATTGAAAGAATTGCTAGGAATTTCCTCATATTACAGATTTCTTTCATCTGAAGAAAACAGGAAGCTGTAGTAGCAGGGACATCCTGTCTTTGTTAGGTTACACTCAGATGGACATCCTCAAATAATTAATATAGAAGAAGAGCAGTCCCTGGAAGAGAAAGAAGAACAAAAACCCTTTCTCGTGGACTTGCAATCCTGCAGAAAGGGAAGAAGTGCTACTTTAAACAAATCTTCAGCATTTTCTCACTGTCCTGTACTGAAATAAAAAACAATGGTACTGCTGAATTGTATTTCACAGTCTTGACAGATGTAATTAGTTTTGAAAATTACTGGGGTGGAGGAAGTACAGGACACATGCAGGTACAGAGCATCACAGAATCCCTGGGTTGGAAGGGACCTTAAAGAACACCCAGTTTCAACTCCCAGCCCTGCCAGGATGCAGGCAGGCAATCAGTATTGCAGGCAACCCTGCCTCTGCCTTCCTCCAGCACAGCCCCACTGCTGGAGCAGTGAAGGAGTCTCATTGTGCTGTGAGCAGAGAGAAGGCAGGAATTCCAGGAGGGGAAAGGTTCCCTTTGAAGCACATGGCACCAAGAGCTTCCCAGTGACCATGGCAACAGCTCAGTGGGTTCCCAGCCTGAGAACCAAGTTACTACAGCCATGCCTCAAAAACAAAAAAAGTCTGAAAGAAGGAGAGAGGGGGAGGTGGGGTCGGGGGTGTGGGGGAGAGAAGCTGAAGCAAAATTAGCCTGGCAGAAACTGAGCGGCTCCCTGGTAGGCAAATCCAGCCAATAATGCTGCTCGGGTTCACGGGGTTTCCTTTTCATTTCCAAAAGCTTTCTTCTTCCTCTGTCATTCCCCTTCTAGCCCTATTCAGGAGCTCATAAGATCAGTAAAACCCAGGCCTTTGCTTTGCCTGCATGCAGCATGGCCTCAAACAGGGCTGCACTGTGATCAAAGGTAATGGTAAAACACAGCTGCCACACACACTCCTTGCCTCAACCAAGGCCCAGTTTTCATGGGCACTCTTAACAGCACAGACTTTTTTTTTAAACACTTTCATTTCCATTACATCATATAAAGAAGGACAAGCAATGACTAAGAAGGATGAGCCATTACAAAATCAATATGAATTACAAATCAATATGGAAACTACAAAATCAGTATGAAAATGGGCACATTAAATTCTGTACAGCAGCCTGTGAATAAACAAGTAGAGTAGAATTTCTAAAAACACAGGTCAGAGTTCTACTGAAAAAAAAAAAAAAAACAAACAAAATCATCCCCCCTCTAAATCAAAAAATACCTCAACAACCAAAATCAACAATAAGAATAAAGCCATACAAAACTTTTTACCAGATTCATGTGTCCTGCAATTTATCTCTAAAGCTTTTAACTAGTCTACAGTCTGCTTCACCAGACCCCGAATTCAACAATATCATCTCTATGATGCCCCACCTTGGGGGCAGGTTAAATCAAACTTCATGAGGAACAAACTGTAGGTTTGCACTCCTTGATTTCTTCCTCCTTTTCTATATGGAAAAAATCACATTTCCTTTCCCTGTTCAAGACCAGCCCTCCCCCATTCTCCTTTCTTTTCCTTCCCTACTCTCTTCCTTTTCTTTTTCCTTTCCTTCTATTTTTCCTCCTCTCTCTCCCTCCCTCCTTTCCTCTCCTCTCCCATTCCTTTCCCTTTCACATTTTCTTTTTAGTCAGCTGCCAAATCCTAAAAATAACCAGAAGAAGACACATATACACATGCAGCAGGTTTGATATTTACTCAGGCAAAAGAGTTTACAGGGCACACTGAATTCTCACATAGCAATTTGTGTACCAAATTGCATGGAAACTGAATTTTTCAGAAACCCAGACAATCACAACACAACTTATTCTCACTGGTGGGATAACCAGGCTGAGTTAACTGATAGACCTGAAGGAACCTCAGGGCTGATGCTCCTGCTGCCATCTGCACTCAACAATATTCCAAGAATTTTGAGAAGCCCTTTTAAATCGGGACACAACTTGAGCAGAGTGAGAAATGAGCAGAAGGGCTGCTAGCAAAAGATGGAGAGGAGAAACTACAGCAGAGAGCATGAAACAGGGAAGAAATATTTCAGGAAGAGAAGAATAAATAGAGAAAATAGAGAACAATGAAATGCAGTGCAGTATTGACTAGAACCTTGGCCAGAGTTTTTTCACCTGTTGAAATTGCTACATGTAAACTGTCATCTGGAACTCTACACCCCAATTCTCTGGACACACCCTATGTCACATCACCATCATTATGCATCAAAGTACTTGCTACAGAGCTCCTGAAGCAAATCCAGAGTCTGCTGTTCAGCAGGTCAAGCTTTAGGAAGCTAACATCAGCAGATACCAAGCTGAACTCATTCTGGAGATGGGGGTGGCTTTGGGGATATGGGGAATAAAAAGGACATGGTGGGATTTGGGTATAATGTACAGGCCAGGCATATATTTTTAATATTTTTTTTGTCTTCAACATTCTTTATCCATTTTGCACATCTATTTCCTTACATAATTTTCTAGAGTCTGACAGATGAGACTGAACAGACTCCTTCCTGAAATGGCTTGCCTCAAGATTAAACTTATTCCTGGAGTTTACCTATAGATCAATATGCATCTTTCAGAACTGAATCTTCTCTTAATTCCCATCCTTACAAGACCTCATCCTCAGATTTTATCTAAGAACAAAGAAGCAACAGCTAGAATTTCTGAGAAACAAAATCAGTTTTCCGAGTTAGAAAATAAAAGTTGTCTTATGCTGCAATTCAATAGAAAGGGAAGTCACGTCTTAAAGAGATATTTTTCACCATGCACCACAAGTTAAACCTGCAGCAACTTTTAGATAAGCAGATGGCTTCCCATTTCCTTGGAAAGGTGAAGTTTTTAGAAGTTTTGGTTATAAATTTACCGAGCCACGTTTTACGTAAAAAATATCAACCTGTGATTTTATCTTCTGCTTGATACACTGCTGAGCTGAAGTCACCAACACAAGCCTAGCAAGTTAAGGCAGCTGGATTTTAGGATGAAGCCCTGTTATGCAGTAGTTTTCATCTACTCAGTTACTGGTAGAACTTGTGGCCTATGCTCTTTCACACGCTTTCAAACCCTCTAGATTTCAGATGCCAACATATAATAACTTACTCAATACTCAAAAATTCTAAGGCAGGAAGAAAAAAGGTCACCTTTCTGCTTTCTTTTTTAACATATCTAGGAGCAGTAATGGCATCTTAGTGACTTTACCCCATAAAACAAAGAGAAAAGTTTTGCACTTAATTTAAGATTCCAGAGGCCCCATTCCATGGCGAGGGATAATTAAAATTCTTATTTTTTTGACCAGTACAGTAAGATTCACTTGTTATTAGAGGTATCTATCCTGTGATGAAAGCAAATGAATCTTTCTAGGTTTGAAAGCTGCTCTTTCCCCAAAAAGAGGAAATTAATGTATGCAGTCTCAGAAAATTGTGCCTAAGGAAAACCAGTAAGATGCTTTCATTTTGACTGCTTTGACCAAGTAAGAATCACAGTTGCAGTTCATCCTTTCTACTCAAATACTGCTTCTGCTAAACAGCCATTTTTGCTTTCATCTTTGTTAGGTTCCTACAGAGCTCAGACAGGGAATGCTCAGCTCCCAGTCACCATCTCTATCAGCTGAGTTATGACAGCATCTTTCCCTGAAGTACCTAGAGTGAAAACAGGCAAAACAGGAATATTCTGTGGAGTAAGGAGAGTCTTCCCTCAATTTATTTCTTGCTGATTTTTCTCAGAAAGGAACTAATCCTTCCAAGAAACAGTTACATGCAGCCCCAAACTATCCCCTTACCTTTCCTAAGACAGTGAGGCATGGCTTGGGCTCCAGCTCTGGCTGCTCCAATTTCACCACTCCTACCCAGCCATATTCATACAGGTCTTCCTCATCATTGCTATTACACAGTCCAAGTGGATGCATCTGAAACAGAATCAGAAAGAAACCTTTAGCCACTCATTAGAATTCAAAAACATACAGACATATAAATAAATAAAATAATTAATAAAAGTATATTTGTTTTAAGTTAAGGTACACCAGAAAAAGTGAAATGTGAAGCTGCATATATGAAGAACTCAGTACATTTCTGAAGCTGTATGTACAAAATCTTTGCAATTTTATGTAAGCTGTCATCTTGCCAATGAAAAATCATTTAAGGCTAACAATTAAATGTGATTTTAAGTCCTTAGCTCAGAAATAAAATTCTTAACTACAAAGCCCCCCTCGGTATTGCAAACCACTTTTCCTTGCAAACCGACAGAAATAACACAAACTTCTTGGCAGAGTCCCTTATAAAAGCTTTACACATCATTAAGATCCAGACCTCATGTTTCAGAGCCATTATCACCTTCCTTTTTAAATAATTGCACAGTATTAACAGGCTGTCATCCTTTGAAACAAGCCTATCATGTAAACCAAAGTAAGATACAAGAAACTTCCTAACCATTGTGAAGCATTCTCTATTGTTTTCTGAACTCAGATGATGTGGGGGGTAAGGCTATCATGAAGTGAGAAACTTCAGTCTCCTTTCAGACATTCGTGTTTCTTACATTAGACAACAATATGTCTTTGTTTTCATTTCAGATATTTAATCTGTTCCTCTCCCTTCCAACACTTGGTGTAGTTACTCCAATTAGAGCAGTTACTCTAATTTTATTATGGCAAGGAACTTCCTAGACATTGTTTGTCTTTTCCAAATTTGCTGTCTTTCCTTAGGATAATATTTTTTGTGTCTAAACCAGAGTGTCATACATCTCACTTCTTATACTGTATACTGTCTTCTCCTTGTTCTCTTTTTCCTTGGATTTTTCACAGATCCTTGCATGTTTCCCAGACTTTAACATATACTCAGAGGTCTTTGCAACAAAAAAGTCTGTACTTCAGTCAGTTTTGTGCCTTTCCTTAAATCTCAACTTTATCAAACTACCTGAAGAAAACCACAAACCGATACCAACACTATGACAACTTTGCTTTCTGGTAGCTGATTATAATAAGAGGAGATTATACTGCTCAATAATTTACATATATATACCCCTCACTAATCCATGCAAAGTAGCACCATGTAATGGCCCCTAATCCTACCACCACTTCTGCATCACCAGCTTGTCGTTTTGTCCTTTTCTCCTTTTCTCTCATGTCTTGTACCCTGACTTCCATTTTGCAAGTGATACAATACATGGAGTGCTATTTATATTATCTTGTGGGGCCCTAACTTTCTGAATAGCTTGGGTGATTACTGTAAAATATGGGAAACATGACAGTGAACTGACACAATAAAGGGATTTTCCTACCATTCTTGATTTTTCAAGATTTATCACCAATCCATTCCAAGAAAAAAAAAACAAGTCACACTGTACTAGGTAGATTATTAATTAAGCCTTTCTCCTTTTTGTTTTTTCCTAAATGAGCTACTATCACACACTGCTGAGCTGTCTACCATCTCACATAGATGAGCAATTTAACTTAGTGCTAAAAGCTTGGGGAAAGTACTATCACTGGAAGATGAACCACTTGGTAAACTCCTCAGCACAGACATAAAAACAGAGCAGGGAGTCAGGCAGAGTGCTCTCTCCTAACCTGCCAGGGCAGATATACCAACATAATTAACCCCACAAAGAGTCCATGGGATCTTTTAAGCAAACACAAAGCTTTAATCGATATTAAGTATCTAGAGCAACAGAGAACCATTTCCTTGATGTAATTCCCTTCAACTGTAATTCAATTGAGCTTTGAAACCATAACCCATATCTAAGAAGTTTCTAGTTCAAAATCCTTGAAATATGCTGGGGCACTTTGCACATGCCTAAAAGGGTAAAACTGAAACCACGACTCAGGTGCTTTTATCCAAGGTTACAAAATCTGTATACACTGCTGAGGGTCTAAAATAACTTTATAAAGAGCCACACCAATTTTATGTGGGTTAGTGTTACAGGGCACACAAACATTAAACCAACAGATGAAGAACACTTTGCTCTGTAACTCTAACCCCTAAAAAGTCCTGCTGATTAAAGGAAAACTTTCACCCTTTTGCCCTTTTTTATGTCTGCCAGGATAAGGCATTATAGTATTACAAAATGCCGTATGAGCAGCTCAGGATCTTTCTACACAATGTCTCATGTATAGAAAAACTTTGGTCTTTTTTTTCCCAACCATAGAATAAATAACAGCTCTACCCACTTGAGTCCAGAGGAAAAGGACTAAAGGTAGAAGGCCAAAAGGAACAGAAGATTCTTTCCACTGACACCTTCCTCCAGAATACTTATTCTGCAACAGCTTCCAAGTGTGAATGACCCTCGGGATCAGCCTCACCAAGCACACTCTGCAGTTATGTCCCTGGAAATCAGTATAAACCTGAAGCTGAAAGAGTTTCTTCTCTTCCTCTTACATGTATTAAAAACATGGAAAAAAAAAACCCAGAATCAGCACCAAGGCCAGTAAGAAATAGGTTTCAGTGACAGAAAACTTTCTGTCCAGAAAAGCGCTCCACCACTCCAAGCCACAAGCAGTTGGTAAATTCTGCTTGGATACCACAAGCTTACATTGTAACAATCTCTGTAGATCATGACAGATAAAATATCCTGTCATTTTCCAAACCAGGGGGAGCAACTAAAAGTGCAACACGAGCATGTGAATTTAAGAACTCAAGCCTGAAACACTGGTGGTTACTTCTGATTAGGTGCCTCCATGGAATGAAACACCATTCCCTGGGGCTGATGGTGCTTATGACAGGACTCATCCAGTGCAAGTGTCTGTCATGTTCTCATGGTTTCCTGTCACAATACAAGCGAATTAAGCACAGAATCACAGAACACAAAAAAGTAAGGCTAAATGAAAATATCTATCAGGCTCAGGGAGGATCCGGGGTGTTTCTCAATCACAGACATGTTTTACTTTAAACACGCTAAACAAAAGAGATGATGGACAAGCTACAATGGCAACAATAAAACTAATTATTTTCTGTGAGGTGGAAAATTATCAGGAGTTTCAAGCTGTCACAGTAAAAAGCAAATTTAAACACTACAGTGCACAAGCCTCTGAAAAGCAGCAGAACTATTCAGTCTTTTTATGAAGACTTGAACTCTTTATTGCTGTACAGCCTGAAACAACAGACACTCCATATAGCTTTCCCACCTGGAATGCACTTGGCATGGATTCATCTCTGTCCACATGAATTCACATTCCTACACTAGACAGGCTTTTGAAATAAAATTTATGAGGTTTTGCAGTGCTCAAAAGAAAACATAAAAAACGAGTCAGCCTGAATAGGAACTCTATCATCAGGGAAAGCTTTCTCCTAAACCAGGTGTAGCCTGTGGTAACCAAAAGGAAGAGTTCCTTTCCTGGCTCACCCCAGGTGCACGGAAGCAGAGCCTGATAACTCAATTCAGACTTCAGATACCTTTGGTTACCCAGCCCCTTGATGTCCTGTCTAGGTCTTGTTTCCTTCCTCCAATCTCATTTCTCAGGGAAACTTCTTCTAAAGGAAGGATCCAAAGTCTGAAGGGTATCAAGGCTCAAGTAAAATAAGACAACCAAACGACATAAGTGTTTTACAGGGAGCAGAAAAACCATTAGTACACTTCTGCAGTAAGCACCTCCCCTGTCAAACCAGCCTTATTAAACACAAAAAGTGTACACGCTTTTTTCAAAATGCAGTAAGTGACCAAACAGATTTTGAACAAGTAGCAACAACTTCATTCACCAAAAAGTACTAGAGGATGCAGAATGTCTGATTCAGAGATAATCCAGTATTTTGGTGCTAGACTCACCAAAAGTTGGATGGAATAGAGATATGGAAAAAGGGGCACACTCACAAATATAGAAATATTCCTTGGAGACACAGAGAATTAGGGAACCATTAGGAGCTCAAACTGGCAAGAAGTGTGAAGATTAACAAGTATATTTAACAGCAAGAAGAATTGCAAACAAAAAATGTCTGCTGTTGAATGGGGTTGAACTCACAAGTGGCTTCCACTAAACTTTCTCTATAGCAAGAGCATCAGGCATTCCTGAAATCCTCTCACAATCCTCTTACTCCAGGAAGTATGCCAAAAGGGATGAGGATGATGAGAAATCCAGCCTATGCTGTAACTGAATGTAAAACCAGATACTCAGTTGAGCACATCCACCATGCAGAACAGGCCAGGCAAATTCTACAAGGCAGACTGGCCAGTACTACACAAAGCCCAGCAGATCCTGTGAAAAGCAGCAGTAAGTTTTGAAGAGCAGCCAAAGGAGGTTTTATTAACTAGGGAACCAGATCTCAGCGCTGATCTAGTTCATCAGCAACCTCAACTCACCTGTGCCATGGTCCAGCTTCAAATCCCTCAGGACAGGAGGAGAATTGCCTGAAGGACATACCTGGCAGCAGCAGCAGGCTCCCAGACATGCTCCTGCTAGCACTGTCCCAGCTCAGAGACACTGCAGATACCCACAGCATGTGCACAGTAACAAACGTTTACAAATCTAAACTCAGCACATTTAGATTTGTAAATCTGCACCGGATTTGCTGCGTAAACAGGGATTGTACTGCTCAATCTGCTGCAACAAAGCAGCTGGACTCTAATTATTCCAAACACTTTGCAAAGGAAGCTCCAGGTCCATTCAAACAGAAAACTGGCCTCTCCTTCCTTTAAAGCATCTCAAAAAGCAAAATTCCCATGAAAAGATGAACAGCGTGGACAATTTGAAGGAAGATTTCTTCTCTCAGGAATTTAAGTGCTTTGATTACAACGAGTTCTCCTACCATAGTATTTGATAGACCAAAGGAGAATGAAGTCATGTTTACAATTGTGGCTCTTTTCCTCCCTCTCTAAATTGATGGAAAGACGGTGGCAAAAAGTGCAGGCATAATGTCACTACGGACGGGAGAAAATAAAAGAAAACTTGGAATAAAATTATACCTTCATAAATTACTTTTAGCAGAAGTCCAGTAGCTACATGATGAAACAAAAGAGTTCTGGCTCTATAAGGAACAAGACAGACCCCCAAAACACACTAATTACCAAAACTTTAGACATAATCATAACTGGCTGGGAAAAGCAGGATTATTTTACATCTCATGAAAAACTGCATTTGTCCCATAGCACTCAAGAGGGGTCTTATAAATATTAGGTCACTGCCACATAGTGTCCTTGGCTTAAATTAAAATCCTGATACGGAGTTGCCAATACTTTGCAACTAAGTTTTCTAGCAGAAAATGGAGTCGGAAGTATGAAGACACCCTGACAAAGGCTGTACAACATTATGGGATTTGTTCAACCTTAGGATCCCAGAAAGAATGAACACAACAATTCAACAACAACAAAACCCAAACAAACAACAACAAAACCAAACCAAACAACACTAAACCCCAAAGAAACTAGCAAACCCAGTTGACTGAAGCTGCTCATATAAGGAACCCTAAAAGAAATTTCCCTTTGTATTCCTCTGCCAAAAGCACACAAGATGCACACTTAGAAAATTTGGCTGTGATGAAAATTCCTAGACTGTTAGGAGGGAATCAGAAGAAAACACACACACGTGCACGTACCATAGAAGGTAGTATTTTATTTTACAAAAGCACACAGCTCTGAAAAGTCTCAGAACTATTTATTTGCTGTTTTTGTTTCAGCAAGGAAATTTAACAAATAGATTGACAGATCTGATGCTGACCCAAAATTTCACAGTACTGTAAGTCTTCAGACCAGCAGTGACTGTTCTTTGTATGTTCACATGGATTTGAGAAGTCTAAACTCATTACAGTTCATTTTTCTGACACCTGAACTGGTCTAGATCCTGACTTTCCAGGCAGTCCTTGATGTAGTAAAAGCTGACTTGCTTCTCCAGAGCCCTTTAGGACCTCTGACAAGAGAAGATATTATTTTGTGTATTTTGCAATAAGCTACTAACAAGCAGAGCTGGTTTGCTTGCATTCAGGTTTGTGGGGAACTTTGCTAGACAAATAGAGAAGGGTAGGGAAGGAAAGAGGAGTTAAAAATAACACAAATTATTTCTGAGGCATCCTTTGGGTTAGAAAGTGAAGATCCAACTAAACAGCAGTATAAGGATATACTAATTACATCTGGAGATCATAGATATACCCCCCACATCCATTCTTCTAATTTTGCATGGAATGCTGCACTGAGGCATTCCAGCTGCATACACAGGTACATCCAGATTATTTTCTTCATGTTTGCTGTAACATATTTTACTCCTGCCTTTATTAATCCATATTCCACATCAATGTCAACTATAATTTTGCTTTCCTTGCCACACTTCGATGAAGATTAGTTTTATCACAGAGAATTTGAAAAATGAGACAGTAACATTTGTAAAAATGTGTAAACAACGCTACTTACAATGCCCTGTCCTGAATACCCTCACCTGTTCACCTTTCAGTGAAAATTGGATGCGCATTCCCATGCTTTATTTGATCTCCTATAATACCACACTTCTTACCCTAGAGCTACTGTCCCTATAAAACTCTCATGAAGGATATTCTCAGTATTTAGCAGTCTCATTGTTTGGATTTCCAAAAGTGCTCGGTGTCTATGCAAAATGTGACCCAGGCACAGAGCTCTAGTGCATCTCTTTCCATTTCACAGCACAGCCTTCATTAACAAGGTGATTATACTGTCCTGTCTCCAAGAGGAAGCATTCACTGGAGGGAGAGGGAGGGAAGAGGAACAGAGAACATGCACACAGAGAAAGGCTGCACTATAACTAAGAACAATATTGTACCTAAAAAGAGGGATGGGGGAAGGGAACTAACATGAGTAGATTGTTACAGAAGTCCTTACCACAATACTAATAAAACTTCCTTTGTCCTATATACACACACCAAACAGGAACTCTGTATTTCTGCCACAAATAATTTTCCATATGCATGACAACATTTTATCTATATAGAGGTAAAAGCCACAGAGGGAAAAAAAAAAAAAAAAAAAAGGTGAGAACGCAGAAAGAAATGAGGCTTAAAATGCACAACACTCCATTCCATCCCCCTTCCCCTCACGCCAACCTCTCATCTATAATCCAACACAAGAGAGACAACAGGCAAACAGCAAGAGGTCATCTTCAAAGGGCTGGTTGCCAAGGGAGGCCAGTGGAAAGAGCTAAGGCATGTCCTCATCAAAGTCCAGCAGCTGTGGGAGAGCCACAGAGGTGCAGCTTCCCCTGGGGCTGCAGTGAAATTCAGAGATGGAGGATAAAGCTGGAGCTGGCAATATAAAGTGGGCAGCTTTGCACTTTGCTTCAGGAGAAGCACAAAAGAGAAGGGTTAGGATATTTTAATCCTTCTCTCCACCCATTTTTGCACTCGAGATACTTGAACTACTGTTTAAACTCATGAAGATGTATCGTGTAGAATATGCTGCAGTAGCCAAGCTTTCTACTCAGTTCAAAATTAAAATTTTGTCCCGGTGACTACACTTAGAAGAGGGATGGAAAAGGTACAGCAGATAATGCACAGCCAGCTGTAGTTTCATTACTTCTCACAGAAAACATAAATACATCTTCACTGTTGCAGCCTGGGAGACAGTCACACAGTAAACACTGCCTGCAAACACCACCCAATAAAATATATGTTGTTTTTCTAGGAGAAACTGTGGAATAATAAATAACAGGCTCCTAGCTACCTGCAATATTTGCATAAAAATTAGAAGCCAATATAAGAGCAATCTCAGACTCTGCTTTTCAGAATTCTCTTAACTTTTGGAAGCATTTTTATTAAATATGCACATGATGACCAAATGTAAAAAATTTTGCCCCAGTCCTCAAATACATCAAAAGCAGCTGCAAATGCGAGCAGTGAAATCTAACTAAGTAAAATCTGAACACAAAGATGAATCAAAATTGCTCTACTATGAACAAAAAAAATAAAAATTCAATAAATAATTAAATTTTAACTTTGTAGTTCTCAAAAGCTAGGAGCTACTCTGTTTTAGAAGATTCATCTTTCCCTGATAGAACCAGTACTTTGTTATTATTTTCTCTTATGTGTCTTAATTAGCCAACAGAGCTTAAAAATACAGTTGTTGAATTATCAAATAATGGTAGGATGGAAATAATTTCATTATAGTTACCTCCCACATCATGCCCAGTATCTTCCCCAAAAGAGACAAAGAAGGGAAGCAGCTGGCATCTGCTAAGGATGAACAGACACAATTCTTGAGCGTGTGTTTTGGAGCATGAAGTTTCAGTTGCTGTCAGCACAGTGGCAGCCCGAGTGCTAATTCAAATGGCACTGAAGTTGCATGGTTTGAACAAATCCTCTGGGTTGCAACACAAAAAGCTGTCAGCAAAAAGAGGTTTTAATATTTAGAAAGTTCTCGATCACCACCTTGACTGCAAGTCAGTCTGGAAGTATCATTAGGGAAGGAAAAGACAGAGCAGTGATACAGTCACCTTTAGTTAGCATGAAAAAGAAATTTTTTTCAAGGCTGAAATGTAATAGCTCATAGCCTAAAGATGTACTCTGTTTCTCAGTTTAGTATGTGAACTGATCTTTGAATATTTACATAGACACTCAAGATTCC
This sequence comes from Sturnus vulgaris, assembly GCF_052056855.1. Classification (NCBI taxonomy): domain Eukaryota; kingdom Metazoa; phylum Chordata; class Aves; order Passeriformes; family Sturnidae; genus Sturnus; species Sturnus vulgaris. Next base: position 5,384,931 of record NC_142261.1, on the reverse strand, counting down.
ATGAACCATACGATCTCTGGCCAATAGAAAAACTCCTTGCTCTGGAAAGTTTTTGAACGTGACGAAAATTGAACAGCCTAAAACAGAACACTGATTTTGTGTCTTTCAGAGCGATGTGATGGAGACAAACAAACCACCACCTCTGAGATTGTTCCTCAGAGATGTGCTCTCAGCTCGGTGTGCAGTGATGGTTTCTCAGTTCCCAGAGCATGCCCTGAGGCACAGGCCCAGCAGAGGTGGGATTCCAGCACTGCCTGCTCCCACTGCCCGGACCAGACTTTCCAGCACCCACTCTGCTCCACACTCTCCCCCAGCTGCTCCTCCCACATTGCATTATTTCTAAGGAATCATATTTATTCCTCTGTCATGATATCAAAGTACCTGTGCTACATACTGTTCAGTCTTTCCTCATAAATCACCCAGTTCTGACCCAGTCTACTGCAAATCCCTTCACACATCTCACTTAAGACATCAGAGGAAGAAAAATATTGGAATCAGCTATGGGTATTATGGTCTTCATTACTTCTTTGTTATACTGCTATTAGTTAAACTGTTTTGGATACCTCCCCTTATTTCTTACCTTTGCACAGATTTCTCTAAAGCTTAATCTTTAAGATTTCTAAATTTATAAATAGTTGACTTGAGGATAACTATTATATTCCTGTGTTGAATTTTGTCATAAATTACAAAACACTCTCCTGCTCTCTACATTTAACTTTAGCTTACATTACAACAACCAAAAAAGTTCCAAGAAAATCCCTGTGACAGTTTACAGTCTGAAGGTAGTGTTCATCTTAAATTATTTTTCAAAGTTTGCCTTTTGGTCAGATTCTTGTTAACTTTTATAAGACATTCTGGACCAATACACAAACCAGTAAAGTTTACAGAAGTTTTGTTTCCAACTCCAGCTGCCACATGCCTTCTCATATCCCTATTTCCCCACTCTGTGCTCCACACCTTCCTCTCCAAAACTTATCATGTAACCTTCCTTTCACCTGATAACCCAGATTACTTCAATGGATTTGTACTCAACTTATGGATTCTGCCCACGTGAAAACATTTTAAGGTGCTAGATAACTTTTTAGAGGGAAAAGACCCAAAAGAGAAAGCAGAGGTCTCCAAATAAGTACTGTTTGCTTCCAAATTGTCTCTTCCTTCTCCAGCATCAAGTTCTGAAGAAATTACTTCCACAGCACCCCTCATGCTCTGCACCTGCTTTGCTGGCAAAATCCAAACATCACACCTAGTTTTATGTGCAGTGCTCTGTCAGCTCCAATCAGCACAATCTCTCTGACCTATATACTGTGGAAATACAGGTGAAGGCAAAGTCTCTGCTGCAATGACACAGGACGAGGCTCTGGAACAGGATGTATGCAAAGAACATGATCTCCTTTACTGGAAGGAGAGATGTCCCTGTCCAGAGAGGAACTGAGAACTTTAAAAGAAGTACAGGCCAGTATGTAAATCAGGTGCCAAAATTGTTCCTGTAAATTTATTAAGGTTTAACATTTGGGTTTTTTCCATTAAAGAAAAATACCTGGTGCACTGGGCTCTCCATTTCAGGTAATGAGTAATGCACTGTTCCAACACCTTCTATTACAAGAATTCAGTGCATATTGCAATCTTTCATGTTACCAGACAGAAAGCACTCAAATCCACTGGGGAAAAAATGCCCTTCTTAAAAACTACCACCTGATGGCAGCCTGTGGCTTCGGACCTATTGTTCCAAGTGGCAACTGGCAACCATTTTGAGTGAGATTAGCTCTACCCTGAGTCACCACTGAAGAATGCTCCGTAGTAGAGGGAATGACTTGAAAATAAAAAGCTATGCTTAATTCTAATGTAGCACATTGCCGAACTAGTCTCTGCAAACATTCCCATTTCACTCACTGCGAAATTGATCCTCCCTCTTTCAGCCCTAATTTGTTCTGTTTTGCACAGGAAATAACCAACTTAAATGTAACACAGAGTCCACAACTCAGTCCAGTGCACAATTCATAACACTTGGTCAGATCAAAAGCTGACTTGATGGCCAGTCTCCCTCGCTGCTCACAGCCTATGCTTTGGCATCTTGAACCAGAATCTGAACTATTCTGCACTCAACTAATTATCACTTCTTTGCTCTTTTTCATTTATCAAAGGCATTTGCAGGAACTTAGCAGTTGGTGCCTGAAGGATTCAATTAATGTTATTTAAAGTCAAACGAACACTAGTGGAAGTTTCTGGAATTCTGGAGACCTGATGCACTCCCTTTTCATTACAAGGAATTTATTCCTGATCTATGAGCAAAAATCAATTCCACTTCGAATAAAAAACGACAAAAGGGAACTGTTTTACAGAACAGTAAACCAAACCAGGTTTTCTCAGCTTTTTCTGAGAAATATTAATGTACATATTTATTACTTATCATATTACAGCACCCTATGTATGGGTGGAAAAAAACCGTATCAGAAGTTTCTAAAGTTAAGTTTTTACCAGAATTAAAATAATGAGCCCAATTCATTCTTCAATTTCAGAGGCTTGTGCTTTATTTCAGGATAGATCTTCTTCCTCCTTTTCCCATCTCTTTCCAGATGATTTCTCCTTCATATGGTCACTAATCTATTGCCTCATTTCTCCTAGACTAGCCCTTCACTACTTCCCTCCCATCCCATGCTGCCCCTCTTTTCTCATCCAATTCCTCCGGCCCTGACATACAACCCATGCTAATAAGTCCAGTAAAGCCTATTGGCTTGGCTTTAGTGCTGTGTGTCTCCTGCTGGCACACCTCAACACTCAGGTATGCCTCACTGATTGGGAAATTAATGCTGTGAACTGCACTCCAAAAACACAGCAGTGTAGGGTGAATGAGTGCTGTCTGCAGGACATTCCCCTCACATGTCAGAAAGTTTGGACAGTGCAGTGAATGAGGTAAGATACTATGAGAAAAGAAAATACAGTGTTGTGGTTAAAGCAGCTGAATGCTGCCCAACAGACGGGATTGCTTCCTCTGCCACAGGATTCCTATGCAATGTTGGGCAAGTCATAAAAACAGCCATGCAGGGTGTGACCAAAAATCCAACCAGCACAGTATCCTATCTCCAACAGCTGCTAACTGAAGAAATTCGGAGAATAGGAAAAGCAGAAAAAACACGGAATGATTATGCCTTGGATACAGCCCATTAATTATGGCTATCAGTGATTAAGGCTTCCAGAGCCGAGACTTCACCCAGAATACTGTGTTTAAGTAAGCAATTCATCTGTGCTCCATGTTTTTACTTAATTCCTTTGGAATGACACACATACTTATGGCTTTTACACCATTCTACAGCAAGAAACACAACCTATTGTTTTTAAAATGTACTTTATTTTGCTTGACTGTAAAACTGTTTCATGAATTTCAATGAGAATGCTCTCATAATCCTCGAGTTACAAGGAGTAACCAATAACTGTTCCTTAATCACTGTCTCTACATCAGACTTTACTCAAAGTTTCTTGTCAACAGCCTTCCAAGCTGACAAAATCCAGGTCTTTTTCAGTGAGTGTCACTCAGCTGATCCACAGTCTGTGATCTACCTGTTCCTTTATGCAGTCTTCCAGTTTCATGAAGCACTGCATGCAGCATCCATGCTCTTGGAGCCCAGTGGTGCTCACCAAGCCTTCTGCTTTGCTCTCTGATAATTTGCTCTCTTACCTTTCCAACTCATTGCAACATCCCAGGAAATTTTCAGTGTAAAAGGATAAGGTTTTCAGAATACACTTTATTCTTAAGAAGGGAAAGAAATCTTAGCCACAATTTTGAGAAGCTTTTTATGATGCTTCTTTGTTCTTCCTGGTGCATGCCTCCAGCTCGTATTACAATTAACCAAGATGAGCACTGATAACCTGCTGTACATACAGCTGTGACTTGGGAGAATCCCTTTAAAAGGCACATTCAACCAGATATAAACAAAGGGAACAGCCTGCAGAAAACGTGACAGACACAAAAATAAAAACAAAGTCAATGGAATCTGTACCGAATCACAACAATAAACAGGAAAGGCCAGGCATTGTGCATCACAAGCACATCTTTGCCCTCTGCTGCTGGGGAGCCGCTAATTTTGTCTGTAGTATTTAAATAAACACTGAATTGGTGTTCATTTTTAAAAATACATGTGAAATTATCCATTCCATCAGGCATTTTGAGAATAGTTTATCTATCTATAGAAAGTTAATATATATCACAATCACCAAAGGCCACATGAGAAAAACATCTGTGCTGGAAAAGGCAAGGTTAGGATGCTTCATTGACTGTCATACAACATGCAGCCTCTGTCAGGCAGCTAACAATACAGCAAAGTATTGACTATCAGTCTTGAAACAGTCATTCTAGTTCAAGAAATCACAATCCTCCCCCCCCCCAAAAATACAGCCATTCAAGCAAACTTCTCTTTGTATGATGGGGCCACAGACAGAATTACTATATTTGTACCTGTAATACTGTTGTTCTCTATAAAAAGTTAGCACATTTTCTCCTAGATTAATAAACTTTTCTAGTTTCTTACACAAAAGAAAATCTGAATGAACAAATCAGACATTGTAGCTGACAGTGCTACAGCTCTGTTCCTATATATACTCCCTCAGGCTGGAGTCTGAGTAAAACCTGTTCATGATCAAACTCATCTGCTCACTATCATCATCAGCTTCCTGTTCATTCATCAGTATATGAATGGTTACAATAGGGCCATCAAGACAAAAGATGGCTTCAGAGGGAATGTCTAACAGAGGAAGAAGTTACATCAGCCTGACGCTCCTTTGTTCACAAAGCTCTGACCATTAATAGCAGCTAAAGACAAGGCAGCTGCTGCACAGAATTAGGAAGAGACAGAAAGAACAATTACTTCCTGGCAACGTTTTTTCCCCTGCAGCTCAAAAAAAAAAAAAAAAAAAAAAAACCAACTCTACAGAATTCACACTGAACAGTAAGAGAATGAGAAAAATTCTGGAGATTTAGTTGTCTTGCCTCCAATCCTGTTAGTGAGTAATTTAAGTAGGTACCTGTCAGACATGGCAATAAAACCGTTCTACACCTCCTGCACTACATGCAGCAACATGGACTCCACTGCTCTTCAAAAATAAAGTACAATGTCACAGTGTGCAGCAATCCCCAAAATCAAAACAGATCTTCCCTGTGTGCTCTCAAATTTAAACACATGAAGTAATGGACTGGAAAAAAAACATGAAAGAAAAACCCATCAAGGGCTCTCCTGCAGAACTTGATCCTTATGGGAAGACCTAAGCCACAAGCTGGCAGGGCCTGGAAGCATGTACTGCAGAATTCTCATCATATGTTTGCTCTAATCTTGCATTCCTTCACAAATATCTGCTACTGGTTTCTGCCAGAGTCACTGGAGCAGAGGAACTTTTTTGGTTAACTCAGCATGGCAGTTGTGTTAATTCACTTGGTTGCATGAATCAAAAGGCCACAGATAACCGCTGGCAGAAGTGGCTGCACAAACTCAGTAGAGCATACAGGAAATCAGCTAAAACCTCTTTTTTTCCATTCTGTTGTTCACTAGAAACAAAGAATGGAGATGCCATACTGATGGCAGAACTCATCAATTTACCCTGTTCTATGGGTAGAGAAACCTCTGCTTTATTAACTGTCTTCTACAACAGACTGGAACAGTCTGTCCTTCACATATCTGGATGGGATTTCCAAAAAGAATGTATTTTAAAGCAGAAAGCCATGGTAACTGCTAGGATTCCCATCCCAGAATTTTTCTCTAGCCTCTGTGTATGGTGAGGGGAAAGTGCCTGCAGCAGTAACACAAGTACATGTCAGAGCCCATCTCAAAGCTCTGTAAGATGTGCAAATTTCCTGGTGCCTGAAGGTTTGCTAAGTAGAAACCAAAATCCGAGTATTTTAAGTGTATTGAAGCACTTTCTGTTAGTGTCAAGTATCAAATCACACACAACTGTAGAAGCAACATGGCAGAAGAGAGATGCAGGAGGGTGAAGAGAAAAGGTTTTGATGCTGACCAGCAAAATTTAGAAATTTCCAGATGAGGCAACACAAGAATGCCAGTATCATCCCACATACTCCACAACAAAGAGGATGAATCCCTTTTTCAGCAGGGACCTTACTGCTTGCCTTGTTAAAGTAATAAACTGATTCAGCAGACTATAAATGTGGTGTTGACCCCAGAAGAAAGCATAAAGTTAACAAATACAGGCAGTCACCTTTCCCTCATGACAGATTTTCAAACTTCAGAGAACCAGTTTTGTGTACTAACCAGAACTGCACTGCAAATGGTCTCAGGCCTACAGGGGAAGGAAAGCTGTAGATTTTGCCAGCAGAAACAACCACTTTGATCTCTGGCATTCTGGAATACATTCTGAGACTGAGATAATCCCATTAGGTCTTTCTTCTAAAATAATCAATAAGTGAAACAATGCAAAATGGTGAAGCTGATTTTAAGTTTTGGAGTTAACAGCTTCCCAAAGACTTACAGAGGGTCGGGCTCTCCCTCTCATGGACCTCCAGTCTGTACCAAGAGATGCATGCAGGCTTTGCTCACCACCTAAGCATAAAAGCTTGTCCTTCCTGAGCTCCAAACGTGTAAAATCAATGCAACTATATTAATTGATATGTATTGCCTTTCTGGTAATGCTTTCTCATTTGGGCTTTGAGTCATGTGTTCATGTAACTTTTGGATATCAGACTGTGCCAGTTCAGGTCATTTGCCATACACCACACAGGCACAGCTTTGGGTGGAAAAGCTGGACTACCATGCTCCATGTCACTATTTCACAAGATTCCCTTTGAATTTTAAAGGTGGGACCTTAATAAGCAAAATGAAGATTCAGAAACATACTTCTGCAGCTGTAGCATATAAAGTGAGGTCTGTAACAGAGAAGATTGAAAGCTCCCTCCACCCCTGCACATCTGTTCCAGAAAAGTCCCACCTCTTCTTCCCCCTTTCCACAGAAAAAGGGGTAGAACAACTGTTTCTTTCCCATTCACAGCTTGTGCCTGAACAAGCCTGCACTTCTTGACAATGGGTCTGGTTTATCACTTCCCCTCCAACTCCACCTTGCCTGTGCTTAACTTTTTTCATACAAATCCCAGAAATTTTTAACCAGCGTTCTCAAAAGAAAACAAAATAAGCTTCCATTTTAATAAGGACAGCAGCCTGAAAACAAGCATTCCTTTGCCGTTTTCCTACTTCATTCCACATGGACACCACAAGTGAGGGAATACCACATGTAGAAGTTGTGCAAAGTAAAATAAGAAAAACTGCAACTTTGCAGTAACTTCAAAATGTTTCAGCTCCATGCTATTCATGAAAACCTTCTATATACTGAGGTATCCCTGCTCTATCTCTGTGGCACATGCTTCACCTCTCTAAACAAACAAGGACTGTCTTTGTGCCTTTGTTTAAATTAAGGAGAAAAAAAAAAAAAACCCAACCTGTCTCACAGGCTGTGATTACATCAGCAAGAGCATTCTCCTTTTCTCTATCAATCCTCCCTTACTCAGGCTTTGAAGAGCCTCTGTGTGCTGCTGCCACTTCCTTTGATCTTTCTATTTTATGCCCCAGGGCCAGCCCTGATAATATCTGCTTTGCCTGCACAGTTTTGGAGAAGGCAGCAGCACCCATTCCTGTCCAAGAGCAGCTTTGTGAACACACTGAAGCGGCATGTGTGCCCTGTGCTCCGGGAGCAGCAGGACACAAACACACAGCCTGCACACACAGCCTGCACACACGCCACTGCAACAACATGTGGGCAGCCTGCCGGTGCCTCCTCTTACAGGGATGGCCCTGACAACTTATGGTTGGTCTTTCAGCCAGGCAAGGCAACAGCAGAAATCCTAGGGGAAAACGCTGCCTATTTCGGCAACTAAATTCTTGACACTTTTTTTGTTCAAAAAGGAAAAAAATAAAGGCGGAGGTAGAAAGCTAAAGACTGAGTGGCAGGGAAAGAAACACAGAGATCCTAGCAACAGCCAAGTGTCTGATTCTTAAATGAGTAAAGATGAAAAGACACTATCATTATTATAACTATTATTATTATTACAGATAACTCCAACTTGAAACTAGAGATCTGACCTGCAGCACTACCATCATAATCTCTTCAACAGATATAGCCAGGTATTTTAATGTCATTAGCTGATGGGGAAATTGCTTTTGATCATCCTTTTAGTGGCACAGCTAAAAGGAAATTTGTTTTCCTCAGTTTCATGTAATGGCATCTCTCCCCAAAAATGCATGCAAATACTGACAAGAGATTATTAATCCAAGTGTTGCCCTAGAAAACCGGGGAGCAACTTCAGTCTGTCTAATTCCACTGCTGGTCCTGGCAGGAGACACCACGGGTATCAGACCCAGTGTGCATCAGGTTTTGCCCACGGCAAGGTTTGCTCTGCAGAAGCAGGAGCCAGCAGTGCCAAGCACGGGGCACACAGCACAGGATACACACAGCTTCCCACTGTACACTGCTATTAACACACAGCTTTTCTTACAAACATCATGGCTTAGTTTCCTCCAGTTGGGGTAAATGTCACTACTGTCATTGTCCTGTCAGCTCTGAGAGCTCAGCCTGGCTGAGGTGCAGCATCAGGCCTGAGATTTCACAGGTTTTAGCCAACTCTGGAAAGCTCTTTCCAGACAAGAGTTTGAGCTGCTTTACACCATTCAGCAGAGGTGAATCTTTCTCATCCCAGAGCAGCAGGGTGCACTTCACTACCAGATCACATCAGAAGCAGTCAAGGAACTTCCAACAGGACCCCTGTATTTCTCATGCCTTTATGGGAAAGGATATTTTAAATCCGTATCTCTTGCAATCTGTCCTAATCCAAACATTTATAAGAACTAAATAGCATTTGAAGAATTTCAGAAAGAAAGCCTTCACACCGAGACAGTGATGGCAGGACTGAAAGAAACCCTGCCCTTCTCTGCCATGTCCCCCTGCAGTTGCAGGCAGCTGCCTGCTCCAAGCTAAGCCCACTGCAAACTGTGAGCTACAACCCCATTCCAGGTTTTACCCTCAGCCGCTCCTCCTAGTACTTCAAAGGAAAAGTATTTTTGTACAGCCCAGCAAGGAGTGTAAACTGTTCAGCTGCTTCCAAAGCAAGATCATTTAACTCTTAAGTACCCAATATCCCTGCCCTCAGCAAGGGATTTCTGTGTAAAGGGAAAAAAAAATTACCAGGAGCCTGAACATTAAGTCTGATGTGTTCATGACTTAACTAAAAAGTGACATGCCAATAGTCACCTTCTCATTTCCCCTCCCTCTTGTTTTGGAGGTGAGAAAGAGGTCAGAAAAATTAGGACTCATAAAATCAATTTGTGGGGGCCATAGAATCACAGAATGGTTTGGCTTGGAAGGGAGTATAAAGCTCATTTCAATCCCCTGCCATGGTCAGGACACCTTCCACTGGACCAGGCTGCTCCAAGCCCTATCCAAACTGGATGGGGCATCCATAGCTTCTCTGGGCTACCTGTGCCTCACCATCCTCAAAGTAAAGAATTTTTTCCTAGTATCACACAGATACTTTCCATAACACATTATGAATTTGTTTAAACAGCTAGAAGACTTCATTTCTCTTCAGTAATGTCAAGTCAGCTATAACTATCTAAGTATCTTCTGAAGTTGGGCCAAAGGATCCCACAAATCCAGCAAACTCCAGTAAACTAAATGCTTCCCTTGGCCTCCCACCCATTCTCACAGTAGTGACAAGCTGGAGCACAGGCTTCCTAACAAATGAAACCTCAAATAAAGCTTTGCAGAAAATATGAAAATAGCCTGGCTGTCTTTATGTTGAGAGACAACTGTAAAGGTAGACACTCAATGTTCTTTTCTTAAAACTATAAATGGGACTAATTTAATTACTTCTGTTCCAAGGTTCCTCATAAAGTTTGAGTTTGCACACTCAGCAGTTATTTCCCTACCACTTGTGGCACACAGTGGCCACTGCCCACCACTCCCCTCCTGTTCCCCAGGGTCCCTATTTTGTTTCAGGCCCAGACGGCTCACAATTGTATACAAACACTTATAACCCACCTTCCACCAACACAGAAATCCAGGGAAAGGCACTCATCTTTAACAGAAGATGGGTGAACTTTGATCTCAAACAAGCCACTTCATTTTGCCTGACATCAGCATATATGCTCAAGCATACGTACTCATATATTTCAATTACAGAATCTGCAAAAACCATTGGGATTTACTGTATCCAAGCTTCTTTCTGCTTGGTTATTAAACAACAGAGGTTGCCTACTAATTAAACACAAGACTCTTGCTTACAGTGAGGCTGTTCATGCCATTTTTCCAATTATGCTTTTATTCTATATTTTTTATATTGCAGCTTGTCCAACTTGTATTTGTACAAGGCTACACTCAAGCTGCATCTTCTTTACTAAGGCACATCTATATTTAAAACACTCAAAACCTGATAGATATGCTGCCAAAACCTTCATCCACATTACAACACAGGTTAAGACATTGCTGCATTTTTAGTTTGGCCATTTTAGTTCTGAATTTATTTTTTTTCTCTCACACACTTAGCTGATACTTCAAATAACTGCACCTCTGTTACCAACACAGAGAATGAAAGCTCAGATAGATTCAACTCCTCGTTGCTTTGTAAAATGTTATCCTGTAAGTGCAGAATGGAGAAGGGGTTCCTTTGAGAAGGTAAAGGTAAATATAAAGGTAAGTCCCTTCCTCTAAAGGATAAAATAAACAGTGTCTGCTGCAGCACTGCCACAGCAGCAGCACCACATTATGATAGTTTTGCTAATAAGGATTTGGGATTTGCCACAGTAAATAACTGCTTTCCCACACTGCATTCGGTCTGGTGGCATTAAAATTTCTCTTTTCTTCTCCTTTCTTTTCAGCACTCGCTTATTTTGAGGTGGTCCCAAAGCTCTGAGAGCAGGACAGAATTACCATTGGGAAAGTCAGGGGTGCACATGTGGAAAACACAAGCAATAAAACTGCTGTGTGTGTGTGTTAAACACACTTGGGTGTGCAAGGCAATGAAGCGTAGCCAAGTGCTTTTGCCTCAGGCCTGATTTTGCTGAATGAAGGAACAGTCTTGAGTTCTTCTCCTAAAACTCTTAGGAATCTTTAACATCCAGCCCATGAGCTGCCTCTTCCAGCATCTCTATGGTTTCAAAGTTAAGAATAGTCAGAACCAAAGAGAACCTGTAAAATTATGACTTACTGTGAGCATTTAATGTGCTAAAGTTGTTAATTTCATGATCATCGTTTTCTACAAGACCTGTCTCAGTACACAAGATGGACAAACAGAGTAAGGGTTAAAAAATTAGAGCAGTTACTGCCTGTAAGAATTTCTTATTTGAATGCAAGTTGAAAAGCTACCTGTCAAACCATTCTGTGCAAACCTGAAAGTGCTAAACAGCATCCCCAATATATGTGATTCATATGGCTGCCTGAATAGCTCCTTCACTGAGCATCTCTACAAAACGTGGGTGAGCAACTCACACCAGAATATACAGAAGTAACAGCCAGTTCTACATTATTCAGGTTTTTGAATTCCCATTCAAAATATTCCATGTTCTAGGTGCTGCATTACTTCACTACCACTGGCTAACACTGCAACAGCTGCATCACTCACCCAGCAGCACAGCCTGACAAGCCAGCACAAACTCTACATATAGGCAGGAGACTCAAAATTTCAGGTTTTTTTTCCAAAGGCTATGGAAACAGCTTGGGCAAATGACAACAGCAGGCTTCCCAGACAGATAAACCAGAGAGAGCTCAGTTGAGCTGTACTGAAAACACAGCTGTGGCTGTTTGCAAAACTTTGGTGCTGCCATTGACTGCTACAAGGGAAAGTGTGTCACAGGGAATTTCCATGTCATGCAGCAGTGCCTGTGGCTGAATGTCCAATACAGTCCTCAAGGTCGATTGTCATGCCCAGTCCTTCCCAGTGCTGAACTGGAAGACTGGACAGAACCAAAAATATTTGATAACAGATCACTATTACCCGCAAGTAGTATTAACTTTATATTAACATTTTTTTGCACAACTGATTGATGCAATGGGATGTGTCAGGCCTGAAAGAGCCGTTAAAACCTATTTTGAAAGTTAAATTACTGTTCTAATATTTAATTAGGGGGAAATGAAGCTCTGCCCTTTTCATTTTTAGTCTAGAGACATGTTTAATCAATGCAGCAGCTTAAAATCTCACACTACAGTTTCAGAAACTTGATTTGGCTTTGGGCAGGAAGGCTGGGGAAGGGTGGTTGGCAAACACTTCTTATCACAAAATGTACTATAAAATGAAGTTGATGACAGATTTTCAGGATTCTGCTATATGCACTACAAAAGTGGTGTATTACCTAAGAGACTAGCACACTGATGCAACTATTCATGCATGACCCATCTTTTGGGCAATATTAGAGCAAGAAAAAAGTAAATCCCGCTGGAACTTTGAGATGTGTCTGAATAGCCAACTTTTAGATCTGCTTATTTGCACTTTAATTCTCTCTGTCAGATCCCTAATTTTGATCTTAAGAAGGGCACTGATTTCCAAAGCACTACTAATTAGCTTTATTCAAGAAAGGTAAGGTCTCTTGAGATAAAAAATACCAACCCTAGTTTCTCTGCCTGTAACCCATCTGTAAGTAATTTCATCATGAAATATCAGAGCATGACAGAAATAGTGCCACCTATAAAATCGTCCTGAAGGACAACCATGATTTAGGCACCAGTGATTATTTTACCAGACCCTGCAGGACTGGGTTGGGAATTCCAAGATTCTGCACCACCCTGGCATTTCCCTTCAATGTCCTTTGAGACCTGGTCTGTGTCAAGGGACCAGAGATAAGACATAATAAAAATAACACTTAAGAAGCACCACATATAAGAAATTATCTTTTTTTCTAATCTAATTCTCTTTTTTTCTAATTTAATTCTCTTTTACTGCACATTTATGGCTAGATATAACAAAGAGCTTTTATCAAATACCTCCAACTGCAGGACTAAATCAATCACATTTCAAAACAAAGCTTCCTTCTCTACCTTCACAGATAGATGAGAAGAGAAATTCAGCTACACAAAGATTAACTCTGAATTAGTTAGAGGTTATTATAATTTTTTCCTGTCTTAATTATTATGGAAGAGTGGGGTTGAAACGTTAGGATCATGAACTTTATTAATTCTCTTGCAAATCATTTTCACCTTGAAGTTCAGAAACACTTTTGTGTTTCCCTGGTAGTGCACTGAGAATTCACACAGGAACTAAAAGGAATTAGAAAGTGAGAATACAAAGGCAAGAAAAAGGTACCAGGAAAGAAATCAGAGGTCAAACCTAATTTTTTTAGGGCTGCCAGCCCCAGAACCAATCTCAGGCTGTAACCAACATCAGAGCCCTTCCAGAAAGCTGCTCCCCACCTCCTCCCCATCCACCCCAGACAGCAACAACGTGGGCTTGGAAAAGCAGCCTGCAGGACAGCAGGGGAGAACTGCTGCTCTGCCAGCATTAGTGCCAAATTTTAAACACTGTGAATGAAGTTTACTCACCCACTGAATAATCCAGTACCTGCCTCAGTACTAGAAATTTGATCCTCAGTCTTAACATCAGAGATCAATTCCCCATCAGCTAATGAGAGACAGGAGCAGGCCAACATCAGAAAATACAAGTATTTTCCTAAAACGTGCATGATTTCAAAGCAATCTTTTCTAGCATTTCAGTTAGGCAGCATATGCTCACCTGTTGCAAAGCAGAGCATATGTTTTGTTCTAACCCATTTTGTTCATGCTTCCAATAATTGGCTTCATTCACTGTTAGCAGTCATCCCCCAGCATCTGCAAGGACATTTCATTGACAGGTTTCCAAATGGACAGTAATAAAACCAAACCCAGCCAAAAAACACAGCTACCCATAAAGTCCCAGTCAAACAGCACATTCTTAATTGCTTTAATGATTATTACACACTTATAAAGGTACTCTGTATCCTTAAGAAGAAAGTTGAAGGAGAAGCACTGAAAATGCCTGCAATTACTCTAAAAAAAAGTATTTTTAATGTAAATAGCCTTATCTGTAAATAGATATTTGGTTTAAAAAGAAAAATTATATTCTTCTAGCAGCTGTCTCAGCTTGAAAAGGTAAATAAAACCAACTCCTCTTTCCAGAGGCACAGTTTGTAATGTTAATTCCATATAAGACCAACAACAAAAATCTGTGAATTCACGTAGAGATTCTCTTTCAGACTAAGAAATGCTCTTCTGTGCTGAGAAATGGAGCCCTGCAGTTGAGCATGGATATGCCACATTATCATAATGACACCAAGATTAAATTCCTCTATCATACAGTTCATGAACCATTCCTTAAAGCAGAGTAGCCATAACCACCATGCCTCTAAAGGCAGAGAAAGTGCTAGAGGATATTCTCCAGCTGGGCTGTTCACAGTTTGCCAAACCCCAGCAATTGCTTTAAGATGGCTTTCTTCTAAGACTTGTTCAACTTCTCTTTTGCTCTTCTGAGCATCTCTTGTTTGTTGTTTAAGCTTTTTTCTGGCAAGAATGCTATAAAAAACCCTGCCCCACAGTTTTCCCTTGACACATAGTCAATATTCCTACTGCTTTTCTCAGTGGTTCCTACCTGGACTATTTCTACCCTAGGTCGAAATTCTGCTGTCTTAAGAATAAGAACAGACTGCATCAGTTTGTGCATTCTGTTCTAAAGACTGCAGAACCCATTTGATATGGAATATCTTTATAATAACAGGATTTCAACATTCACCAGTACTTGGACAGTACAACTGCTAAAAAATATATATATAATTCTGTTTCTTAACTAGTGCTACCTAGTCTGACAAATATCTTTATCTACAAGGTTATTCACTAGCATTATCCTTACCACCCAGTACGTTTTATTGCTTACACAGGAAGCAAATATTTTCCCAGCTTCACCACTTTGAATTCTAAGACACCAAGTGCAACTTAAGGATGTAAAAGTAATTTGATTTGCAAAAATTCTCACTGCAATAACATTTAACTAGATGTATACTACTGTCTATTACTTCCTATTAAGACAAAAGCACACTTTTTGACAGAGGGAATCACAGAATTATTAAGATCAAGTCCAACACCACCATGTTCATCATTAAACCATATCCTTGAAGGCCACATCCACACCTTTTTTGAACAATTCCAGAGACAGTGACACTACCTCTTTCACTAGGCATTCTCTTCCAATGCTTTACAACCCTCTGTGTGAAATTTTTTTCTTAATATCTAATCTAAACCTCCCCTAGCACAACTTCTTCTGGCTATTGGAGAAATCCTGCCCAGAGACAGAAGCATTGAGTACTTCCACACTTGATTAATTTTCCTGTCTCACAAGGATATTTCAGGGTATGTAGGGAGAAGGAAAAACTACCTTTGTTAAAAAACGGTTTGAAGGCAGAAACTAAAGAAAAATGAAGTCACTGTCACATCCACCCATCCCTAGACACAAGCACTGGAATGGCACTCCAGCAGCCATACAGCTCTTGCTCTGCTTTTGCATATTACAAAGTTCTGCTTACTGACATATTGCAGAAACTCTCACTGATACATTAGTAAGTTACAGGTCTCTATTTCCCTGCTGAATGGCTTTACTAAGAGAAGCCTAACTCTTCGAGCAAACTGCTTATGTCAAATAGACAAGCAAGAACTTTACTCCTGTGGTTGATTTCCAATTTTTATCACCTAGGCAGTGACACTGATTTCACTTGCTGAACTAGAAAAGGCTGCACCAACAGAGAAGTGCATCTACACAGAAATGTCTAAACCCACAGACCTTTTCCTCTGAAGGCCGTGCATTAAAACAAATTATCATCACTGAAAGACAATATTTTTTACTAAGTGAAACCATTCAAAACAATACACAAAAAATCTGCTATTTCAATAATGGTGTTCCAAGTTTACCTAGGAGATCATCCTGTAACACAAAGTGTACAGAACTTCACAACAGACAGTGAGTGCAGCAGACAGGATACAGGAATCTGCCCAAACTACCAGCACCCACATGGAGAAGTTCCAGGGAAAAATGCCATTGCTTTGCTGTCCCAGTTGGCCACAGCACAGTTTCTGTGGGTCAGGACATCAGTAATAAGGCAGTCCACATGACATCCACAACACAGGGCTAGCAGGATAAAGCAGAGGGGAAACACGGCAGGGGAAGGAGGAAAAGAGGAGGAAAAGAGAAGCCTACAGCAAAAGCTGAAGGAACATTTTCTCATGACACACATGCTGCCTCCTGTGGCACTATCAAGGTAAAGGTTCAAATCACAAGGCCTAAGACACCAAAGCCAGTGGCATTTTAAGTGCCCAAACCCCACACCTCCGTTAGTTACAGTACAGTGCCAGCTCTGAGTGCCAGTGGAGCAGGGAAGTCACCGAGGCTAAGAAGCCTGAGATGGGTTAAAACTTGACTGAGAGCTCATCCATCAGGGTATCTTTTTTAAGACTCCTGACCAAGTCTGGTCAAAGTTTCATTCAAGTCAAACGATCTGAGTGACAACTTCCCTCTAAAACTTTTTTTCCATAACTTCTGATCAGCTCCTACTGAGAGCCAAATCCTAAGTTTTCAGTCCCTCTTCACACCACAACCCTCTCCTTCCTGAGGGTCTATGACAAACGCTCCTGATTCCTCAGGGTGCTCCAGGTCTGACCCACTGCAGACCCACCCGAGTTTATACAAGTAAGGGAGAATGATTCACTGTAACTGGGTTTTGTTCAAATTCTACTTTACTGCATGTCTCTTTTACAATGTGTCTGTAGAAAGGCTCAATCAAGGAGCTACAATCCAGTTCCTGGGCTACCCCCCAAGCTGTAGGAACTAGAAAGGAAATCAAGTGGTTCCCCCTGCAAGTATTTAAGCAATATTTCTGTAACATAAAACTACTCTGATGTCTACAAATCCAAAAGAGACCAAAGAGTAAACAGAGAGAAAGAAATTCTGTTGTGTGAGGAAGAACTTCTGCTCCAGTTAAAAAGAATACATACTGGAGTGATCTGAAGCTGCCTATAAATATTCAAGAACATCAAAGCCGGTCCTGTTAAATTAAAAATGCTGTCACACAGATAGGAACTAGCCTCTAGCACTGCCAGCTTCAACATGCGAGCCTCTGATCTGAGAGGCAGAGGCTCAGCTCTTCAAGAAATTTTATTCAACATAAGAAGAGGGAAAAAAAGTGAACCAGCAGTTGAGTTTAATAAGGATATTAAATACCTTACGAGTGAGCTAAGTAGAGCTTAACTCTTTCAGGACACTTCAGCCTTTTCACTGAAAAGGACAATAGCTTCTTCCCATACAACTTGCAAGGCTGGGATGTCTCTGGGCTCCAGGAACGTTCCTATCCAAGCCCCTGAAACAAACACCTAACACAGAATTTGGAAGCAGAGATTCTCTTCGTCCTGCATACCTCACACGTACACACGTGCATACATTTTGGCTGACTGTTCCCCATCAGGGATCTATGTTTTATACTAAAGCTGTCCAGAAAGATTTCAAATCACCTTCCCACAGTTGCCTGAAGACAACAGGAGTGGTAGACAACAGGAGAGCAGACAACTTCATTAGACTTTTGTTATTTGAGGAGATTCAGCTCTGGTGTGAGAAATTTATCCCAACCTGCAACTACAACTGTGCTATTTCACTGTAGAAAAAACACTGCAAATTCCCAGTATCCGAACCCAAAATGACTATCCCTGCCAGTTCTGAATGGGGGCAGGGGGAACTCTGGCAGAGTAGCTTTCTCAAATAAAATAGTGGAAAACCGAAATATGATCATACTTTGGAAGTTCTTTTGCATTAACAAGGCCACAATGTCTTTTCCTCAGATACAGTTTTGGGATTTAAAAGATGGTATACTTTAAGGAGGCAAAATACTGCTGGCTACCAGACTGGGGATACCTTGTCTCTGAGCAAAAAGAGGTCTCCAGACCTTGGCTCCTTTTAAATACTGAACTCAGCAGCATCTCTTGGCACTGTTTCAAGAGTTCCTTTCTTGCTCCCAGCCCTGCTACACATCATCCAGGATATCTGCCAGCTTGGCATCCAGATCCTAAAGTGTTCACCTACTCTTTATTCTCACAGCAGGCAAGACAGCATCTGCTCTAAAAGGCTTCTGAATAAATACAAATCGTGCATGAGAAGTATGCTGGACCTATAAAATACAACATTGGAATGGTAACCAATACCTTTTCCTGTTATAATACACACATTTAGAGATTGTCTTAGGAGAAAACTCGGTGTGCCTAAGAAAAGGGCAGCAACTGCTTCATTGTATATCCTAACCTCCAAAGCCAGCAAGGACAGGTTAAACCTCGTGCAGCAGGAACAGAAAACACTAGTGCACACAACTGGCATGCTGTGTATATAATATTGATGTTTTATCTATGATACACAGGTATTATTATTATTATTGCTGTTGTTATTAGCATAAAACCTATCAAAGCTCAATTAAGAGTGCCACCATTTAGCCAAGCCAAATCAAGAAGTCTATAAATCTTCAAGGGCAGTCTCTGTGAGGAAAATAAAATAAAATTTAAAAAAACTCACAGCCTTTAAAAGAGGTTCTTCTCCATGAACCAGAGAACCATGAAATTGACTCATCAGTGTAAAAAAAACAGAGTACCTTCTGCATTTCCAATTCAGTCCTTCAAAGGTACATTTCTTAATGTGTCATCAAAGTAGATGGTTTAAAAGCTCAAAACTTGCAGTTCCAAAGGTGAGCTCAACTGCAAGTTTGGTTTGAGCCTCTTCTGCTTAGGGGAGGAGGGGCAGAGTGGAATGGACAAAGTGAGAAGTAGAGTAGAAGGATTTTTCACAGGCACACTTAAACCACTTTTTATTGTGTGTATTTTTTAAAAGCAGGCAAGCATCAAAAGCCTCGAAGTAGGAAAACAGATCTTGGCAGATCTCTTTTCTGAATTAAAAGCAATTTTTCAAACACTACAAGCAGAAGTATTTGAAAGTTGCTTACCAAGCACACGCAATAAATTCACGGTAGGAGGCACATACTTGCAACATGCATGCCTGTACAGCTAATTAAACACTTGTACTCAAACCATGACTGCAGACTCTAAAATATGCCCCTTAGTTCTTCTCAGGCCAGTCACCTCCTCACTGACTCTTCCATTTGCTTTACTACTGAAAATTATGCAAAATAATAAAGCAGCTTAAGTTCAAGGAAACCAACAGAAAGCTTAAGCTGGCCATCAGCTTTAGAAAACAACTAAAATCCTCACATTAATGCACCGAGTAACATGTGTCTGGGAAGCCTAGAGAGTCTGCATATATTAAGCTGCATATTTAAGGTTGTACTTGTGTCTGGAACATAACAGGCACCTAATCAACCTTTGTAAACTGGCTCTTCATCTTAAAGCCAAGTGCAACAACAAAAGTCTCTAAGCAGCATGAAAGGGAAATTCACAAAAATGAATGAAAGCAGTCCGCCACTGTGGAGGACACCCGAAGTCACCAGAGGCTTGTTTTCCTGAGCACTGCTACTCAAACCTAATGTAAGCACAGCTTCACCCATGGGATAAGTGCAGTAAAGTGCAAATTTTGGGAGTCTCAATTGGGTATCCGAAAGACTACATCTCCCTGGTCACTTCTGGCTTTTGCCAAGCAGTGGAGAAAAATGCAGAAAATAGAATTACTTTTTTTCTTAACATGAATCTTCTGTTGCCGTTTTAACAACTTCATGTCTTTGTTTAAAAATAATCTATTTTTCCTTTGCTCATCTCTGTGAGCGTGAAGGGCCCTCCCTTTAAGCCAGGAAACAAGAAATAAGGCCAAGCATTCAGCTTGCATTCATTCTGTTTTTATGTGTAGGCACACGCTCTGGTTTGAACATATTTGAATACTGAAGGGCAGATGCCCAAAACAAGAGATAGTATATACCAGTTAGCACTTAATGCTTCCTAAATTGAGCACTTCCAATGTAGTAAGTGTATTAATGCAAATACATGTATCACCTACATAACTGGGTAGAACATACAGCATCTAGATCTTATCTTTCCTTAACCAGTCCAATGCTGGCCTCCTGAAACCATTTGTACTTTGAAAAGCCATTTCTAAAAGTTATTTTGGTTCAGAAGGGCCTCACTTTGCAATTCCAAAACAAGAACTAGAAGACTGTAATAAAAAAAGGGAGCCTTTTTAAATACACACTCCACCACAAGATGGTATAAACTGGAAGAAAATTACTATGTATGCTAATCAATGGTTTTATACAACTACTCAAGACTTTCCTATAAGATCTGCTCGCAGCAGAGCTGTCTGAGGTTCCTTCCCTCCAAGTCTGCCACACTGAATTATGTCCTCTACACACTTCACCTGGTGTCATTTCAGGAGCCCTGCACTAGGCAGAGCACGAAAGAAGCAGCTGTGCTGTCCAGTAAGAGCACCAGCGAGGTGCTCAGGGGGACTGAGTGCCAGTTCCACCCATGGGGCACGGCTGGCCACAACTGCTGGTAACACTGTGAAGTAGGCTGTAATTATATATAAACCACTGTAGTCACATAGATCCAGTCTAAACATAAATAAATATATATAAATGAAAAAAAAAAAAATTCTCCAAATGGATCCGTGTTTAACAGTTTTTGAGCACCACTCCTCTCTGAGATTTTTTCCTACTTCCACCTCCCAAACAAGCAAGAGGAGCACATGGAAAAGGAAGTGGTCAGCATCCTGCCACCAAAGGCAAGGTTTTCAACAGCACAGACCTTCAGCATCTGTGAGGAAATTTATCTAAACATATAGCCATGTGTAGAAAAGTTACCTGAACGCCCACAAACCGTTTTCCTCACTTGATTCCCCACCTTTACTTGGAAGTACAGAGTCTGAGTATTGAGGCAGTGCTGTGAGCTTCCTGCTTTTATTTACTTACTTAACCTACTTTACTCTTCTTCCTCTAAATGGGTCACATTAGCATTTTTTGTTCTTTCTACTGTACCTTTTCCATACTTTAATACCTTTTACTGCATTTTCTTACACTGTGCCTCCCACCTTTTCTTCAAGGGACTGCCTTAGTCTTGCAACAAGGTTCTGACAGAAGGATTCTGGTATTGCTGCAGCTCTGTGCAAGTAACACAGACACTGAAGCTTCCTCCAGAACCAGTAACTCATCAATGAATTTGGTACCTCATCTTTGAATCAGCCCCCTCCCATGTTTTTTCACCACAACTCTAAGAGACACCTCCGATATTGCAATGTTGAAGAATTAATAAAAAATAATCATCTTTATTTACAACATCACAGCTAGAATCCAATGAGAACAGGCAACTCCTTGTGAAATAAGTAATGATGTGACTGGGCTGGAGCTCAGGGTGTGAGGACAGAACTCAGGGTCAAGACAGAACAGCACAAGAGGATAAAAACCTCAACAAAACACCTTAACAGGCTGTCTTCAACTACCCCCCACATCACAGTACACACAGGATAAAGCATGATTGAAACTTTAAATAAAAAAAGGGACAGAGGAAGGGATAAAACTATGAAACATCTGGATCAATCTGTCCTGAGATGGAGCCCAAGACAATACCTCTGCTGTGAGCAAGCTGCCTGTGCATTACACTCCACAAAGGCTGTCCAGGTACAACAACCATGCAAGTCTTTGCCTAAGTGATCTCTTATTTTGAAAGCAAATTATGCTTCCTTTAAGGACACGATGACAAAGCAAACCTGAAGCTCAGATAAATGTATTGTGCCTGATGTCCTCAGGACCATTACTGCAAGCCACAGATTTACAGTTAGGTATGGAAACTAACACAAATCCAATCACAGGCGTCTTCATATTCTAAGAGGATAACTAGCAAAGAAAACATTCAATAAGACAGTGACTCAAAGCCACAAATAATTCCACTTCCTCATTTTGAATGGCCTTCAGGCACTCAGCAAGAAGAAACTTAACCTGTGTGATCACAAAAGAACAACCAAAAAACCCGAAAATACATATTTTTGTCTTCCACTCTCAGAGGACTCAAACATTCCCTTGACTCGGACTCCTCTGATCATGGCTAGACATCTTATGTGTCTGTCCAATTATTTCAAGTCACTCCTTTCAACACCATTAAAAACTGCCAATGCTTCAGAGTGCAGTTTGCAACCTTCAGTAACCTTTGCATTTTGAGAAAAGGAAGATTCAAAGCCATTGAAGTAAGGGGTGGGAGGAAGACTGAAGAAAGGAACACACAGGGACTGTCTTGCAGTCCAGTTTGAAGCCTTCTCACCTTCTACAAGAGAAAGATGGGCAATAATTTGCTACTAGGAAGTGTCATGCAAGAAGTTGGGAAGAGTCCCACTTCTCTTTTCTTCCTGGAGCTTAAAAGCACTGAGTTATGTTTGTTCTCCCCAGACTGTTACCTTTTAAGCACAAAAATATATGCAAGTGGAGATTGTTACATCATCTACACACTGCTCCAGTTCAATGGCTACATAAAGTTCATCATTTCCCTGCTGAGGCTTCCAAGCAGAAACAAACCAACCAAAACACAAACTTTTGTCGTACAAGAAAAACCACACATAATATCCTCAAATGTCCCCTCCACGCTGCTTCTTTCAAAAACTGCATATATAAGTATGCAATATAAGTAGTAAGTATATAATAAGTATATAAGTCTAAGTATATAATCCATCCATATTATTGTATTCAGCAGTACCTTTAAGGCAGAAGTGCAAAAAAGTAAGACCGGGAGAAAAATTACAATGATGAACGTGCATCATTTGAAGTTTTTGACACATCACAAGCATTAAATTCGATGCTCTTTCCCAAGCAGCTCACCTGAGCAGCCCCATCACAACCACAGCTTTTTTAAAAAAATGAGATTAGATGCTCCACACCTTAGCTATCAAGCTGAACAAGCAACAGGATTAGGATCTTGCCAGTTGCAAGCAGAATTAAGACCCATAATCTCACTCTGAGCAATAAAGCCACTGCTAGTCAAATCAGTGATGTTTACTGTCCAAGCACTGTCAGTCTGTGGCCATGTAACATTGAGTTTGAGACAAGACTACATCTGAACTTTTGCCCTGAATGGTATGAGAAGTTTCAACCATGGGGAGTTCTCCAGTCATAATTTGTTTCAAAGCAATATATCATTTCAGAGGTTTCAGCAAAGTCTGGTTTTCACAGTCACTCTCTAACAAAACATCTGCAACTTCCAATCTCTCGACCATATCAATGGCCAGCACACTGGCCCAAGAAACATGGGATATTCCAGAATGCCAGATACCACCAAAATGGTCAGACTTTCGAGCAGTTTAAGGACCAGCTGACACAGCAACATAAGGATGAGTTTGCTGAATACAAACTGTGGCCACATGAAAGAAGACATGAACATTTCATCTCTCTGAAGAGTTATTCTGGGGAGACACTTGACCCTAATAAGATTCATTCACAATAACTTGAGAAACAATATAATAGCACACCACTATGGATAGGAATCTGACCAATAACCAGTTCAGGAGTGGATGTATGACCTATCAAAAGCTGAAAGTGCATTGTTTCTTAAGGTTGGGGTTTTTTTGTTCAGACTTTCAAGACCAATGAGTAATTGATGCTATTAACATAAACAAAAGTAAGCCTTTGTGTAGTCCCAAAACCACAATTCCTTTGATCCATTCTTTAATGTGTGCCTGATTTTCAAGAATTTCTAATATTTCATCTTAAAGAAAAATGCACCTTATTCTTGAAAGAGCTGTGTGCACTGACAAAGGGGCTGGGGCCAAGAAGAGCTTGCTTCACTGACTGATGTACAACCAGCTGCTGTTGAACAGGTTCTGAGTGGCAACAGCCTCATGAGCCTTTTCTAAACCTCACGGTGAACATTAAATGATGATCCAGAACAGCAGATTCAAAATGTTCTACAAAAATACAGCCTAGCTTTAAAAAAAGAGAGGCAAGACAATGCTGTGAAAATCTTTATCAATTTTGCCTCTGAAAAACTCTCTTTCAGGATGAGATAGAGGAAGCAGGGCATTGACAAGAGAAGTTGTATGCAATCTAGAACCTCTACAGTGAAAACACAAGTGATAGCACTCAGTCTAGCTGCTCTGGAACAGTATCTGCCAGATTCTCTCCTCTGAAAAAAAGAGCAGCACACACAGCTCATGAAACAAAAAAAAACCCAAACCTGTTCATGATATATGTTATCTAGCATGCATCCAGATGAATAAGCAAATCAATTTTTGAGTGATAAATGACTGTAAAAGATTTGCCACCTCATGTGGCTGTCGCTGTAGTCTTTCCTATTTGGGGTGCTGTCTATTCAGGCACAAAGAAGAAGCAGACAGGTGATGGTACAAACAATAAGGTCTGCAAAAGTCTATTTAATACACTTGTTTCACGTTGTGCAAATCTGAGTCTTAACAGAACAGTTTATTTTTTCTCCACTTTTGCTTACAGTCACCAAGAAAGCATGACCTCAGTTAATGGCCTATGTTCAGTTCTTAATACTAACACCTGACACAAAAGGAACCTTTGAAGTCTCCTGCTGGCCCCAAAGACACTATTAAGTCTTAAAATGAGAAAGCCCTAAAAGGTTAAAAAAATGTCCCTGTCAGTTCCAGCCCCTACTAGCACCACCTCTTCTAAATGTCATAATTATTACTTAATTGGTCCATCCCTCTTTTCTCTGAAAAATTACCTTACATCAGCAATCTGCCCTCACAACTCTTCTGCCTTCAAGAGAACTTCTATAAAAAATCATCCCAACTGAAAGTGTTTTGAAATATAGAGCATTCATAACCAGTATTCTCTACTTTAAAAAAAGTTATTTTGATAATAATGTATTTGTAGAGCTTTAGCAGTTGTTCTTAGAACCTACTTGCTACCAGTTAGATTATTTTAAATTTTTATGTGTATTTATGTGTGTATGTATGTGTACATATGAGTACATATATGGAACACAAACAAACCAACCCACAGCTGTTAAAGAGAAATAAAGATTGCTATTGGCACTTGTTTAACAGCCAAACTTACTAAAACACCACTCAAGTAATTTCTCTCTACTTAGCCAAAGGGGGGAAAAAAATAAAGTCAGCAATTACAAGCGACTACAAAGGAGTTCGATAACCACTTCAAGAGTTTCAATAAGACTAGAGGACAGATGCGTTCAAAGACAAGAACCATCTCTCCAGCAAGTCAAGCACAGCTCCGTAGGAAGCGTGTGACGCGGTGGAACCCCGAGCGCAGCAGCACCGGCTCCAGCTCCGCGCAGCTCCGAGCGCCGCCGGGCGCGGAGCGGGCGACGACCGGCACAGCCCGAGGGCGCAGCACCCCATTGCTGCCGCGGCACTTTCGGTGCGGGCCGCCCCCAGAGCGGAGCAGCCCCGCACGGCTCCGGGACCGGCAGGGGCCGCCCGGCGCGGCCCCGCCTCCGCCCGCCGGCCCCGCGCCCGGCGGAGGGGCGAGCGGCGCGGAGCCCGCCGCGCGTGTGAGGCGGCCCCGGCTCCGCCCGCTCCCGCCGCGCACAGCCCGCGCCGCGCGCCCGGCTGTCAAAGCGAGGCGGCCCCGCGACGTGAGGCCGGCGCTGGGCCTTTGTGCGCGGGCGCGCATCTGTCACCGCGTCCCCGGGCCGCGCGGCGCACGTGGGGCGGCGGGCCCGGCCCCGCTTTGTGCCGCAGGTGCCGGGCCCGCGGAGCCATCTTGGGGCAGGCGGCGCCCCCCGGCCGCGCTCACCTGCACGATCTCGCCTTCGGCGCTCAGCGTGGCCCCCGCGCGGGAGAAGCGGCCCTGCAGCCCCGTGGTGTAGGTGGTGTAGTCGCCGCTGGGGCTGGACTCGAAGAGCACCACCTCCACAAACGCCGTCTCCTTGCCCAGCGCCGCGCCCGGCGCCGCGGCCAGCAGCACCCCGAGCAGCAGCAGAGGCGGCGGCAGCGGCGGCACGGGCAGCCCCGCGCCGGCCCCGCAGCCCCTCATCGCGCGGCGGGAGGAAGCGGCGCCCCGCCGCCGCGCATCTCTCCCGAGCGGCTCCAGCTCCGGGGCCGGGGTCCCGGGCCGGTCAGCGTCCCATGGCAGCGGCCCTCCCGCCGCGCTGCGCCCCGCTCCTCGCTGCCGCGCTCCCCTTCCCTCGCCCCGGCTCCTCTCCGCCCTGCCAAGCCGCTTCCCTTTCATCTGCTCCACGTGACGGCCACCACGGGGTTATCCCCGCCCTCCGCGCCGCGCTGACCCGCTCAGTCCCTCCCGCCGTGCACACACCACCCGCAGCCCCGCCGGGCCCGGCCGAGCCGAGCGGTTCCCGTGGCTGCCGGTGGCCCGGCCCGGCTCGGCCCGGCCCCGAGAGGGTCTGAGAGCGAGCGGCACTCGGGACGGCCCTGCCGGGATCGGCTTTGCACGCGGCCGGGCCTGCAGGGCCAGGACGCGAAGGGCAGCCCCGGCGACCTGTGGCAACCGCCTGGGCCCGCGTCCGCCGGGGTGCTGCCTGCCGGTGCCGGGGCTCCAGCGTTGCCCAGCCGCGGGCTACGGGCCGCGGTCCGTAGCGGGTCTGCCGGGCCGCTTGCGGCACCACCGCGGCCGTGCCCGGTGGGTTAGGCACGGATCCCGGGTGCGGTGGCTGCGCGGGGCAGCCCCGCGGGTGGCACAGCCCGCGTGGACGTGCCCCGGCGGGCGGAGCGGTGCTCTGGCAACGCACGGACCACGGGCAGCCATCCTCCGCAGAGACATCGCTGCGCTCCGGGACGGACGTGCCAGCTATCTGCATCCGGCACCCGGCGGGCTTCTCGTTTATGGCAGGAATCGGCCCTGATGCCAGTCTCCTGGGACTGAGTTTGGGGTGGCTGGGTCACCTGGGCTCTTTTGCTTGTCTGTAAGTGGTAGTCTACAAAACCTCCATCAATGATGAGGGAAAAATGTGTTGGTAATGATTTTTGTTGCAGTCTCACAGAAGAACCGGATGTCAGCCAATTACACATTTTTCCATTAAAAGTACGTACAGCTAAGTCATGGAACTCATTAATACATGGTGTTACACACCCTAAAAATATAACTTAGTGACAAGGAGTATTGAGGCAAACTGATCCAAGATCCCTTGTTGGCTATGAAACACAATGTTTAGAAACAAAGCCCAGCCCTAGCTCGCTGGCAGAAGAAATGATACCAAAGTCTACAAATGGCCAGCTCTTTTCCTAGATATACCTTTTTACAGGTGAAGACAAGGTAGTGTCTTCTTTAGCATGACACAGTGAGTAATGTTAGTGTAACAACTCATGGAAGATTTCAGTGGCAAAGGGTCAAGAAGGGATCATAGAACCATACACTCTGGGCTCCTACAGTAAGCCAGAAAATACCCACCTAACACTTCGGTACAGTGGATCAAAGACCACAAAAAGAGTGCATGTTTAGAAAGAGATCACTGTGGTGCTCTATGCAAATTTAAATGTGGTCAACAGGTGCAAATTTTTGATTACAGGTATGTTTCAGTACAATTTCAGAAATGCATGGCATCTAGTGTATTAAATAGAAGCATTTTAATCCTTTAGTGCAAACTACGTCTACTTGATTTTCTTTCACCCATGAAGCAAATGGCTGATGCTTAGTTAACATATGGTCTCCTATGGTCTTAACCTACAGAAAAAGATGTGAATGGGGCTCTATATAGCAAGTGGACAGATCCTATGCCTAAAATAAGAGTTGCTGAAGATCTGATCCATTCCACTTGGACTAGATACACAGCAAAATTGCCTTGGAGCAGCCTCACAGTGAAATACTGAGGAGTGACATGAGGCACTAGGTCTCAGGTCACCAAGTTCCCTTGACTTGGGCAGAAATCCAAGCAGGAAGTTACAGGAAGAGAATGGACTGTCTATCATTAAAGCATCAAATATTTCTAATTGGCATCCTGCCCAGTTGGCAGTATACAGTTCACAATTCAGTTATGCCATAATACTTCAGATATGTTTTCTTTTTTTTTACCCTGGATAACAAACTGAGGCCCAGGGTCTGAGTGCAGAAGTCTCAAGCATTTATAACTACAGCTGAGGACAGTGAGAGCTGTGATTTGAGCATAACTAAATTATGTGCAATGCCAAACAATCTGAGAAAGCATTCTCTAGGCACTCAGTCTCTTCTTTCAAATAACAAGTGACAGAACCAGAGTAAAAAACCACTGAGATTTCACCAGGAGAGGCTTACATTAGGGAACATTTCTGCGTGGAAAGAGTTGTCAAGCATTGGAACAGGCTGCCATGCATAGAGGTGGAGCCACCATCTCTCTGGGGGATTTAAAAGATGTGGCACTTGGGGACATGGTTTAGTGGTTTAGCAGTGCTGGAGGAATGGTTGGACTCAATTGTCTCACAGATCTTTTCCAACATAAACAATTCTATAATTCTATCTCAGAAGCAGGCAATCAACACTAGAGGATGCTTTTGACACTGAACTTCCTACATCTCATTTCCCTTGCAAAGAAATGGATATTATAGAATCCTACTCCTGCTCTTGAGAGAAAACAAAATTAGTGACGTAGCCACATAATACTGTGATGAATGTTATAGAAAAAACCTAAAACAATCTCCTCAGAGCAGACCAGCTGTCCATAGGAAGGATAAAGGGGCCTGGTTGTCTCATTCACACACCCACATCTGCCTGTCCAGGTGTTTTCAAGAACTAATAACTCAGACTACTGCCCACATTCCCTACATGTTTCCACACCGTGCTCTGCAGAGCTTATTTCATAAGTAAATGATATTGGTGTACCTCTGAATAAGCGATAGGAACAAGTGCTGTCCTTTTCCCGGTTAATTCAAGGACATGTACATTTCTACTCTTTTCCTCTGAGCCAGAATTGCACAGCACAGAGTTTTAGGGCTTTACTCAGACACACCCGAGTGCTTGCCGAGCTCTGGCTCTGAGGAGCAGCAGCAGTTCCTCCGGCGGCTCCAAGGGGCGCCCGGGGGCTGGCCAGGGAGCGGCCGGGTGCGCTGCGGCTCGGCCACCAGCAGGTGTCCCCTGCGGGACGCGGCCGGAGCGCTGCGCAGCCACCAGCGCGCCTGGAAGGGCCCGGCATCAGCACATGGGGTAAAAGCATCTCCCACAGCCCTGCGTCTCCATCTTCATCTTCATCTTCATCTTCATCTTCATCTTCATCTTCATCTTCATCTTCATCTCCATCTCCATCTCCATCTCCATCTCCATCTCCATGCAAACTTTACTGTGGAGCTTTTCAGCCCATTGTAATGGACAATCATTTTTATATATTTATGGAAGTGATGCTTTCATCATTATCATCAATTATTCTAAATTAAAGTAGCAAATAGTTGTAGCTTGTCAGCTTAATTAAAGACCTAAAAGAAAAGTCAGTGGATATTTGTACTAAGAAAAAAAAATGTCGTGCAAAGTGGCTTTGCCTCTCGCTATTTAAGGTTTGGAAACACAATTCATCCAAGTAAATCGGCACGGAAGCAATGCAAATTAACCAACTGACTAGTCACAACAACTTTAATTATACAATTTTCTGTGAACAAAAAATTTTAGAATGGTTAAAGTTTCCAATATTTTAAACAACATGTAGTCTTTTAAATCTGTAAGAAGGGGGAACATAGTTGGGGAATCCTTCACCTCTCTGTACATGTAATTGTCTACTGAAGGGCAAAATAATAATGAACCAGGTCTGTAAAACCGAATTATGTAGATTATACTGAAAATACCCTTATTTAGATGAATTCAGCCCTTTCTTTTTGCA
This sequence comes from Sturnus vulgaris, assembly GCF_052056855.1. Taxonomy (NCBI): domain Eukaryota; kingdom Metazoa; phylum Chordata; class Aves; order Passeriformes; family Sturnidae; genus Sturnus; species Sturnus vulgaris. The sequence continues at coordinate 5,355,261 of NC_142261.1, read as the reverse complement.
AACTATTGCCCAATACACAGTACAAGCTCAAGTAAGAGCTGCAAGACAGGACAGCCATGCTTGATGTTTTCCTTCAGAGTCCTCACCAGGCAGGCACAGCAGATCATGTTACCAAAAGAAGAAAAAAAATTCTAAAAAACAAACTTAGGAAATAATTTCTATCTGCTTTTTGACAGGAACAGAAAGGATTTGGAGAAAATTGGGAGCCATATTTTCTAAGATTCTCAGTATCTATTCTGCAAGAAGACCCTCAAATGCATCCATACCAATGTCTTTGTGCTCCTGTGTTCCTGAGATTGCTCTGTATCACATCTACTCACTTTCAGTTACAGTTGCACTAAATCCCAGACTATTGTTAATTTCATGTGTTCATTATGTCAATGCTTAGCAGTTTCCTCATTCGTAATATTGAAGAAGTAGCCTATGAAAATAATACATAAATAACATACCCTGCATATTTCACAGTCAGATTTATATACAATCTAGATATTGACACTTCTTTACTTAATTCAACATTGTTATTAGTATTTCTGGAGTAAATACAGGGTACAAGTTGCTGTTCAGGAAGCCCTACTTCAAGCAATAATATAAAATGAACAATATATAAGCATTGCCAAATAAATTTGAAGCACATGGTTGAAGTGAAGTGTATCAGCTGCTAATACTAATTGCAGTATGAAGAACTCTATGCTAAAGCCAAACAATAGATTTCACTGGTTCTGAGTACCAAAAGCAAAAAAACCTCTTAAAATGTAACTGGATAAAATGAAGGAATTCCTGCATTAACAATGGATTTGTTCATGTGACAGTGAGTTAAGCAACTATCTACTCTATTTCATCTTTACCTATTAAAGACTCACCTAAGTTAAAAGATCTGACTGGCACTTTTAATTAATCACCTTAAAACACTAATTTTCCACTTTCAGCTACTAGTATAGGATCCATTTAATTAGTAGATTAAGGGCTTTAGCTGTCCCTGCATGTTTACATAGGAGTTATCATTAAAGTCAGTGCTAACACAGCAAATCAGTGAGGCTACCAGAGACAAACCATAATAGACTTTTCTCTCTCTGAACACCAGCTGTTACCCCGTGCCCTCTGAGGAGTCAGCAAATCAAAGATGTAGGAGGCAGGAAATGGATTATTCTGACAATATCCCCCACGTTTTGGGTCCTGCTGAACCTATGCTGGAACAGAACTGATTTCTTACTTGACTTTTCCTGATAATTTCCTCTTCTCATACAGTGTCACATGACAGCTGGAGACAGGGTTCTACCTACAAAAGGGCAAATGGAAGAATATAAGGAAATGAATTCAAAATTACAAAATGAGAAAGCTTTCAGGACACTCAAGGGCTCTGGGCTTCTAAAAGAATTTCAAAGCCTAGGGAAGGTCTAAGAAATAAGAAAAGGTTTTCCCTTTCAAACGCTGGCAGTGCTCCAAGGAAGAGCTGGCTTCTGCCAACAGGAAGTAGCCATCAAGTTTTCCTAAGCATGGTTGTTTACCTCCCTGGGTGTTTTCCAAGAAGAGGATCCAGTTCTGAACCAGGATGTGCAAACAGAAAAACTTACTGGAACAAGAGCTTTTAGGTATGTGGGATTTCAAGTGAAATGTTTTCCTCAGAGAGCTTGCTCAACATGTGAGACACTGGCACAAAACCCAGAAAACATTGTTGATTCCCTGGGACAGCACACAGCAAGCTCAGTCTCTCCTGTACTGTCCAAGCACATTCTGCAGCATCACCCCAAACAATGCATCCTCTCAAGGAAGTGTAGTACCTTCACCTTTTTTCTTTATCTTGTGACTACCACTCTAATGTATTATTGTGCATCAGTGTATACAGTGAGCACAACACCTCTCCCTGCACAGCTCCTGTGCATCTCCCAGAACCTCCAAACCCTGTGTCCTCTGCACAACTCCCTGGTCCACATTTTCCTGCCAGCAGGAGGAGAAAACCCTGCAGGGGAACACTGTGCTTGGGACCAAGCTAGAAAGAGAAAAGGCAAAGAGCTGAAGTAGGACTACAGTAGGACTACACATGGAAATAGGTACTACAGTCAGACAAACTACAGCAAAGCACCAGAGGTGCCAACAGCTGGACCTCTTAAAGGGAAAGGGAATCCATGCAAGGTGGTGTGGGAAGCCAAGCTGGTTGGAAGCAGAAGCCAGAACAACTAAGTAAAGCCCAAATGACAACTACAACCTCCTCTTGACCTGTGGGATCCTGCAGAGATCAGGGTGCCCACCAAACAGATTATCTGACCTGAGCCCTTTTTCCTGATAAGTGACCAATGCTGTTTGATTCCCAGCTGGAGTTTCCCAGGGCAGATGGCATAAACCTTCCCAAGGACATCCAGTGGCTATGTATAAAGATCTGTTTACATGACTAATGTTTGCAGAGTTTTCCAGTAACATTTCACTCTTCCAGAACTGGTAGCAGGGGGCTGCCAGCCTTTCTGTTTACTGTGATGTGGATATGTTGTCTTCTTTTAAATTCTCATCAGTGGTTTGCTGCAAGCTCTGAATGTGCAAGAGAAATTTGCTTCTCTGTCTGACAGAAAGAATCACATCAAGAGATCTTTATCTCAAAATAGTGCCATGTCCTTGTAAGCAGACAGATTTTCCCTTTATATCAGCATTCCTTGACAGTGTGAGGGGGATTAGGAAGCTGTCTCTACACTGGGACCTCTGCTGTTTAATAAGCACGTCAGTTTTCTGGAAAAATTAGTACATTGGCAAAAAATTGCAACTGCTACAAAATTATATACATTTGTTAATTTCTGGTCTTGCCTGAGACCAGTGAATTCTTGTGTTTCAGAGGAGTCTAAAAGTGAAGCAAATTGGAATTACAGTGCAAGTGAAATTCAGGGGGAAAACCACTATGGAGATTCAAGGAATGTTCTGAGACTTTTATAGAGATTGCTTGATCTCAAATTTACTGTTATCACTCAAAAAAAGACAATATATCATTAGATTGTTCTAAGAAAAATCTGCATCTTGTATTCTGTAACAATAGAAAAAGGAATTACACACACAAAATGTTAGAAGCCATGAAATGTGAGATGATTTTGTTGCCAAAAAATCTGCGATGAAAAGACGTCACTACAGAAGAAGGCCACAACGGAGGTTCATATTTCCTAAAAATTAAGTTAATCAGTTGTTATACATTCATCCACACCTGGCCTTTGGACAGTGTGCTTCCTATCTCCCTTTTTTTACAAGGTACTGCATTGAAATTTATTGCTGCTAAGCTACCATTAAACCTGGAATAGGGCACAACCTCTTTGAATGAGGGCAATGGAACTGAACTGTCCCCAGAAGCTCCAAGGTGAGCCTCAGTGCCTAGGGACTGCTTGTGGCAGTGTTAAGAGAAGGGAAAGCCAATGTCACTTTGGACAGCATGCAGGCAGGGTGGCAGTTCCTTGCAGTAGCCAGAGGATACAAATTCTCCATATTTCCTGAGACTGAGAGCACTAAAACTTTGAAAGATGCACTCCTGAATCCCAGTGTGTAATGACAAAATTTAAGAATAAGTAAAATTAGTTTACAGGTTTTGAATAGCCTTGCTTTAGGCTGTAAAACAGGTTCTCTTCTCGTTTAATCAGCTATTGATACAGGTATGGGAACACTCCAGCTGTTGTCAAGAACTTGGGGGCCTGGGCCTCCATCCGAGTATTTTCAGACATACATTTGGCAAGCAAGCTCTTTCTCAGATTATGATTGTAAGTTAATATTTTCTCTACGTCCCCCTCTTCCATTTTACTTTCCTTCTCCATTCCCCCTTTTTTCATGTGAAGATAACATTCAATACACATTTCTTTCTCTGTATCTGAGATTACACAAGTGCAAAGCCTCTCCACCTTCGTTAAACAAAATTATTTCCTCTGGTGGGTTGGCCACCTGGAACAGAAAACATAAAGCTATTTTAACAGGAACTAATGTGGTTTCTGGCAGGACAGCCAACAGTATCCTCATTGGCACATCCTTGGTGGTGGTGCTGAGCCCCACAGCAGGTGAAGGCAGGGTGAGAAGCATTCTTGAGTCACGTGGATCACAGGATTAAATCCAGTGACTGAAAAAAAGAAAAATACAAAGACTGGAATGTGTAAACAGTGAAGGGGGGAAAAGGTGGAAATCAGAATCAAACTTTAAGCCTTTTTGTTAAAGCTCTCTGAAAGGGTGTCACAGTGTAAGGACAGCTTTATGGACCTTTCCTTAGGCACCCAGTGACTCAACCATATATTTAATAAAACACTTCATATATCCTAATGGTAGTAACATAATATTTGTGAGCCTAAATATTCTCAGCAACTGCACCAGAGCTAGTCTTAGCACTACTAAAACTATCCAACAGGACTAGAATGCAGGGTGTCATGCCCTTCTTTTGCTAGCTATTACTGCCAACACTAGACATGCTAACGGATGCCGTTATTATATTCAGTAACAATGGACATCACCAATGCCAAGGCCAGCTTCCACTTTTGTTGGTTACACATCAGTGTGAAGCAGCTCAGGCATCACTACTTGCACATATGTCCCTGCACTTCTGGTTTATTCATCGTTTATTCATGATCACAAGTGTTTGTTGCAAAAGGAAGCGTGCTTTACGTGGGCTCTGGTTCCATATAAAATTAAATAGGAAAATTAAATCACCTGCAGACAGAAGGTTAGAATTTTTCTTTGGTCATAATACCAAGATATCTGGGTATCTTTGTGATAAATCATGTCATGATAAATCAGACCTCCCCAGTATAGCTGTAAATATTAGAAATCAGAAAATGTAAGACAGCCCTGTTCAACCTGTTCAACACTTTTCTTGCAAATGAGGGCTTCTTGAAATGGATGCCTGAAATCTGAACCAGTTATTAATACTGAACCTGTATTTTGGTAGAAAACAGTACCACTTTTAATTGGGAATTAGAATTACAGAAGAAACATGAGTCCAAATCCAGAAGAGGCACACAAAAGAGAAGTAGATAGTTTTCAATGGCCAGCATCTAAGGGGCTTAGCAGGACCAGAACAAACAATTTTTTGTAGTCCGATTAAAAGGCTTATCGAAAAATTGCCATATTTTTCACAATGGTGTCAAAGTAGAAAAATGAACTTTCAGCCTTAGCTCAATGTCATGCTGCAGTGCGTAAGAAAAGAACAAACACAAACTTACAAATGCAGTTTGTTCTCTGTATCATGAAAGCCTGGCAGAACTCCAGTCCTGGATTAATGCCAAACCAGCACACCAGTGTCTTTGATCTTCTAAAGCTCGTGTTTTCCTTTAGTGTTTAACATCTCAACTAATTTAAAATCAATGTACAAATGGCTTTTAGAAATAATTGTGAGCAGCCGAAGTCTCGACATTTCATAACTATTCAGGTCGTTGGCAACTGTCACAAGTGGAAACTTGGAAAGCTTCAGGCACGGAGCTGTCGAAGTTCAAACGCCCTCGATGCCCTGCACGGCTGTGCATTGCTGTCGGTAGGTTGCCGAACACCTGCATTCCCATGGGCACAATATTTCTGGGCTTTGTACCTACAAAACGTTTGTCTGAACGCTAGATCTATCAGATCTGACACCAACCCACGGCGGCTGGGTGATTTCCTTCGTCAGACACCTCAGAAGGGTGAAGCTCACTCCGCTGCCCACACAGCACTGCTGCTTCCCAGAACAGGCTGCGGGCAGCCTGAGGGATTTCTGCAACTTCCGCTCATCAATCACTAACCTCGCTGCTTTTTTAGTCTTCTTAGCCCATTTTTAGCCCATTCTTATGGTATCTGCTACAGCTCCATTCGTGGCATTTGTGTTCCCCATGATTTTGCTTGTGACTACTTGTGACAGACCCGCTCCGGAAAGGAGACCAGAGAGAGAGACTTCAGCTGCATCGCCAGGCCAGGAGCCGTTCAGTGCCTCCTCAAGAAATCGGCCAACTTCGACGGCAGCCATCCCGGGGGCCCCTCACGGCCCCATTGTCCCACCCCATGTAAGCCCCGCCCCTCATAAGATCCGCCCCTCGTAGGCCCCGCCCCTTGCCAGCGCCTCACCCACCGCAGCCCCCTTGTCTGATGCAATTCGCTTCCCCCCTTGCTCGCGGCCTCGGGCCAATCACGGACTCTCCCGGCCGCGGCGTCACACCTCGCAGCCAATGAGCGAGAGCCACGATGGTAGAAATCCGGGCGGGGCGGCACGGGGCGCAGTCGGCCGCGCTGGTGACGCCGGGCGGCGTGTCCGCTGTCCTCTCGTGCCGCCATGGCAGCGCTGCCCGGTGCCGCGGCCCCGCGCCTGCTCCTCATCCCTAGCAAAGCGGCCGAGGCTCCCGGCCCCGCGGCTGCCCGGCATCTCTCCGTTGTCCTGCCGGCAGGAGCCGACCCCGGCCTCCCAGGGATGGAGGCCACGCAGCCGGCCCGCAAGAGGCAGCGGCTCACGCATCTGAGCCCGGAGGAGAAGGCGCTGCGCAGGTGAGTGGGGGACAGCGGTGAGAAGGCTGCGGCTGTACTTGATGGGTACGAGATCTCCCGCTGACGGCCGCTCTACCCCACAGGAAACTGAAGAACAGGGTGGCGGCCCAGAGCGCCCGCGACAGGAAGAAGGCGCGGATGACAGAGCTGGAGCAGCAGGTGGTGGAGCTGGAGGAGGAGGTAAGGGGCTGGGAGAGATGAGGAGTTGGAAGAGGGGGAAGAATGGAGCGGCCTCCCTGCCTCACGGCTCTTTGCAGAACCAGAAGCTGCTGCGGGAAAACCAGCTCTTGCGGGAAAGGACGTGTAACCTCGCGCGGGAGAACCAGGAGCTCCGCTGCCGCCTGGGTTTAGATGCTCTGAAGACAGAGGAGGAGGGTGACGAGTTCCAGGTAAGCCGCGCTGCTGCCGTGTCCGCCCCCGCCTTGGCAGAGCTGCCCGCTCTGCAGCGTCGGTGTTCAGGGCACGGATTTGCCGGAAATACCTTTGTCCTCCATATGGAAGCTCTCCTGAAACTCAACAGGTGCCAAGTCGAAATGGGTGCTACTGGTAATGTGAGAGGTAGAAAGATGACTAGTTTTAAGACAGTTTTATCTGGTTTTCTACGTTTTGTTGTAGAAGTGAAGTAGAAACTGTTAAAGTCACGTAGGTGTGTCTCAGATGTGGTGGAGAAGGTCAGGTGCTCATTTAAAAGTGTCAAACAAAATAAACATGCAAGTGTAGGGAAGCTTCGGCTAACTTTGGAAATTGTCTTACCTTCAGATTCCTACAGAACAAGCAAATAGAGAATTTTGTGTTGGAAGCCTCTGCAGAAAAATTACAATATTCAAGATCAGGTACTATACTGCCTGTGAGAACACTTGCAGTGACCGAGGTTTTTTTGTCTTGGTACAGGTTGTGAAGGAATCCCAGGTGGATGAGATCAGATTGGTGACCGGGTCCGCTGAGTCCGCAGCACTCAGACTACGTGTTCCTCTGCAGCAGGTGCAGGCCCAGCAGTCACCATTTCTGATAGCTTCCACATGGATTCTGATGGCGGTGATTCTTCAGACTCTGAGGTGAGCATCCAATCCTATAATTGTCCATGCAGTCAGGAGCCACTGTAGATTTAAGACTAGTGTTGTAATGCTTTGATGTTAAATCATTTGATGATTTCCATTCATAGTTTTGTTTTCTAAGTCTTGGAGTGCTATATCTGTGGCTCAGAACAGCTGTGTTAGGCTGTGTCTGGGTAGTACAGGGGTTCAGCAACAACCACGTGAAAAAACCCAGCCCCCACAGCTTTGGTCATGTCTGCCTAAGCCAGGTTCTGGTCTGTGCTCTGTGTAACCAGCAGGCACTGTGGTGTTCGTACTTGATGGGTACAAGATCTCAATGAACTTCTAACAGTGGCTGTAAATCTCAAATGCATGTATAATTCTCTAGGCATTACCAATACCCTTACAAAAAAATCTGTGGGCAAAGAATGACTGTGCCCTGGAACAGATTTCCCAGAAGGGTGTGGCGTCTCCCTCACTGGAGATAGTCAAGAACCATGTGGTGCAGTCCTGTGCTGTGTGCTCTATGATCACTGCTTGGGCAGGGAAATTGGACCAGATGTGGTCCCTACCAACCTGGCATATTCTGTTAATTTCTGCAGGATACGTAACTGCCTTGTGTGTTTGATGATATCTTTGGTAAAACAACTGTGATTGCATCAGTGTATTTTAACTTCCATGTGGGGTTAATAGATACACATTGGTGTTTGGCTGTAAAGGTAATAAACTGTCTTTCTAAAACTGTCTTTCCTTTTGCAGTCTGATCTCCTGTTTGGCTTTCTGGACAGTCTGGACCCAGAGATGTTTCTCAGATATGCTGATTCAGAGTCAACGTGCCTGGAAAAGCTGGAGGAAGACAGCTCTGGAGAAACAAATTCCATACCGACCTCCCTGTCTCCCTCTTTGGGGTCCCCATCAGCTAAGCTGGAAGCCATTAATGAACTCATAAGGTTTGATCATGTGTATACCAAACCCCTAGTAGTGGAGATTCCTGTCGAAGTGGCCAACCAAACCAATATGCTAGTGAAAATTGAGAAAGAAAATCTCTCTTCATCTGACAACAAGGACATCCCTGAGGTCCCGGTGTCTGTGAAGAAGGAACCTGTAGACAGCTTCATGCCTGAACTGGGCATTTCTCATCTGCTCTCTTCTTGTCATAGCCTTGAAACCTCAAGCTACCTGTTGGACGGCTGTAGTGACTCTGGGTATGAAGGATCCCTGTCACCCTTCAGTGACACATCGTCTCCGCTTGGTGCTGACCATGCGTGGGAGGATAGCTTTGCCAAGGAACTCTTTCCCCAGCTCATCAGTGTCTAACCTGGTAGTGTTAACTCCCCTTGGATACCTGTCCTGGCAGGATCTCAGCATACGCCCCTTTGGGGTGTATGTGGGGAAAATCCAGTCCATTCAGAGAAGTGTTTCTCATCTTTACCCATGCTAGTAGATGGCGTGATGGTATGAAAAAGCCAAGGGTGTCCTGTCCTGCCCTGGCTCCCCCCAGTCAGTGTTTGCTTAGGAGAGAGGCAGGTTTGTTACTCAGTAACTTGCTCATTCTCCATGAACCTGAAAATGTTTTGTTTTCTGGTTAAAATTTTAACACCAAAAACTGAAGTGGGATATTCATGTGTAGACAACTGGGCTAAACCTTAATAGTCTCTAAGTCTTACAGCTTCACTAAATGCTTGTTTTCCATTTGCTATGTAGAGTTGCTTTGTCCATTTAATATTTAACTGTATTGGTGCAATTAAAATGCAGTGCAGCTCACTGACTTTTTTTGCCTTAGAACTCAGTGGGGAGGGGAGAGAATCTGGGCCTTGGAGAATTTATGTTCAGGTCCCTTGGTGTCTCATCCTACTGCAATGCATTGATGAGCAGTGCTCATAGGGTAACTGCAGCTGGATGTTTCAGCAGTTCCCTTTTGGGATGTGGTACAGGGGTTTGTGTGAGGGCCAGAGCTACTAGGGCAAAACCTGCATCCTCTGTAAGGCAGGCAGGAGAGCAGGAGGTTGAAGTCTTGAGTATTCAAAAGTCAGGGCCGTGGTGGCACCTTGGTTGCCAGTAATACTGTCCAAAATTCTCAGTCTGAGGGGAGGTGGATGCAAGACAAACAAGGTGTGGAAATGGTTGCAGATTCTGTATTCCCACAGGAAATCCTGAAGCATCAAATGGCCTTGGCAGGAGCTAATTTCAAATACCACAGCAGGACTTCTCATTGTCCACATCCATTTGCTCCAGTATCCAGTATTTATCACAATATTAAAAATACTTGGAGAGACAGAAAAAAATCTATACTGAAAATAAGAGCTGTTGCAGGTGTGAGCACAGCTGTTCTTGGTTTCAGTACTATTTCATATTTGGCATTCAATTTTGACAAAAATAACTTGGGGTGGGGAGGAAAGAAAACCAGAGATGTTTCAGTCAGTAATGTTCCAGGTGCCAGGACTGCTTTGGATTACAAGCTTGAGTAACTTAGTTTATAATGAAGGATTCTACCTGAAAAGTGGGTAGAAGGAAAGGCTACAGCTGTGCAATATAACAAATTTAGATTGAAAATCCAAGCAGTCAGAAGAATAAGTTGGTTTACTTTCAAGGTGGAAAACAGGGATGACTGCAAGAGTATCAAATAAATTGTTGCGAGTCCAAAAAAAAAGTAGAAGTGAGGATTTGATCTGTAGTTGTGCATTACATTTTGTTAGCACCCTTTTACAGAGCCCCAGTCCTTCCTGGAAACCATGAGCAAGCCATTTCAACATCTAAAAAGTCCCAAGGAAATTGTGTTACAGTCTCTTTTCCATCACAGGAGGACACGGGCTGTACTTAACATTTCAAACTTATTAAATACAGGAGACAGAAATGTTCAAGGACAGCGTCTTTACACTGTTTTGCTTCCACTTTTTAACTTAACAGCTACATCCTAGCATGCTTTATCCTTACTTACTGCAAGCACTGGGTCCCACAACAAGCTGTTAATAGTTACTGAGCTCTCTTCCACTAAACAAATCATAGTTCTTGTTTGGCATCTAGAGGCCTACTACCATTCAGAATTCCTATAAGCACTAATATTTTCTACTAGAATCAAGTCCACTAAGATGGTACACAAAAAAGCAAAGTCTTACATTCCAACAAAATTATTAAAATCTGAATTTAAAACTCTCCTTCAACTTTCCTTAACTTCAAGAATACCTAGCTTGCTTAGTTCTGAATAGTTTCATTCTGAAGTAAAATGAAACATCTGAAAACACAAACTGTAGCAACACCTATTGGTACCTCTACTGCTTTGTCAGAGGCCTTTGGGTCACGACAAACTTAAAACAACTCTTCCTTCCTGGCAGCTTCAGGTTTATTCTACCCTGCTGTTGCCTTCCCTTGTCCTGCTGAATACTGTGAAGGAAAAAAAGGGGCATTCCTTTGACACAGCATAGTTAAATTCAAATCTTAAGCCAGAAGAGTACTTTACTGCCCAGCTGAAGACTGTAGATAGGCTCCCAAGGTCTTTTCACTCTTATCAGGAATGAAACAGTCATCTAAAAAATATTTTAGAAAATTTATTGAAAACTGACATACAAAGGGTGATTTGGTCCCAAGAGAAGACAGACCAGAATTGGATCTTCCATATTTCAAAATAAGGTTTCTCCTAATACTGCATTGCATCTGCCATCCCGTCTGTGAACAGCATTAATAAAAGTCTTTTAATGAAGACAACAAAGGAAACTCACAAATACAGAAGTCTGGAAATGCCCACAGCTTGATCTCATCCAATCACCCTCCCCAAGTGATTGCTGTAGCTCAGTGCTCCTGTCACTTGGTTCCCACTCTTCTATCAATTTTAGCAACTCAAACCCACTGTCTCCTGTCATAAGGGCAGAAATGCATTGTGAAAAAATGAAAGTAAATGTTTTCTATCAAAGCAAAATCCTTAGACAACTTTTTCTCCATTTCATAGTCTCTGTCAACAGTGCACCACTATATTGTTTTAAATGTCAGGTAACAGGTCAGTGATGCCCTACTGGCATTGAGTTAAGAAGAAAGACACCTCTGAAAGTCAACCTTTGGTACAAACCTAGCAGAGAAAAAAGTATGCTTAAAAGCCATCTACAGCAGCTTCTTATTCTGCAAATCTGATATGCAATTTGGTGTTTTTAAGAGGAAAACAACTTCCATCATTTGATATATTTAGGCCTCCTACAGGTTTTTTACATCTGTTGCAACTTTAGTGTTGCTGAGATGGTTTCATCACATTTTTGAAATTTTCATCCTTTCTTTTCAGCTTATTTAGGATTCAGAGCTTTCCCCTAAAATACTTCCAACTTCGAACTTTCACTACAATCCAGCACCCAGTTACTTACTTGGAGGCACAACATGTTCTACCTGCAGTGACTACAGCCTTCTCCAAACTACACTGCTTTATGTTCTACTCAAGCACTGGAGCACATCAAAGGCTGTAGGTTTCAAACACGTTCAGCAGCTTAATAATACGTAAGGAATTTTACACAGTTCATGCAAGAGATTCATAGCAGACCCTGAAATGAAATTAGGCATTATAGCAAGATAGGCTGCACATGTTCTTCAACTTAAACCTTCTAGAATGGCACACGTGTATACTGGCTTCCAGAGTAATACCTAATCAAATGCTGGAGTGATCTTAGTGAAGCTCTGAAATGTTTTATCAAGAGACAGAAAATTTCAGAAAACCTTCAACAAAAGCAGCAAGATAAACAGGGTTTAACAAACAGGTATCTTGAACAACCAAAAGGAAATAAAGGATGACTGCAGAAAGAGAAGCTCGATTTTTAACTTTCAGCTATGGGTTATTCAACAATAAAGAGTATTATAAGAAGGATTCTCTCTTAGCTGTGCAGAGAAGAGTAGATTTTCTTACATGAGCAGCTGTTGTACTTGCTCCTTTACGTTAGCAAGATGTCAAAACCAGATTGGGACGTAGGACTGAACAGAATCTGTTACTGGGAAAGGGATTTCTTAAGAAAAGCCTCAATTCAGTTATCTCTGAGAAAGCTGAAGGACTTATAAATAAAAGATAAAACCCTTAAACAAGTTAGAGAACCTTAAGCATAAGGAACTGCTGTGCATTGAGAAAAGGTACAAACAATATCTCATTGTGGATTCCTTTCCTTGGCACCCTGTACAGGGTAGAAAATTCTTTTGGCATGCATCTGTATAAACAATGTGATGCTATATTATTGGCACATACTGTGGCTTAAATTTTGTCTAGATTCTCTCAGGAAAAAGACAGCCATCTCCTTTACCTCACCACCAAAGGCTGGGACTTGGATACAGACAATAATCCAGCACTTGACAGCAGCTCCCTGTTATCTGATTTACTTATCATATTTATCCAAATTAATGGATGCCATTCATTTAATCAGAAGTTATACTATCTTCAACTGACTTTCCAACTCCATGCATACAAAGAATCCCAGCACAATGTGAACTGTGAATCTCTTTGGTGAGAACCACTTTTCCCCAAACTTTGCATTGTTTGAGGAGGGGAACATCAAAAACCCACAGATAAAATTTAGAAGCCAATGAACCAAAGATGAAGTTAGTAGGTATCCTGCAAGTTATAAATACTGGCTTTACTTTCTAAAAAGCAAAAGACTTAAGCTCAGCTGTAATATTCCTTCCCTACCACCCCATGGATTTTATAATGTCTACATCTGAGTTTACATCAAGTCCAAACAGGTAAGATGGTGCGAAAAGCTGAATTACCAGAGGGGTTGCTTTTCTATCTGTGACCAGATTTGAAGGTATTTCTTCCTTTACATTTTGTAATTCAAATTAAAGCAAATGGCCAAGCATAGTATGTGCACTAGTTTCAATGGCTCAGTAAGAGAAAGGTGTGGCTTAAGCCACAATTACATTCAGTATTTGTATTTTATACTTTACCAAGGGCAATTAAGAGGATATTTCACCATTAAGCAAGATGGAAAGCTACTTCCCTGTTCCAAAGGCCTTTGAATTACCTTTTGAGTAAAAGTAAGAATATTTAACAGACAGGAACACAGAAATCTTAGGGTGTTTCCTGGCCACCCTATGATTGTGGTGTGCTTATGATTGTTAGTAAGAAAACAAAAAACAAATAATGTAACTTCAGGTTCACACATCAAACCAGAAAAAAAAAAAAAAATCAAAAAACACCAACAATAAGCATCAGAAGCTCACCACTTCCAGTCTAAAATCTGGCATCTACAACTCCATTTCTTCTTCTGCACACCCAGATATTCCCAAACTAGCATATGGATCTGGAGACATGGCAGTCTGTTGTGATGCAGGGAACGTTTCAGTCTGTGGGTCAAAAGGAGCTCTTGGTGTTGGCTGCTTAGCCTGACACACTTCTGTACTCTGCTGCTTGAAGTTCTTAACAGAAACAGACTTCAGTTTATCTGTCATAAATTCAGGAAGAGGTTTCCAAAGCACCAGCTCCATAGACGGACGGCTCCTAGAAGGGACAGAGTTTCAGTAAAACATAAGTTCTCCAAGCACAGCTATTAAATGCAGAAGACGTGTATCTTCATCCTCTGAGCTAGCCTGGAACTATATTCCAGAAAATATATACCTTTTCTTCCCCCCTATTAAATTTCCTCTTCCCTAACTAGTTCCATTATTTCTAGTTCTAACCCTTTATTTCCTCTCTTTTTTGCACCAAACTTGACCACTGTTGGTCACACTTCAGGATCTTCTCATTTTGAAAACTCACATACATAAAACCAAAACTTATATTGGTTCCCTCAACAAATTTCACTCTGTAGAAATGAGGAGTACAAAACAGACACTTCATGACCACTACAGTTACACTTATTTCTTTTTTACATTAGGACAGTTTTTCCTATTTTTAACCAGATGAATGGTCTGTTATAAATGTTGGCTGCATCATGCAGTAATCAAGGACATCTCCATAAACATGAAACAAGGTCTCTCTTTTCATTTGCACATGTTCACTACATAGCACCATGATTTCCTCCAGAACTTACATAGATTCTATTATTTTCTTTGTCAGGACTTCACCAAAATCCCTCTTCATCCCTTTCTTAAGGGTATCTGACAGGATAAGAGTGGGCAGATTGCTAACATTTCCATCAGCATGAACTTCCTCATCTTCATCAATTATCCTAGGAATGGAGGGGGAAGAGGGAGATAAACACTATTGAGCATACTGTTATCAGGAACATCCACTGCAGACTACAGTCACATCTACGTGCTCTGCTCTGTGCAGATCTCTGACCTAGGTTGGGTACCAGAAGCAGCAGGGCTATGTTAACCTGAGTCTCTCTTGGGCCAATATACCCTGAGAAGGACTCATCACAGAAGCCACTGGAGCAGCAATGCCACTTTTGGTACCTGAGCTAGCTTTGTCACCCCTGTGTTATCCCAGCAGTGTCACTGCAGACATACACTGAGAGAAAATAAACAAATTCCCTCTAAGGGAAACTCTACTATTCAGTCACATTACACAAGTGAGTCTCAGCTATGCAGCTGCTTCACCTGCTCAATTCCCCAAAACTGGACTTTGAGAATTATTGCAAAGGTACTGAAAACAGTGCTTCGTTTTTCACAACTTGTGTCAGTTTCTGAGAAATAAATTGGCATAAATTGTTGCAGCGTTTAGAACAAATGGAAGCACCTCCTTTGTTTTTGGTAAACTTTTCATAGAAAATTTAGCAGACTAGGTGGGAAGAATAGGGAACAATCCTCCAAGAGGACCAAAGCAGACATAGACAGATAACAGAGACATCTTTCACTATTCTGATTTACCCATGAAAAAAGTAACAGTCTAACAGTACCTTGCTTCTCCTTATGCATCATCTATGGAGTAATCTACAAGAAAATCTTGTTTTAAAATTTCTGTAACTTTTGGCTTTTCTAACCACCTGCAATCAACTGATACATACACATGCCATTCCCAGAAATCTTTCAAGGGACCGAATGCACAGTAAATTTATTAAATGACTACAGCAGACTTTCTATAGCCCCCCCATTACCCCACATCACACCATCAGCAGGATGAATCTCAGCTTTACTGCGTATATGCAGAGAGACCTCTCTGGTTCATGCTACTCTCTACAGTAACAAATTCACATTTCTTTTAAGTATTAATCACAGAACAAGCTGCAGTTGGTTGAAAAAAGCTGAGCTCAAGCCTGAGCAGGTAGATGTTAGAAGCTGAGCTCTGGATGCTCACAGAAGAGCATTAAACCCCATTATGGTACATTAAAGTTGCATAATGATTGTGAGCAGGGTGTTATTTAGTCAGCATCTCCTGCTCTAGCACCCTCAATTTCAGATCAGCCTGAAGACTTACAGGATCACAGGTAGCCTAAAATGAAATAATTTGAACAGAAGGTTCACCTCAGACTTACAACAGTGTTATCACACTGCTAAGTGCTAGATTCACCCCTGAATGCCCACCAAAAAAGGGAAAGCTCAGCAAAGCCAGGCTACTCAATCCCTGCATTTACCTGTCCTCAATTTCCTGAAGTTTCCTGCGAGCAACCTCGCATTGCTGTTCCCCCATTGTCTGATCCATTTCTTCACAGGGAATTTCTAACATGGCAGTTTCAGGACCGCTGCCACCATACTGACTTGCTACCTCCCCAGCTGCCTGCTGACCTGCACAGAGAATCCATTCTTCAGTGTTGGGATTCAAAGGGCAATTTTTGGCTCCTGTCAGTCTCTTCTTCCGCACAGGACAGCTAGGAAACAAAGTAAGTTTACAATTGTCAAAAAAAGAAATGTGGCATTCTACAGGAACAAATGTTATTGAAAGTGCATTTCAGCAGCATTAACACACTATGGCAATGAAAGTTCAACAAAGAAAATAAATCCACATTGCTCTTAGTAAAATGTGAGTACCTATTCAGGAAAATCAGTTCCACACAATTAATTAGGTAATAGAAATGGATTTGGGCTCAAGTGCAATTCAAGGGAAGAGTTCCAAATGGAAACAATTCTAGATTTCCTTCCTGTTTGTAGGTGAGATGTGCTCAAACCTTTTACAAAACAAAAAGCAAATCAGGATTTTTCAGGCTATAAAAGACAAATTAATTTACCCTTCTGCCTCTTCTTCTAGCTTATGCTTCTTTCCACATCGCACAGAGACACTACAAAAGAAAAACAGTTACTTAGCTTCAAGTCATATCTTCTGGTTACACTGACATTTTCAAACAATATTTTCCTCCCTTTTAAAATTTTATCTGAGATAACAGTCACAGTATATCACCAGCTGTCAAGGAATAAAAGTTTGACTACTTTGTTCCAAAGGAAGTCAAAAGTGACTGTAATTGCTCAGTTCTTTGAACAGAATTACATGCTAATTTCTTCTCCTTTACATTATTTGTTTTTCCACAAGGGGCAAGATCAATTTTTTACTAAAATTCAAATGTTTCAAGAGCAACACATGACCCAGCTTGAGTCTCTTAGTACTCTGTATCACAGGGACATACTGAAAAAAATAAATTCGTTTCAAAGGATGCAAAGATGCTGCTACACTCGATCCTTGCCTCTTAAAAGGCTCCTTCATTCCCCACCAGCCAGCGTCAAGGTCCTTAGCCGAGCACAAGACAATTCTAACCTCCTACCAGCGCAACACTGACAAGGAAACAGCCCCCAGCCGCCTCCAAAGCACCCGGCGCAGTTCCCCATTGCCGGCGCTCGGGCCTCGGCCCTGCAGGAACGGGTCTGGCACTTACTGGCTGCGGCTCCTGGTGAAGGAGCTCACCGGGGCCACCGTCAGCCCCTCGTGGTGGCTGCCGAGCGCGGCCAGGGAGGCCAGGTCGAAGCTACTCTGCAGACAGAGGCCGGAGGATCCACCGACGCCGTCGTTTCCGATCCCTGTCATGACCATCCCGGGTGGCTGCAGACGGCCGTGACCGCCGGCTAAGGGCTGCGGGCCGTGGCGGTCCGGGGCAGCGGCCGGCGCTGTGGGGAGCTCCACGGCCGGGCCCGCCGGGATACCCTGGCAGGATCTGCCTAGCGCTGCCATTTCCTGATGCGGAGGAGAAAGCGCACATCAACGCCACAACCCGCGCTGCACGACGCGCCGGCCCTGCCCGAGGAGCCCCTCACGAAACCGCGTCCGCCCGTAGCGCTCACCCGGGCCAAGCCGGGCCCGCGGCTGCGGCCGCCGCTACAGCCCGGGTCCTTCCAGGCCTTTCGCCGCGATCCGATAAGGACCCACGGGCACTGTGGGAGTTGTAGTCCCGGGCACTGTGGGGCCTCTGGGAGTTGTAGTCCTGAGTGCTGCGGGGCCTTTGGGAGTTGTAGTCCTGGGCGCTGTGGGGCCTCTTGGAGTTGTAGTCCTGGGTGCTGTCGGGGATGCCCTCTGGGAGCGGAATCCCCTCCCCGGCTTTGAGGATGCTGTGGGACGATCGAGGAGGGCCGAGACAGCCCCTCTCTCGTCCGTGGCTCTGTCTAATCCTGGTAGCGAGGCGGGTATGGTCCAGCAGCCAAATCCCGGTCAGCTGAGGAGCTCAGGCGGGGTCGGGGAGGTGGCGAGCGGAGCTGAGCAGGAGGGAGAAGAGGGATGGCGCCCAGGCACACGGTAAGAGCCCGTCCTTGTCTTTAGTTGCGGGAGGCTGCGGGGTTCTGCGCGGAGTTACAGAAGGACAGTGCCTGTACGCAGTGTAAGAGGAGGGAAAGTTCCCTGAGGCTGCTATGAGGCTTTATCTAAGTTGGACATTCCTGTCACAAAAAGTCCTGGGCCGTTGAGGAGAGTCCCAATGGGCGGGGGGAAAAAAAACCCAAAACCAACCAAACAAAACAACAACAAAAAAGCAAAGCTGATCTTAATACATTAGTAACTTAAGTTCTTTGGCACCTTTTTTTTTTTTTCCTGTAACGTAGTTTATTAAATTTTGCAAAGGAAATCTAATTCGGCCCATGCTCAGAATGGAGCACCAGCCCCTGGTCAGAGGGTCTAGCTCGCCCTGCAAGGTAAGCAGAACCATCCTGGCCTCTGAAGGTGGATCCTGCAGGGAATTTGTAGTTTTAGCAATGATGTTCAGATGTGGAATGTGCGGGTATTTCATGTAAGTTTTAAGTAGAAATCCATTAAGTGATTAGACTCATAAAGTTTTGCGCTTTCCTTGGACACCTGGCTGTGTTGGAAAGTGGAAGCTATAAAAGCAGCTTTCTGATCCTCATGTTTAGCATTGAATACAAATGGAATTTTGTTTGTGTCATGTTTCTGAGATGAGGTGAACGCCCTTATAAGCTGTCAGGAGTTGAGTAGCTGACAGAACACATGAGGCTGTTTGTTATCTGTGCTCTCTCCAAATGTGAGACATTTGCCAGTGCCACCAGACCAGCTGATTTGGGCAGGAAGAACAAAAGATCTGTCGTAACAAAACCTAAGTTATATGATGTATGTTCATTATTTTGGGTTGTTTGTTTATTTTCTGTCCCTTCTAGATGCCAGGTGACCCATAAAACACACAAAATTGGTTTACAGTACGTAGTTAATAAAAGGGGCTGAAGTGCAGTGCCAGTATTTACCACATCAAGTTTTAATTTTTTTCTGCTATACTCACGGCAGCCCTTACTTCTTACTCTTGATTCATTGCTTTGGTTGACATTCAGAGAAACACTTTTTATTCTAGGACATGGTAAGGAAATGTTAATTAGATTTTACTTTAAAAGATCAATTTCAACTTGCAAATTTCAGTCTTGAAGGAAGGAAGGAAGTTTTGAGGAATTATCTTTAGGAAGGACACAACTCTTTCAGAATACAGTATCTGGAATAACTCAGCATTTCTGGGAACTGGACCAAGAATAAGAATGATGAAGAATTAGTCTGCATACTTTACAATGAGAAATTCAGGGAGTACAAGTTAATTAAAAGAAATAGATACAGCCTTTATATATGAAGGAAGGGGAAATTCACTGAAGTGCCTTAAATATAGGAAACATTGTGTCCAACTGAAGTCAGTCAATAAGATAATATGATATGAAATAGGACCTAATTTAAAACAAAATGTTTTCTAGACATTTGATGTTATTTTTAGTATGATCATATTCAGTGAAAAGTAAACTTAGAGGGCACTGCAGGAGAATATCAAATAAAAACCTCTGGAGATCTCTGGCCATGGGGCATCATCCAAAGTACATTTTACGACCAGTTATATTCTTGAGATTTGAATGTATCACAGTAGTAATTTGTGTTGACCTTGAAAACCTGTGAATCTGTGACTCTAGGAGTTCTAGTGTGTAAACACCGATTTGAGAATGAAACTAGGTCATAGATGTTGACAACTTAAAAAAAAATACATGCCAATAAACTTTAAATTAAATATTATTACCAGTGAACAAATTACTGTGACTGAGGTACTAAGGCTTTACACCTTCCAACTTGCAGACATCGAGTAATCATTTTAGGGACTTAAAATATTGTTTAAAGGGAAATAAAATATTGTTACTTCTCACATCTTGATTAAAACGTGACTCACAGAAATTGAGATTTGGTTAATTCTTATACTGAGTCGTTTTGTCTCTAACACCAAACATGAACAGTCCCAGCATTCTTTCATTAAGAACAGACACTGTGAGCAGTGTGGCTTATGCAAAAAGCATTTACTCAGTTTCCAATAATAGCTGTAAAGGTTTTATTGCCTACACATAATCTGGAGACTTGTAATTGTGTGCATTTCTAAAGGCTCTTAATGATCAGGGCCAAGGCCAGTCTGAAATGCTTCCCCTGCTGCAAGTGTTCAGGTGGTTTTCTTAAACAAATACTTTCACTGCTTCAAACTAAATACATGATGTGTTTCACCATCATTTTCTTCTAGCTGTGACGTGTGTGTGGGCTCAAGGTCCTATCTCTTTTCATGCCCATGACTTTCTTTTGTTCCCCAGCTCCCCAGCTGGACGTTGCTCCTGACTGTTTGTGCCGTTGGAATTGGAGGCACCTTTCAGTATGGGTATAATGTCTCTATTATCAATGCACCCACCCAGGTAAAAGCTCATCTTTTGTTCACTGGGCTGTTTCCTCTCTGAACTCGGC
Source organism: Sturnus vulgaris (assembly GCF_052056855.1). NCBI lineage: Eukaryota > Metazoa > Chordata > Aves > Passeriformes > Sturnidae > Sturnus > Sturnus vulgaris. The sequence continues at coordinate 5,334,765 of NC_142261.1, read as the reverse complement.
CAAGAGGCCAAATGTGCTTTTGCTGTGATCACAGTGGGAACTGAAGCAGTCTTCCTCTCATGTGAAGGAATCTTGTGAATTTCCCATGTGGTTTCATGTGCATTTGTTTGTGAGTAACTCCCATCAGAGGTATTCTGTGTCAGACAAAAGTGCCAAATAGGCCACATAAATACCTTTATTATTAGAAAGATTAACTGAATAAGTAATATATTTTTGAGTTACCAAAATAGCCCAGAACACTAAGGGTAGAATAGACCAGAACATTTTCAGTTGGAAGAGACCTACAGTGACCATCTAGTCCACTTCAGGGCTGACCAAAAGTTAAAGCATGTTACTAACAGCATTGTCCAAATGCCCTTGCAGCACTGACCACTTGTCTAGGAAGCCTGTTCCTCTGTTTGACCACCCTTTCTGTAGGATATCACCAGTATTTCCCCACATGTCAAGTTTAAACCTCTCCTGACTCAGCTTTGAGCCATTCCCATTCTTTCTATCACTGGATAACAGGGAAAAAGGAAAGTTACTATGTAAAGGTGTCCATCACAAGGCAGATTACTGAAAAAGATCATCTCAGGGAATTAAAATGTTGCATCTGTAGTGGCTGAGTAACTTGTAGATATTTTCACTTACTTGTTACTTGAGCGTTCTTTGTGTGGCCTCCAGGATTCTGCATATTTTGTGGATGCTCAAGGGTCTGAGCAAATGGTCTTGTGAAAGTGATAGGTATCAGTTTTTGCTACCAGCTGATTTATTTGCTTGGGAAACTGTGAAGAATGAATTTGCTTCAACGTTGTATGCTTTTTACAAAGCTTAAAAGAAGCTGTTTGTGAAAGAACATGTCATATTTTGGGAACAGAGGGAGAGTTCAAGAAGTTTGTTCTTTAGTCTTCGTTTGCAGGCGAAGAGCAGGAGCCCGTGATTACAGATGCATGCCAGTTCAAGGGTTTCTAAAGGCAAATTTTAGAAAATCAAGCATGTGGAATAACACCTTAAAACCATTCACCCTCTCCCCCTCCTTGTTCAGAAGGACCTCAGAGCTCTTTCCTGGCAGTGCATGTCAGGGTTGTATTTCTCCTCTGCTGCAGCACCTGAGGCAGGGCACAAATCAGAGCTGCTCAGCAGCCTTTGAGGTGTGTGGGGAGTAGGAAACACAAGGTCTTCCTTGAGGTCAAGGAAGATTCTGCCAGTCAGATGATATCTTTTAGAATTAGCTCCCAGAATTGATTTTTAGGATTGGGGTGCAAGTTATTTGTAGTGCTGTATAAAATGCTACACATTCCTCACTCTTTTCTACTGCAGCATATACACAAGTTCTTAAACGAGACCTGGAATAGTCGTTATCAGAAGGAACTAAATCCAGATTTGCTGACTTTTCTCTGGTCTGTCATTGCTTCTATCTTTTCCCTCGGAGGCCTGTGTGGAGCCCTGATTGGAGGCAGCATGGCAATCCGGCTGGGCAGGTCAGTTGCAGCAGCAGCATAGAAAAGAATGTTTGCTTTTCCTACCTTCCCACTGGAATAGAAAGTAAATAAATGGTAGAGGAATGGGAGAAAAGAGTACCTTGGGTACCTATCCATGTTTTTTCACTTTAAAACTGAGTTTTCTAGTAGAATTTTATAGTTTATTCCAATGTGATTTTCAAGGATGAGCCCTGGATGACCTTTGACTTAGTCTTTGCATTACATTTACTGAAATCTGAGTAGGAGAATGCACACAGAGTGTGTTGGAAACACGAGTTCCTCCCTGACACATTTGCAGCCCTTGTGCCAGTAAGGACGTGCTGCTTCATCTGTTGCACTTCATTTGTCTAAATGAAGAAACCCCACTCCTACCTTGTCAGGCATTTCTGTCATGTTTATGCATTATTCTTATGTTTAGACATTTTTAAAAACATAAGCAGTTGTGTCAGATATCTGGATTTCCAGATACTGTATGTTTCTTTAGTATAAAGTCCATCTCCACCCCCCCCCCCGCCCCCCCATTATCAGAAAAGAAAACTTTTAAAACCTCACATTATTACAGATTTCCTTAATATCTGATTGGGGTGGATTGGTTTTGGGTTTTTTTTTTTGTTTGTTTCAATCAGTTTTTGTTTGTTCTCTACTACTACTACTACTACTACTACTACTACTACTATTATTATTATTATTATTATTATTATTATTATTATTATTATTATTATTATTATTATTATTTTGTTCCTCCTCTTTAGGAAAGGAGCTCTTTTGATGAATAATCTTATAGCAATACTAGCCTCCATTTTAATGGGGATCAGTTTTCCTACAGGATTGTTTGAGTTACTGATTGCTGGAAGGTTTTTGATTGGCATAAATTCAGGTGAATGATTTCTTATTCCTACTATCAATAAACTATGGTGAATGATAAATGATTGTTACTTCTGATCCTTTAGCTTTTATGATCCTTGTTTATGATGAAAATGTTCTGTAGTTTAGCTTGGAATCTGAAGGGAGCTAAATGAATAGGAAATTAATTAAATCCCATTTTGTATGTGTTTTGGTTTAGTAAGTCTTTGCAAAACAATTTCTATTGATAGGAAAATGTTTTTTCCATTTACTTGCAGGTGTTGGGCTCTGTGTGCAGCCTCTTTATATTGGGGAGTTTGCCCCAAAACACCTAAGAGGTGGCTTGGCCATGGGGACTTCCATCTTTCTGACTGGGGGAATTCTGACAGGACAAATAATTGGTTTGAGGTAAGAAATGCTTTTTTTTTTGTCTCTTGTTTTGTGTTACTCCTGTGTAAAGAATTCTAATTTCCTACAGCTCATTGCAGAACATTCCTTGTGCCATTGTAACATTAGAATTCATACAAGGTCCCCCTGGGAGAAGAAAATCCTGCTCCAGTCACCTTATTCCTACAACTGCCAGCCATCAGTGGTGTCAGTTGAGATGGGTCACCAGCACAGCGTCACAGCAGCTACATTGGAGCTGAGTTCATGTTTTCTGCCAATTTCTTGCTGGAGACCGTGGATGTTGGCAAGACAGGACTTGAAAGGAAAGGACTCACATTTCTGTATCACAGCACTATCACTGCTTTTGTCCCCTGTGTGATCAGAGGATCCAGCTGGAATTTAGAAGTTCCAAGAGCAGAGACTACACCAAATAATAACCAATAGCTAATTATTATATTTCTTTGCCTTCTTTTTCCACATTTCTCACAGAGAATTATTAGGTGGAGAAAAGCATTGGCCTCTGTTGCTATCCAGCAGCTGTATTCCAGCATTAGCCCAACTTTTATTCCTTCCATGGTTTCCTGAAAGTCCCAGATATCTTCTTATTGACAGAGGTGATGAGCTGAGCTGTGCCAAAGGTAATATCCAGCATCTGTACTTTCTGTTCTCCAGAAGGGTACAGTGAATATATTGGATTCCAGATTCTCCTTTTATCTTTATCCACACAGCCCAGTTGTATCATCTAGTGCTTTTTGGCCCATGTTCTTTCTCCAGTGAGCTTATATGGAAGAAGGGATTGTGGAACTCAGGAGCCTATAATGGTTTATGAACAAAACTTTATTATCCTGTTTCAAATAGAAATTCATTGACTAGAGCTTCAAGCTGATTACTCTTAGTGAGAAGTTCATGATCAAGGATCATCAAAACTCTTTCTGTTGGCCTTAAGAAGACAAATTGTCACTTGATATATATTTAATCATGAAGATTGTAAAGGAACAGATGCTGTATACTCTTTAACTTTTAAGACCATTTGTAAAGATTTTAATTTGAGATCCAAATGACTTCTGATTATATTTGCCTTAGGAGAAGGATTTTCTGTCTTTGCTCCAGCTCACTAACTGCATCCCACTGGCAACATTAAAGTCAAGGCCATAATAAAGGACTCAATATCTGCCTAGAATTTAAGTAAAACACTTCAAACTGCTAAGAGTGTCCTTTAAGGAAAAGATTATTTGAAGGTCTGAGGTTCAGATACAAAGTATTTTGCCTGGTGAATATTTCAAGGTCAGATTTCCTCTACAAAGAAGCAAAGAAATGCCATAGAATTCTCCAAATCCACGACAGCAAAAAATGTTGAAAAAACAGCAAGGAATAAGCAAATCACAAAGCAAATTTTTCATATCTTAGCAAAATCCAGGTCATTATGGAAAGATATTATTTCCCATGAGTTGTGGCTAATAGATAAACATAAATTATTTTTTTCTCTTTTTAGCTTTGAAAAGATTTCATGGTTCCTCAGAGTATCGAAGGGAGATGGAAGACATCCAGCGAGAATGTTTTGCTTTAGATGGGGAGAAACCCAAGAAGCCCTGGCAATTATTCACTGACCGTGGTGTGAGATGGCAGCTCATCACTGTCATTGTGATGACAATAGGCCAACAGCTCAGTGGCATTAATGCTGTAAGATTTCATATGAACAAACAGCTTAAATAATTATTTCACTTCCACTTGTTTTTCAACTATTTATTAACACCAAGGATCCACATAGAGAAGCTCAGAGAAATGGGATAAGTGGGAAAGAATGTCCTTGCATTTGGGTGTTTCTCTCGTTTTTTCTCGTTTCTGTGTTTCTGGTATGCAAGCTTTTTGAAAGAATGACTTGATACTTCCTCTGAAAAAGTAAATAAAGGTGGATCAGCTTATCCCACTGTGTCTAGTTTAAGAATATAAAGCATATTCAGTAAGTTGAATAATCCTATTGGCTTTTACATTAGCAGTATGTTTACTTAGACATTAATTTAACAGATTGTTATTGCTGCTTATGTTGCATTAGTGTTGCATTAGTAATTCACAATATAAAATACACTGATCTATATATTTAGTATGAACATGATTCTGTTTCCAGACAATGTTTTAAATACCAGAAAAACCTAATTGTTTGTTTTTGTGGTTTTTTTTTCTGTTGTAGATTTATTTCTATGCAATTTACGTTTTTGAACAAGCTGGGATCTTGGCAGAAAAAATCCCGTATGTAACACTTGGCACTGGAGTTTGTGAATGTCTCACAGCCCTCTCCTGTGTAAGGAGCAGTTTGTTCTACCTCCCAGTACAAAGAGTAATGATTCTTCCTGAAGAGCATTGGTAAAAAGGAGATGAATATATTAACAGAAGATTGTATCTTGTCCACAGGGTTTGCTGATAGACTATGTGGGAAGAAGATGCCTTATCATTGGGGGTTATCTCCTCATGACACTCTGGTGCACTGTTCTGACCTTCTCTCTGACTTACCAGGTGCAAAGGACTCGTTCCTATTACACAGTGTGACTGAGGAGTGAGAAGGGCACGTAGTGACCTAATAAAGGGGAATGAGAGTAGGGTTAGATTAGGGAGGGAAGAAATTCTTTCCTGTGAGAGTGGGGAGGGCCTGGAGCAGGGTGCCCAGAGAAGCTGTGGCTGCTCCATCCCTGGAAGTGTTCAAGGCCAGTTTGGATGGGGCTTGGAGCAACCTGGGCTATTGGAAGGTGTCCCTGCCCATGGCCAGGGGTGGGATGGGATGAGCTTTACTGTCCTTTCCAGCCCAGCCCACACTATGATTACATAATTCTATTATACGATTCAGTAAAAATTATTGAATGAACACTATTTAATTTCTCTCAAGCAGAACTGTTAAATAAATTAGCTGTAGAAGAGTAATGAAAGACTGCTGGTCTTAGTTGAAATAAATTACAAAAGGAAACAGAACTGTTAAGCCAGACTTCAAGACTGGATTATCAAAATCTGAACTAAACCTTCTCATTGTCTTCTGTTTCAGGAGCTGTACTCCTGGATGCCTTACTTGAGTATGGCTTGTGTGTTTGCCTTCATTTTGAGCTTTGGGCTGGGTCCAGGTATTGCACAGGAATGTGTGTGAGTGGTGGAAGGTCTGGGAGGGCCGTGCTGTCACACAGGCAAGAAGCCTTTGCAGCACAGTTGCTGCTGCTCTGGCTAAGGAGCCCAAGTGAGGCCATCCTGCAGCCCACAACTGAGGCTTACCATGCACACTTCTGGGGCAGCTGTGTGTGAGGGAGGGCTTAGTTCTGCCCTTCAGAACACAGGGGTTCTACACTTGTCAAAGGGGGCCTGCTCCCTGATCAGTGCTGCTGAAATAGAGTTGTTTTAGTGGGAAACTTCCTGCAAGGGCAGTAGTCTCAGCTCTGTGCTGTTAGGAATTATAATAGATCAGCTAATGGCACATTCAAAAGCAAGTCAATCTTTTGTAGCATTGGAAATACCTCAAATGGACATTTAGCACAATTCTCTGTTTTGTTTCTGAACCATCCCCAGGTGGCATAACAAACACCCTGACAGCTGAGTTATTTGTGCAGTCCTCACGTCCTGCTGCCTACATGATTGCAGGGACTGTGAGTTGGATTAGTTTCTTCACAGTTGGAATGCTCTTTCCCTTCATAGTGGTGAGTATGCACAGCACAATTTCCATTTCATCTGCTCCCACGTTCCATCCCATTGCTTGTATTGGATTATATGCACTTGTATATATTATTGACACTTGACCAGGATGCACACTGCCTCTCAAATGAGTTTAACTAGATTCAGTCCTTCTTAAAAGCATTTTTTACGTATCACAAACCACAATATAACACAATAAATGAAAAGTAAAAGGAATGCACTGGAGGGCAATGTTCATGTTCAGATGAAAAGAACAGAGAAGGTATCAAAAGCAGAAAAACTTAATCAGATACTGAGATTTAGATAAAACATTGTTTAATAGTGCCCTGTGCTTTTATGGCAGTAACGTTGAGGTGATACCTGTGGCCAGTGAGTCACATCTCTGAGAACTTCCTGAACTGACAGTTCTGTAGACAGAAGATTATTTGGAAAGGCAAGACAAACAACAAATACAAAGCTGGAGATGAAAGTCTTAGTACATATTCTTGCCAGCAAAACCTGCAGGAACAGCATGTATCAGGGTATCTGGATCTGCCTGTCCTTTTTTCATGGTTGAGCTCTGCTTCTCACTAACAGTTGTGGTTTATTTTTTAACATACAGCATTGAAAAATATTCAGGAAAACTTAAATTATATAATCTTAGAATATGTGACAGCTAGGCAGCAAATGATGACTTCTCCCTAGATTGTGACATTTAATTGTTTAAATGGTTTATCTTACTTTTTAAATAGAAGCACTTGACAGTCTTTTATCTAAAAAGTTACAGGTATAGAATAGGTTGAATGACTCTTTATTAAAAACATCTGAGCAATAATGTTAAGTGTGAATGGAAACAAAAAGCTTATTTTCTCAAACCTACTATTACCCTTGAAATATGTTGCAATCACGTTTATTTTCAGAATGGACTGAAGCAGTATTGTTTTGTGGTGTTCTTACTGGAGTGCTTCTTTGTTGCTGCTTTCATCTTCCTCATAATTCCTGAGACAAAAAACAAATCTTTTCTGGAAATCAAAAAGGAATTTCACAAGCTTAATTTTGGAAGAAATGCCAGGAAAAAGGAAACGGAGCTTTATGAAAGAAGACAACTTCAAGATGAATTTTTAAAGAATTCTGCATAATTTCACAAATGCAACAGAACTTGTGAGAATTATGAATGTAGTTTTCTAAATTAGGAGTGCAATACATGATCAAGTGGCTTATTAAATCTTCCTGTGTATTTAGAGGAAGGGTAACTAAAGGCAAGTTAGTACTGCTGAAATATTATTAACAACATATTGTATTATCCACAGAAAACTTGATGTTTAGCTGTAACCTGGTGCTGTAGGGATGCAGAAATGCCAGGGAGGAAGTTCAGTGAGCCCCTCTGGCAGATTTCTGCAGGTATTTCAGATATTTCACTCTTCTTGCATTTCAAATCTCTGTCTTCAGTTTGGATCATCGGGCACATCCAAATTCTTTGCTGAGTGTAACATTCTGAGCTCTTGTTAAAACCCACGCAAGAGCTGGTAACTTAGAACTGGTATTTGAATTATTCCAGTTTATGTAGAAATAGGGGTATTTAGTTTCTGGTTTTCCAATTATGTAACTTTGAAAGCCTTAAAGACATTACTCATCAAGTCCTGCTACTGTATTGTACAACAAAATACAGCACCTCTCTGAGTTACAGGTATTTGTAATAAAAGCTTTTATCCTGATAAAAGAGTTCCTGGGGTTTCAATTTGGTTTATTTTTTTCCCTAACCTAGCATCTTAACATTTTAAACTATGCAACAAAACAAAACTTCTTCTAGTTTTGGAGGTCAGTTCCCACCAGACTGAGATCTATATACCAAAAAGCATGAAGCAGCAGAGAGGACAGATGACAGGAATTAAATACTTTTTACCTTTAAACTACAGGGAGTCTGTAGGACATGCTGAATGAGCCTTCTGCCTGCTCTCCAGTATTTTTTCCTGGACTCATCTCAAAAGAAATTCTTCACATGTTAGGAAGTAAGAAATCCACCTCTGGTGTTTCTGTGCCTCTCTGACATTTGTTTGCATACCTGCCACTGCCAGGACAGTGGCCCACCTCACCCAGTACAACTTTTCCTGGCTGTAAGCATTTCCAAATGCCATCTCTTACTGCTGCAGCAAGCGTGGGATTTCTTTTACATTTATTTTCCTCCTCTTAGAATTAAAGCTTCTAATGGAAGTATAGGAAACAAACACCATTGGTCTGATTTTGATAACAAAACCATCTGTTTAATTGAAAATAACACTGACTCTTAATAACAAAGGAGGCAACATCAGGAAGGGACCTTCTTGGCCTTTAGTTTATCCTCTAAGTTTGCAAAATACTTCATTTTTGCTAGCAGCTTCTTGGCTTCTTGAAGATCACCTAAAATGAAATAAAAACATTACTAGTTTACAGAGGGAGAGGTGAATTTACATTTTCAAAATGAATCTCAAGATTTCAGTGACAGCACCTGTTTTAGTACCAAGACTTGTTAGCTGTAAAGACTCAGACACTATTAAAACCATGCTGCCTATTGTTTTAATCTGGGATGGTTTGGGATCTCTACTCAAGTGTTCCACAAAACATGTAACAATGAACAATTTGGAAAAGAAATGTGAATGAATACCCTTTAATGACCTATGTAAAGTGGCTGCAGTATTGATCTACCTACTAGGCAAGACAAATGTTTGTTTTAAATGTGTAAAAATAGACCAACTGACATAACTGAACAATGCAAATCAGGAGGAGTCTGGTCTGGATAGTGCCAATTCCAAAACTGATAATGAAACAATTTCTCTTCAGTTAAAGAATTAGAGGGGGAGGGTAGTTTATGACCTGCTGACAAACACAGATGTAACACAGTCCTTCTTATGGCACAGAGTAACAGAATGTAACTCCTCACAGGCAGGCCCAGCCAGCGCTGCTTTGATGTTTACAGTTACACACACCCACCCCTGATAAACCTGCAGCATTCTGGACCTGGCACAGAGGAGAAACAGAGGTTTGTTCCCAGCTTCAGAAGCTCGGGAATGGTTCCAGCTTGTGCCTATGCATTGGTTGTAGAATAAAGTTATGGTTATATTGATTATTGCACAGGATGTCCCTGAAACCTTGGGCAGAACAGGCCTTTACTTGCCACGCAGCTTCTGTGGCTTTCACTGCAAAAAACAGCACTCACTGCTCTGCTATAGCCCCAGGACTGCAGAACAACATCTCCCAAATTCAAGTGTGAAACCTCAGAATATGTCAAAGATGAAGTCTGTCCTTCCCAGTATTCTGGGAAACACGCAAACAATTTCTTAGCATCCACATTCCCACTCAAAATGATTATTTTGATGAATGGAACTTTTGTACTGGACTTCATTTTTAACGTGAGGTCCTGAATTTCCCAAATCACCAAGAATGTCAGTTTAGAAGTACTTATTCTAAATACCTAACAAAGAACCCTTGTCAATGCAGTATTTCTGTTCCACAGCTCAGGAAATATTTGCTGATAAGAGAATGTGGAGTTTAAGCATTTGACAGGTATGTATAGCAGCTAAAAACTTCACAAAAACAGTTACCTCTTTCAAAAGCTGCAGCCACCTCTCTGGTCAGTTCTTCTTGTTTAACTGCAAAACAAAATATTTAATTTACTTTTTGTTATACTTTGGATATTTGATACCACTGCATTCTGACTGTCTGTGGGGGAAAGTTCATTACTAGTTTCAGCCTACGGGAGCCAAGCGAGTTTTTCACAATAATGCTGTCAATGTTGTTTTAATTATAATTTCAAACATGTATTTCTTTGTTTAAACAGGTATACTGACAGGAATTCTAATGGTTACTGATTTCCCAGCAATCTAACTTATTTTTGGTCTGTCGCTTTACCCTGCTACAGTTAATTTTCTCCTGTGCTACTCAGTTTTTATTCTAGTTATTCTAATTGCTTTTAGCACATGGTTGTTACTGCAAAGAATTAAATATATCAGTAAACCAAGTGTTTTTGATATCACCAACAATATAATAAGGAAGTTGCTGGTGTAAGGAGAATAACCACTTAATATAATGGATATATATACCAGATGAAGAAGGTGAAATAACTACAATGCCTGTATAAATAACATTATTTAGTGTGGTTAGACAAGCATTTTATTCAACTTCATTCTGACAGCTTTTTTCTTTCGAACGATTGACTAGCCCTCACCTGATGAAGCTTGAGTAAATTCCTTTTTATTGTCTATATATATTTCTTTTGACATCAGAATAGGTTCTGTTACACAAATGTTCTCAAGACAGATGTCATGTTTAGGTGCATAATTTGGTAAAGACAACACTGGAAAAGGGGGCACAGGGCAGAAGCTCTTGCAGTAAGTAAATTCCAGACTAATTCAAATCAAAAACATTACAAGAAATATACCAAAGCAGTTAAAAGCTTTCAGACTCTTCTATTATACAAGATTCAGTATATTAGTTCTGTACAAATTCCTCAGATCATAACTTACCTTTTATTAAAGTTTCAATTTCTTCAAGGTTATCCTCATTTTTGGGCTCTGCTAATCTTTCATTAATTTCCATGATTTCCATAAGGAACGCTGAATCTGCATCACAGTCTGTCTCTTGTACTGGTTCCACTCCACTCAGCTCCAGCTGGCAGAGGAAATGGGAATTTGAAAATAAATATTCCCACATTTATTTCAATGGGAATCATTTTCTTTAATATTAAGTCTCTTATTGGGGCATACTCAGATTAATATCTGATAAACCTGCAGTGAATAGAGTTACACTGAAAATTAACTCCATACATAGGCTGACCATAAAGATCAGCAGTTACCCAAAGCAAAAAAAAAAACATAAAAAAGGCTGCCCTGGGCCAGACAGAAATTCTAAATGAGCAGCCATGGCCAAATACCACGTGTGATGTGAAAGACAAATCAGTATAAGAGGAGTGGCAAATTAGATGATATGCTGATTAATTTTTAGACAAACTTGGTTCCAGTCTCCCTTCAGTGTCTGGTATCCTCTTGAGAGGAATGCAAATTAGCACATGAAGGACTGAATGGGAGGTGCGATCCCTAAGAGCAGCACCAGCCCCAGGGTTAGCTACAGGAACACTGCAATATTAACGGAGACCTTACTAGATAGAGGCCTCGGCTCAGAGGGTTCAGCAGGGTCTGGTAGGCCTTGTTGATCAGGGAAGAGTGTTGTTCAGAGTAGTACTGCTCTTTCTGCAAATGGACGGCAAATAATTGGAAGCTTATAACAAGTGGCAAAAAACGCTTTGTTACACGCGGAACAGCAGCGTCCCCACAGCAGTCCGTGTGTGAAACGGAGAAGGTTCTGTGGGCCTGGGAACTGTGTCAGTGCACTCAGCTACGGCCTGACGAACCGCAGCGCCCCTCATCGTCCACCTCCAACGCCAATCCAAGGGACAGTCTCTTCTGAGCACCGAAAGACAAACACAGGAGAATCCCCTCACTCCCCGAGCGGGAGAGATGTGGGGACTCGGCACTGAGACCCCACCACGCAGCCGAAGGCTAAAGGCGAGTTCCTCCGGCGGCCACCGAGCCCCGCGGGCCCCTCCCGGCCCGGCTCCCCCGCCCGGCCCGGCGCTCACCGGCGGCCTCTGGCCGAAGCGGTCGGGGTGGACGGCGCGCTGCAGGCTCCGGAACCGCCGCTGCAGCTGCCGCTCGTCGATGCGGAAGGAGCGGTCACTGCAGGACACAAGGCGGGTGAGACCCGCGGCCGGCCGGTCCCGCGGCCGCCCCGCCCACACTCACCAGTCCATCAGGCGGAAGAGGTCAGGCCGCGGTGCCGGCGGCTGCAGAGCCTGGCAGCCGGGGCAGAAGCGCGGCCCATCGCCGCCGGGGAGCGCAGCGCCGCAGCTCCAGCACGGCGGCCCCGGGGCGTGGCCCAGCACGGCGGCCCCGCGGAGCGCCCGGCGCGCCCACCCGAGCTGCGCCCGCAGCGCCGCCCGCATCGCGCACCGCTCCCGGCGGCCCCCGCGCGGGCCGCGCGCTCATTGGCTGCGCTCGGGGCGCGCGCGCGGCGCGCATGGCGGCCCCGGCCCGACGGCGCGAGCCCCGCGAGCCGTGAGTTCGGGTCCCGCTCCGGCCCGGCCGCTCCCTGCCCTCCCCTTTCCTGCCCTCCTCTCCCGCCCCGGGACAGGCTGCTCCTCGCTGCTTCTCCCGGGACGGGGCCGTAGCGCTCAGTGGGGACGGCGGGGCTGTTGGTACCGGTACCAGTCCGGGGCAGCAGTGTTCTGTCGGGCCGGGCTGGACCGGGCGCTCACTGCACGGGTGCCCGGCAGTGCCGCCCCTCAGCTCGGCCGCGCCGCTCCGCACCGTGTGAGGCGGCCGCTGGTGGCCCGACCCCGCCATCTGAGCCTTTCGAGGGAGGTTTAAGTTGGATACGAGGGAAAGCTTCTCTGCGGAAAGGGCTGCCCCGGTCAGAGGTGAGGTCACCATCCCTAGAGAGCTTCCACAGCTGTCTGGGTGTTGAACCGGGGACGGGGCCAGTGGTGGCATCGGCAGTGCCGGGGAAGCGGCTGGACTCGATGGCCTCTGTCTTTTCCAGCCCAGAGGGTTCCGTGATTCTGTTGTGTTTGCGGGCGCAGCCCTGGGCCTCGCCTATGAATTGTAGACCCGTAGCAAATGGGACGTGGGAGGAAACGCAGGAGCTCTTGTGGCTCTATGGCTCCTAATGAAGTAGAGCAAACCGGTAAGGAAAAGTTACATTGAACTATTTGGCAACCAGCTGAAAACCCGATGTACAGGTGGTAAGGCTGGAAGGCTCGCGGACCTTCCAGGAGCCCCGGTGAGCACTGATGTGCTGGAGGAAGCTGCCTGTAGGGGCAGGCTGGCGGGTGCAGCAATGAAGTGGAGAAGGAGGCAGCACAGGATGTGAATTTCCGGCTGTAACGGGGCAGGGAGATGCTGTTTCTTGTCACTGCCTGTACCAACAGCTGCCGGGGCTGTCGGGTCTGAATCTGGCAAAGTTTTGTACAGTGATTGTGTACGGGCGTGATAAATCTCTCGGGCACTTTCAAGAAAGCTTATTATTTCAAGAAAGTCATTATGTAGTTCTTACTCCTTTCAGTTTTTCTCTTTGTGTTGGGGGACCCGCTGTGGTCCCTTAGTCCGTGCGGGGATGCTCTGTCAGACCCAAAGTGAGCGCTGAAGTCTCCGGTAGCGATCCGGGAATGAGGGTTAGTTCTGCTGTCGAACCAGCAGAGGCCGCTCCACGTTGTCTTTCAAAAGGAAAACCATCCTTTCGCAAAAGTTCTGCAAAATTGCTGGGAATTTCTTTGGTTGGAACTTTTACTTCCTTGAGCCTGAGAATGGACTTGGACATTAATAGTACAGCGTGTGAGTGTTTGCTGGTTTGACTTTGATGTAGTAATTGCATTTTTTTTTTTTTTTTAATATTCTCTTTGAAGCCAACATGTCTCGAGAGACTGGCAGTGAAACACAGCAGTCACAGAGTGCCCAGCAGTCACAGAGTGGTACCTGTTCCTCTTCCAGTGGGTCACAGAGCACTAGTCAATCTTCCTTAAGTTCTGGGACTCTCAGTTCCTTGGACACTGTTCCCACTCAGGAGCTTCCGTCCATCCCTGAGGACCAGGAATCTGAAGAGCTGGTTCCTCAGCCTTGGGGTCGACTCTTTGCACTTGGAAAAGGTTTCATCAATTGTGGTATGTGCATGTTGTAATAAATCTCGGTTTCTTTGTAAGATCTCAGAAAAGTTCTGAGCAGCTTGCTGAAGAGCAGTCTCTTTTCATTTTCAAATTAGGTATAAGCAAATTTAGGTATGCAACTTTTTGCTATAATGTTTTATTCCATACTACGTCCCAGTGTTTACACTGAGTACTCGCATACACAGCTTCCATAGACTTTCAGAAATTCTGGGGTGTTCGTGTTCTTTGTTACATGCTTCATTTTTTTAAAATGTTATCGTTTCTTTTATTTAGTTGTATGTCTCTGTATTGCTGAAGGTGAACTGAGAAATACCACTGCTAAAGAGGGTAAAATTATTAAAGGATTTGACAAGGTGTGGTGCTTTGTATGAGCTAAGACAAACTTGTTTCTTTGGGAAGAATCTTGTCTCTGTTAACCTATTCATCACCATTTGGCATCATTCTGTAGTGCCATAGTTATTAACTTCCTGCAACATTGTCTTCTCTCTCTGCTGTACCTTCCCCTCTTCTGCAGACTGTGTGAATGAGGAGTACTGGTTTGGGAGAGACAAAAGCTGTGATTACAGTTTTTCTAAGCTGGGATTGTCTGAGACTGGCTTTTACCAAAACTATAGCAAGAAGCACTTCCGAATTTTCAGGGTAAGTGCAAAAAACATTAACACTCTGTCTATTTTGGCATAATTCAAAAAGAGACTTTGGGGCAGAGATCCTAAAAAAATCAAAGTATCTTCAGGGTTGACTCCTGTGACAAGACTCTTGGCAATGCTCCATTCATTTGGTTATGAAGTAACCTCATGGTCTCATTTCTTGAGTCAATAATAGTAAATTTCTCGTGTATCAAGTCTTTATTGTAAAGTCATTTGTTCTTTACTGTCATCTTCCCTATTTCTTTTCTCTTTGAGGAAATGGGTCCAAAAAATTCCTTTGTTGCCTACATTGAAGACCATAGTGCAAATGGGACATTTGTTAATAGAGAGCTCGTTGGAAAAGGGAAGAGGCTGCCACTGACACACAACTCTGAAATCTCATTGTCTGTACAGACCAATAAGGGTAAAATGTGCTTTAACTGAAGTAGATTTTTTTATGTATTGGCCAAGAGGCTGTTTCTGCATTGATTTGAGCATGTTTCTTGGGAGCTGAGCTGCTTCATGAGCACATCTCATTAATAGGTGTTTTAGTACTCAGATAAAAATTATCCATGTCCCTGTCAACCCCAGGAAAAAAAACTGAAAAAGAAAACTTGAAATCTGCATCAGGTAGCATCTTACTAGATTATGAACCTTTATAATTGTTTTCCTATTTTTGAAACACTTTTGGACTTCAGTAGCTGTGCATATGATGGTGGGAACAGGGGAAACAGACTATTCAAGAAAAATTGAAAAAAAACCCCCAGATACCTAACCAGACACTGCATAATAAATAGAAAATCCTCTTAAAAATGAACAGGGGCTGGGCTTTTGTTTCTTTGTCTTTGATTTTCCACTAAGATGCTGTCTTCTTGATTATTACTTATCTTTGATCTTTGCTGGGACATTCAAAATTTTGATTCTTTTGTCCTTAAATATAGTTAATTAGTTAAAGACTGTTGTGAATTTAATCCCAAAATGTAATTTTTTCAACAATAAGATCACCTTGCTAGCCCATAGCTGGTATAATTTATAGCATACATTTAGCTTTTCCTCTAGCAGGCAGTATTTTTTTATTTATATTGTTGACTATAAATGCTCATGAAACATAGCTGTTTGTTATAATAAAAATTTTAAACTTCGTAATAGGAAAATGATCTCCACTTGTCTTCCCAGTGTTTGTGTTTTCTGATCTTATGGTGGATGATCAGATGATGTTTCCTAAAGAATTCAGAGAGAAATACATCATGTCAAAGACTTTGGGAAGGTAAGCATCTTTCTTCCCTCAGTAGAAAGGATTGACTTCATTACCATTATCAGTATCTTGTGCTGGAATTATTACCATTATTAATTGAGCTGGTGTTTTAAAAGAAAAAAGGTGAAAAAGAAGATAACATGTGAATAAACATGTTTTTTACAACAATTGGCTTTATCTCTCTGTTTGGTTTGGGGTTTGGAAGCTACCACCAATTGCAAAAACTAGGTTTTGCTTAGGTTGGAGGTTTTTTTCTGTAGAAGGGAATGAAGTCTGTAAATTCTTAATGAGTTTTTAAAGTTTGTGTACTAATTTACTCAGTTATTGGAAGTAGAAGGAAGAGCTTTATTTCAGAATACAGCTTCCTACAATATCACTATTGAAGCCTTTAGACAAAAAGGAAACGAATTCTCCAGGAAAAAGGAGTGAGAAGTTATTTTAAATGGGGGCTGGTTTTTTTCTCTTTGGAAACAGTTGTCGGTGAAGAATTTGGACGTGAATAATTAAATAGAAACAAATCCAAGTGGAAAACAGAAGAATTTATTTTTGTAATATAATTGCTATTTATTAAAAATACAAGTATTGTCATATCTATTCCTCAGATTTGTGCAGTTCCGTTTAAGAGAACTCTTCCTAAGTTCTCCTAAATGCCTTTGCATGAAGGAAATGCTGACAGAGCTTCTCCTTCCTGTCTGCCAGTACTTTTGGTACAAATAGAGTAGCTGCTCTGCTTATTGCCTCCTGAATTTTGAATGAATGGCCCTTGACAACACTTGCTATTTAAATAGACTTTTTAACTCTTGACTATTTCCTGAGAAGTCCTGTAGACTTTAACTGTTGAATACTTCATCAGAACAGGCAGTGTGCCTTATTCAGAAAGTTAGAAAGCAGCCAGCTCCAAATTATGCTTTCATTTGCCTGCACTTGTTACACAGATTTTTGACAGAGCTGTGCTCTTGTTTCAGTGGTGCCTGTGGAGAAGTCAAACTGGCATTTGAGAAGAGCACGTGTAACAAAGTCGCAGTGAAAATCATCAATAAACGGAAGTTTGTGGCGAGTGGCCTGACAGAGGCAGTGAGTATTTTTGTTTGTCTGTCTGTCTGTCTTGGCCACCCTGCAGTGGAATATTTGGTCACTTCTCTGACTCTTCAGCTATCTTCAAATGAGGATTTTCTTACTTCATATCTTCTGTGTTTAATTTCAAAATGCTTTTCGTTGATGCACAGAATTCTGTAGGGAACGCTTGTATTTATTCCTTGAGCACATTCCATTAGGTTCATCATTTAGGACTGTTAATGGGATTATACAAAGGGTCTGTGGTGTCTTGTAGGGCTTGGTTTATGCCCTAAAATGCATCAAATAAACACATCATAGCCAGCAGAGTCTTGACCAAAAATGTACCAACTAAGCTAACTTTTTGGAATGCTCCATCATAATACATTTTAAGAAAATTGTTTGAAGCCTTTTGGGATGGGCTTTTCATGTTTCTAATGGCAGAAGCCAGAATTTGGAGAAGAGCAAAGACAACTGGCTCAAGATGCTGTTGTGAATTTTAATTACTAATATATGCCATTCTACAAAACAGACACAGGAGTATATCTGGAATGTTTTGTGTGGGTTAAGTTGTGTATTCCAAGATGATTGATTTGGATTGGAAGAAGAGCAAAAAGTCCTGCTGAGTTGATTTCATTAGTTGAGCCTAAGCCACAGATTTTAGAATCTGTTCAAGTATCTTGCAAAATAGGAGAGAGTGGCATGTAATTTTAGATTGACCCATTTGCAAAGCATCTTGGAGGGAGAAAAGCTGTTTAAATACAAGTATATAAGCAAAAAGATTTTTTTAAAATCTGGAAATTAGTTGAGGATTTCTAACCTGCAGTGAAATTAGATGTCAAGAGCAACATGAACTCTGACATTTAACGTGACAGAACTCTGTTTATTTAATTCACTGAAGGCACCTGATCATTTTATGGAAAAAAATTCTATGATGTGGTCACTTACATTGGCAAAAGGCATGAAATGATGTTTTTCCTGGTACTGTCTCTTATTTCTCGTATGTCTTATTCCAGAACAGCTCTGTCTTACCCAATATGGTATTTGATTCTTTTAATAGAACCCAGCTTTAAATATCAATACAGAAATTGAAATTTTGAAGAAAATAGATCATGTGAGTGTTCCTGTACATTTTTATTATTTTATGCTTCCTCCTGCATGTACTTGTTTAGTTTACTGACCTTAGTGTAGTAACGAAAGAAAAATTTTAGCCATTTAAAATGCGTTAAAGGAGACAGATAATTTTCCTTGTAAATTATTGAATGGGTATTTTTTTCTTTTTTTAAAGTATATTATATCCTAGCAGATCTGAGATTTTAAAGCTTTGATTAACTGAGATGTAAATTTGAGAGGAAACATTACAGGAAAAGTTTTAACCTGAGCCACTGTTGCAGAAAGTTTTCTTTGGTGCAAGTTTTTGTAAATGCTGTGAAAGAACTAAGTATAAAGATTAGTTTTCACTGGCAGTTTCTTGAATTTGTATCCCCTCTTTCCTCTGCATGTAATATAGATAAAATATTGAGGGTGTGGTCTGGGGTGCTGGCAAGTCACTTGTGTTAAGTGTAAGTTTAAGTGATCTGGTTTGAAATACTGAAATAAGAGCTTTAGGATTAATTTTTACAAATTATTCTATTTTGTGTGTCTCTGTTTTTGTTCCCTTTTCTATTAGCCTTGCTTAATCAAGATTAAAAATTTCTTTGAAGCAGAGGATTACTACATTGTTTTGGAACTGTAAGTAACCTGTTTGAAATAAATGCATACAATGAAATTTTCTTTTCATAGCCACAATGAACTGTGGAGCTTTTGCTTGTTTTATTTTGTTTTCTTTTTGCTGGCCTCCACTGTTCTCTGAAACCTTTGTAAGATTAGGAGCTGGGATAACCAGGAGAAATCATCCTTTTATTCCTGGATATTGTTTGCTCTGCTGCTGTGGTAGATTGCTGCTTTTTTTCTTTTTTTGAGCTCATAAGAGGGGGTTGATCAAAAATCATGTAACAACTCCCAGTGAAGACTCAAGAGATTGACCTTAACTCAGCCATGCCTGTGGTGTGTTTAGAATATTGCTCACTCATTTTCAGAAATATATTCTTTTTCTATAGCCAGAATAGCCAGATGTTTTGGTCTTAGTCTTGTCTAATCTTTTGGAAGTTATATATTGGCTTGTTAACCTGCATTTGTTTTAGGATGGAAGGAGGAGAACTGTATGACAGAGTGTCAAGGCCAATCAAGATGAAAGAAGATACCTGCAAGTTGTACTTTTATCAGATGCTGCTGGCAGTAAAGGTACATAATCGTGAATTCTACAAAAAGAAGTCAATAAGATGAGTTTTTCTGTCACTTGTCATTGCTGAAACCCTTGCAAGGAATCAGCACAGCGTTCTTAACAAGTTGGTTTAACAAGACAGAGACAGAAAAGCAGAATTCCTACAAGGGTGACACAGAATGTGGGTCTGCACATTGCACTGAGATTTGACATTTGAAGCATGATGATTTCTAAGGTGGTTTTTTGTTTCTTTGTGATGGTGTTTTGGTGTGAGTTTTTTTGTTTTGTTTTATTTTCATTTTGTTTTTTTTTAAGGGAGAGTCACATGTTGGGGAGCTTTAAATGTATGCCTGCCTCTTACACAGTCATTTCAGTTATTATGCCATTGCCATGAGAAAAAACGGAAAGCTTACATTTTAAAGCAAGTTAATAGTCTGATTTCCTTAATTGCCCATCTGTGTGTATTTAGTATCTTCATGACAATGGAATTATCCACCGAGATCTAAAGCCAGAAAATGTGCTACTTTCATCTTCTGAAGAGATATGTCTTATAAAGGTAAGGAAACTTACATTTCTTGTTAATGGAGAGATTTGGGAGTGTTCCTTCACATTCTTCTTGATATTTCATTAAGCATAGGCAAAAAGATATTATGGAATTAGTCATACAAACCATGAAGTAACTTAAAACATAGACTTTTTTTTCTTTTTCATAATTGTACTTTTACTTTTAACCCATATTTCAACCCATACACTGCATCTATAATTTCAAATGTCAATGTTATTTTTCCCCAATAAAATCTAAATTCTTGAATTACAGACAGCATTCCCACAAATGTCCAAGCTGTATGGTGACAGGGATTTTTTGTTGTTTTGGTTTTTTTGTGGGGGGAATTAGGGTTGTGGATTTTCTTTTGTATTGTTGTTTTTTTTCTCCCAGAGAAAGCATTGAATATACTTCAATGCTAAATGCTTATTTTTCACAAAAACTCTTCTACTAGGCTACAACACCTTTATTCTGTAGTTGTCCATTTATATCCAAATCTGAGAGTACTTGTTGCTAGTGTAAAGTGTGATCCTTTGTCACATCTCTCCCTCTTCCTCCTCTCCCATTCTCACTTAATAATGTTTGGGGTGACTTCTGTTCATAGTCATGTACTGGAGCTTGGCTTGGAAGGAAGAAACTGAATGCTACCTCCTGATGTATGTCTACAATATGATGTGTTCTAGTACAGTCCATCCTAATATGTAATGTGGTGTTACCATTTTTAAATACAAGATTACAGATTTTGGACAATCCAAGATTCTTGGAGAAGCTTCTCTTATGAAAACATTATGTGGTACTCCCATGTATCTTGCTCCTGAGGTTCTAAATTCACTTGGGACTGCTGGATACAGCCGAGCTGTGGACTGCTGGAGTTTAGGAGTTATTCTTTTTGTATGGTAAGATATTGTGTAGATGTACCTTCACTGGGCAGTCTTTGACATACATGGCTTGAGACTTGGCAACTTCAGTGTCTATATAAGGAAGAGTAAAAGTGAGTTTAAAACTCTACAATAAAAACACTACAATAGCAGATGCCTTAAAATGTGTGATGTCAGTGTTTCATTTGCAATGATAAATTGTGTTAATAAACTTTTTTCTTTTATACAGCTTGTGTGGATATCCACCATTCAATGAGCAAAACACTCAACTCTCTCTGAAAGACCAAATCACTCATGGAAAATACACTTTCATTGCTAAAGAATGGAAGCATGTGTCAGACATGGGTATGACTCCAGCACAGTGGGTAGTAAAATATCGACCTCTTTTCTTGTAGTTTTTGTTTTCCTTTGTCCTCCTTTCAGTTGCATGGCACATTGTCTGTTAATATGTTTAGTTTTTAAACTAATATATTAAGAATATATTTTTTAAGTTCATAGTTAAGGCATTAGAGCACATACTTTATTATTGAAGAGATTTTTAGTAGTATTTAGCATAATTAACCACACAAGTATAGAATTTATGGGCACATCTGTTTCTCCTCTTTTCACTTTTTCTTCTGACTTTATCAAGCTGGTCTACAGACTTTGCCTAAAGATTCTTCAAGTGTTGTACCAAAAATACCAGGAATTTAAGGAATACGAGTTAGAATTCCAAAAAACAAACGTTCCAAGAGAGTCCTTTCATGGTGCTAGTCTTTGAGCTGAAAGTGTAAGTCATATTTGAGGAATCATCTATTATATTTGGCCCACTGTAAGTGAAAGTAGTCTGTGAAACAGAGTTTTTGCATAGCAAACTAAAATGATAATTACTGTCTGTGTGCTTTTAGTTTTCCAGGACATTTTATATGCACAAAATAATTGTACTATTTACCTTGGACACGTCTTTGTATGTGCAGAGGAGTTTCTAATAAATGATGTAGTGATCCTTTGTCTAATAAACTCCTTCCTGAATAGTTTGAAGCTTATTCAATAATAAGTCAGACATTCATGAGAATGTACAATCTTAACATAATTTCCATAGTCCTACTAGTATGTATTCAGAATAATCTGATCAAATGCAAAGTAAATCTTGCTGAAATTTCTTTATGGGAGATTTGGAGTAATAAAAATAAATGCCATATTTTTCACAGTGTCTAGTAAGCAGTTTCCTAAGAAGGTGAAAGTTTGAGATTATGTTGAGCATATATGTGTATGTCCTGTCTCTTCTTTCCCACCTTCCCAGATGGATAATCTGCTTTCCAAGACACTGTATACCAGGATAAATTTAGCTGTCTCTGATTTTCCACAGTAGAACTGAAGCTTTTAGGGAAGTGCTGAGCCTCCTGTGCATGCTCAGGACATAAATTGTGTACATGCTAAATATATCTATGGGTAATTCTGGTATCCTGACAAGTACTGAGTTGTGTGCATGTGAAGGAAAGATGGTTGCAGTCTGCAGCCCCTTCTCATGCATAGAAAAAAGAGAAGTGATCTGCCCAGCCTGCATTTTGTGCATTGTTCTGAAGGGATGCAAGTCACATGTAGTTTTGGTGTAGGCATGTTGCAGATAATGAATGTATTGATCACATGCCAACCAGCTCATTTTATTGTCTTAGCTCTGGATCTTGTGAAGAAGCTGTTAGTAGTGGATCCAAGCAAACGTCTTACCACAGAGGAAGCCTTAGAGCATCCTTGGCTTCAGGTATGAATTGAGTTTTAACTGAAAGCTGAGTTATTTGGGGGATAACTTGTTGATGTCTTATGTTTTCAAAGATTTAGTCCCTGTAGAGGGACTGCAAAAGCAGCATGGAGTAGTCTCTTGAATACCTTCTTTCAATACAACAAGCAGCTTCTGCATCCTTTCTGAGACACCTCTTCCCAGAACTGTTTCATGTGTGAGGATCAAGATGTGTTTTTAGAGCCCAAGTCTGCCTGTGGTTCTGGTAGGATGGATCTCTCCTTCCGAGCATTGTAACAGAGCCCCATTTCCTCAGAAGTTTGTGTGGTCAGGCCGTGCAGAGTTTGTTTCTGGCAAGCATCCAATACTACTTGGATTTTACTCTGCTGTGTAGGAATAAGTGTCCCTGCTTTGGGAACCCTCTGAGTAGGAATTGATGGTTTCCCTGTCTCCTGTTACAGTCTAATTAGATTTGAGAGGGATAGCCTTTAGGTGTTTTTTTTCTTCATTTTGGCAGAGGTGCCCACTGGATCTATGACTTTCTTGAATATTTTTGCTTGAAGAGGCTGAAAAATGTCACCCAGCCTACATCTGAGCTGTGCTGCAGGTTCTGTTTATTCACACCAAGCACAATGCTGTTCCTGTTCCCCCACTGGGAATGGGAGAGTTTCAGTTGCTTTAGTAAAGAGCATAAGAAACAGAGGGGAAGCAAGGGAGTATCCCTCAGTGCTCAACAGCTGATAGTGTTCTGAGACAAAAAACATGTGTGGATGACTCTTTTTAAAGTGATTAACTTGTTTTGATTATGCTCCTGAGCATCAGGAAACATTTCCTGGCATTCATGGATTTTACTTACTGTAGTTTTGTGTGTAACATCTACAGTGAGTTAATCAGATATAGATTCTTACATTTGAATTATAAATCCGAGCAGAAAAAGTTATTCAGAAACCATGAAACATTGATTTTAAAAATCGCTGGTCTGCATAAGGGGAAATAGATGACTGATTTAGACTTAGCTAAGAATTTAAGATATTTCCAAACTCAAGTCGTTATTAACTTGATTATATATTCCATGTAAGGACATCTCTTACTGTTAAGTTTAATACTGAAGACAGGACAGAAGGTTCCAGAAAACATCATAGGCACCAATCCAGATGTCATCTAGCACTCAGCTGCTGTTCTTTGAACTGTTTCCCTTCAGGGGCTGTTATTAAGAGTGTCAGGTGTTCACAGGTGATGTAGACTGCCTGCTTGGAAGGCCAGCGTCCAGCATGTTCAATTCTAGATATCACACACGTGGAATACCACCAAAAGAGCTCCTGGGTCCTGTTACTGTGACTAGTGAGGAGTTACTGGCTCCTCTCTCCCTCTTGTGTTGTCTGGAAGTATCAACTTTACAAGTCAGCAGGAAAAAACACATTTTCTCTGTTACCAGCTGATGCCTGTTAGCCCTCTGGTGATTTTGGGGACACTAGGGAATTTTTCAGATACTAGAAGTAAGCATGTTCTGCAGATCTATTTAAACTAGGAATGTTTTCAAATTAGTGTTTTCAAAACAAGTTGTTTACTCCATTCTTTGTCTAAATCTACAACTTTAAAACTTGTTGAGCTGCGTAAACCTAAGCACTGCTCAGAGGAAATGTCTTACCTGTATTTACTTAATAAAACATTTCTTAAAGGCATATAAACAATTAATTGCTGTTTCTGCCTCTGAAATCTTCACTGGAGTCTTTTGAATGGCACAAAATTAGTTTGGTTGCATGCTGAAGAAAAAACTTTGTTTTTTGTGTTTGTCTTTGGAAATGGAAAAATATTTCTTACCTTATCCATCAATTCAAATGTAGCCACAATCAAATCAGGTGACACTGGAAGAGAAAAATAAGTCAAAATTCTATATAAAATTAAATGGATATTCAGGTCAAAGCCTTTTTGTAGCACTTAAGAATGGTTAAATTAAATAAAGGAGATACTGCAATACCCCATTGCTTAGGAAAAGGACCCTCTCTACTGCCTTCACCTAAAAAAACTCAATTAAAACAGCTGAAATCCTTAGGAGCTCAATGACCTTTATTTCTAATTGTCTCTAGCAGTGAATGTCCCATTCACTTCTCTTTGGGTTTCCCAATCTTTGCTTTTCCCTTAAATATTCTATATCCTACTTAGATGCTGGTTTTTTTTGCAGGATGAGGATATGAAAACTACATTTCAACAGCTACTTGCTCAGACATGTACCAATATGAATCCACCAGAAACGTCAGAAATGGTATGTGTTTGAAGATTAATATTTGATGCACAGAGAAACTAGGTTTTGAAGTAATCTTTAAGAAGAAAATCAGTTAATTTTGAGAGTTTAGAGAAATGTACCCTTGGGCTGTATGTGGCAGCCTCCTGGTTAGTTTTGCTTCCTGAGGAGCAGCAATGGATTTCCATGCTTTGTCAATACTTTGTTTAAATGTATAGAAACACTTGCCTAGGCTTTAAAGATTATTTCTATATTTAGAATAAAATTGTTGAATGTATGGGGGTTTTTTTTAATGTATCCAAGTCACTAATGTTTACTATTCAAGTGAAAATTCTCATGCTGGTGCAAGCTTAGGATTGTGCTATTTATCCCCAGATGCTATTTAGGAAAATTGTGAACAGTAGCTGTTTCAAGCTGGGAGCAATGTCTTATATGAGAACCATGAAATATAATTAGATAGATCTTGGGAGAGAAACATGGGTTAGGCATGCTGCTTTTTTGGTCACACTGTCCAACACCTTTGGAGCAAGCAGAGTAGTCAGGTTCTGCCTTACCTGGTTTCCTGGAGCCACCCTCCTGTGTTTTTCTTCCAGCCAACCACAACAAGAAAGCGTCTCCATGAAAATGAGGAAGAATATGGCTCTGCTAAGCGTGCTGTTCCTTCTACATCTCAGAAAATGAGGTGAAAAGGAAGAGAAAATCACTTTGTTAATGATAGCTTTTTTATGGAAAGCAGAATTTTTTATTAAGAAAAATCTTAATAATGGAATAAACTGTTGAAGATGTATAATTTCCAAATAAAAATAACTTTGTAAGACTGAAGTGACTGCTGTGCATGCATAAGAATCTGCACAATGAGTCATGTTCTAGTCCATCCATCTGTCTGACTCAAGGAAAGTATCAGAAAAACTCTTGAACTAAGTTATTAACAATTTTTTAGGCTAGCTTCATCCCCACCTACATTCTCTGTTTTTTTCTTTTCCAATTTCTAGGTTAGGCATGGAAATGCTTAGTCCTAACAGATAAAGAAGGAATACTAAACTTGCTGAACTTTTGCCTGAGACAGAGCATTACCTGACACAATGCTGCCCACAGACCTCTGAGGACACTTAGACTACTCAGTTCAGATGTAAAACTTCTGATGGAGCTTGAGGTGCTCTGGGCTTCAGGTAAAGCTCCACAGTAAATGCTGGACTGGCAGACTCACAGCATTGTGCCCTGGCATGGGGCTGATTGGCTTCCAAAGCAACAATTGCCATCTGCATGGTTTTTAACGTGTGTGTACAATGTTTATTTCCCAGAGGAGGGATGAGTAAGAGGAAACATGATAACAAGAGATGAAATGAAGATGTATAAATTCCTGTCAGGGAAGAACTAGGAATTGAACTGAGAGAGAACTTGCTTGCCTGTTAGGTGAAAATTTTGAACTGTATGGCTCTTACTAAAGGATTATTGATTTCATTACTGACTGAAAGAACACTTTAGTAACTCTGTTCTCCAGCATGCGTCTTCTGAAAAGTTAAAGGAATCTACTCTAAGTTGACTTGTAAAGAATAAAGCCTAATGCATTATGGAATAAACCATGTCAGGTAGGAATTAAGATATTAATGAGTTACATTTCCTATATGTGCCCATTGCAGAGATCTTGTGTGTTTTGATGTATTTGACATTAACCAATGTTAATGATAAAATGTTGATTCTTGTGCATTGATGCCTTTCTTATTGGATTGGATAGAGAAACATCCTTGGGCATCTGGATGGAAACAATTCCACTGGTTCCAGTCCATTCCAGATACCCTGGGGTGATAGAACAAAGGTGTGTCTGCCCTTTTGGTGCAAATCTGTCACTGGCACATCCTCAGAGAGTTCTGGTGCTTACTGTAGCTCATATGAAGTAGAAGGGAACACTGAGCTGTCATTTGCTACATAAAAGAATCAAAGGATGCAGCGTGTTTGGGCCAGATTTGTGTCCTGGGGTACTGCAAAAACTGATACCTTTGGGCTTTGGTTACCAGTTACTTTAAAAAGACCTGCATCATTGCCGATGAGAAGGTAATTCCCTAGCTCCTACTTACACTTTAGATTTGGTTTTAGATAGAAATAGAAAACTTCTATAATTCATTCCTCCATCTTATTTTACATCCCACAGTTGTTAGATAATCAGTAACTGCTTTGCTTGGGTCCTTTCCCTGGGTCCTAAGACCAAGAGCTGCTTTCCAATGACGTCCTAAATTTGATCTTACTCATTTGATGGGAGATCTTTGGGCTGTTGGCCATGTGTTCATCATTTGATTGCAGAAAGCTTTCTCAAGTTCTAGACTCTTTTTTTCTACGGAAGAGTAAGTGAAGTGGTATCCAATTTTCACCTGGATAAGAAATTATTATCACTTACTATCCGCAGCACAAGAGCCTTTGGCATAATCCATTTAGTTCATTCTAAGAGGCCGAATGGGTTACAGGAGTTGGAAGACTTGGGTTAACCTTAGTGCTGAGGCTCGCTGTGCCTGGCCAGTGCGGTGTCATAAGTAACCAGCATCCCCACCTGCGCTCCGCTTACTCTCGAGCTCCGGCTGCCGCTGCTTTGGGGCGACCGTCCCCCACCCGTACGGCGACAGAGCGACGCTGGAGCTGCATCCTCCGTGAGGACGGAGCTCGTCCGAGAGGCGCCCGCTGTTCTTGCCGGAGTCCGCAGAGGTGCGGCCGAGCGACTGCCCCGGGCCCGGGGCTGGCGGGGCCGGGGGAGCCCGGGCGGCAGCCGCAGGACGTCCGGCGCGGGCCCGGCGCCGTCGGGCGGGGGTGCCCGGGGTCCAGGCGGAGCCCAGCCCCGGGGCGGGGCCGGGGCAGTGCGGGTCCCACTCAGCCGGGCCCGGAACGTGGCGCCGGGGGCCGGAGCGGGATCGGCCTGGCGGGGGCGGCGGCGGCCCCGGCCCCCCCAGGAGAAGGAGAAGGAGGAGGAGCGCGATGGAGCAACAGGCGCCGCCGCCCCCGGCGGGGGCCGTGGCGGTGGGCCGGGCTCGGCGGGAGCAGGACGCGGAGCCTCCCCGGGTGAGTTGACGCCGGACGGGCAGCGCCGGAGCGCTCGGGGAGGCGGGAAGGAGCCGGCGGGGCCGGGCCGGGCCGGGCACGGGCGGCGGGGGAAGGCTGCGGGGCGCGGGCTGGCGGCTGTCCCGGCACCGAGCGGGAGGGAGCTCGGCGGGGGCGCAGGCCCGCTGGCCCGAGGCGCTGTGAGGGGCCGGGCGGCGGTGGGGCAGCTCCTGGCGGGGTTCCGGGGACTCCAGGCCGAGCGCTCGGCTCCGCTTGCCCTGGGCACCTTGGGGTGCCGCGGGTGACCGCGCTGCCGGGGAGCCCCGGGGCGGGCGGGGGTCCCGCCGCAGTCCCGGCCGGGTGTGCGCGGTGCGGAGCGGCGGAGGGCCCGGGCCTGGCCCCAGAGCGGGGCTCATGTGCCCCGAACGTGCTCGGCCGCCGCTAGCTGGAGCGGGACCCTCGCGAGCACTGAGCTCGGATGTCGGCATGGGCATTGTGCTCGCTCTGGCGCCCCCGTAAACAAACTCGAATCCCGTTAAAATCTGCAAAGTTTGAAGGTAAGCGCGTCAGGTGTACTCGGCAGCACTGCAGAGCTCCTTACCTCTCTGCAGTGGTACGGAAAGTTGTTATGAACTTGGTTCTAAGGGCTTTGTTGCTGAAAGAACTTAGAAGCTGGAGGTTGGGTTGAGTCAGCGCGTCTTGGGTGACAGCAGATGTCACCACGAGTGTGGCTGTGCCCGTGCACTGGAGGCCGGATTGGCGATCAGCGATGCGCGGTGTGATCCCGCTCCGCTGCCTGCGCTCCCCTGGGTTGATGTCGCAGCCAGAGGGACGCCCCGGCTGCCACCGCTGAACAGAGAGTGGAAATCCGGAGAGCTGGGTGCCTATACCTTCTTGTCCTTCTTCCTCCTCTTTCCTTGGTGTTCTTCATAATTTAAGTGTCTTTCCTTTTTCTTGGAGGTTCTCACAATATAGATAATAGCTAGATAATAGCTCTCCTGTGTTTTCTTCTGGTGTGAAACAAGAGCTCTTCAGGTGCTAATGGCACCCTTTATAGGCTCTTTGAAATGGATATGTGGCAAGTGGATAAATTCCTAAATGGATGAGTGGATGTGCCCTGAATGTTGCCCTAACAGGTGTTCCTGGAGTGAGGTTACTGTTCATGCCTGGCTTTTGCTGAATTACTGGTTCATCACTCCCTTGTTGCTGCCTCCATCTGGCTCACAGGCAGATCAGAGGGAAAGATCTGTTTCCTCACTGATAGTTTGTAATTTAATTATATATATATAATTATTATTACAAATAACTAGACTTAAAATTCTGTATGAACCAAAAAGTACTGTTTAAATTTAAGCATGGATTGCATAGTTGTTATTACAATTTTTAGCAACATGTAGTATGCCTTAAATTAGGGTGGATCTGACTGCTGTCACAAGTGCAGGTCTCTCCAAGCTCAGTATTGGAAACTCACAATTTCTTTGCATTTGGAAGAAATTCTTTAAGAAAAACCATTTTCTATAGAAAATTTTATTTAAGCTGCAGTTAAGAAAAAAAAAATCAGTTTCCTTCCTGTCGATAAGTTCTTATCATCCTGCAGTGGCTTAAACCTCCAGTTTTGGTGGTCTTCCATTTCTTTCCACACTATTTCTGTTGAAATTCTGCTATGTTTAGGGGAAGGTTGCATGTGGTTGGCAAGGTTTCATATCTCTTCAGGAGTGTGGTACAGCCTGGCTGAAGTGCTGGCTGCTGGGAGGTTTCAGGGACAGACTTCACGTGCTTTATTTATTCTTGAGCTCTTGTTGAAGCTAATTTCTATTTCAGAAAAACAGTAATACCCTAGAATATGGGGAGAAAACATAAAACCATTTTACAGATTAAAATATAAGTTGGGTAGAAGTTGTCATAGAAAGGAAGCTCAGTTGCTGATTTTGGAAACTTGTATTTAGCATAAGTTACTGTCACTCTTTCTTTTCAGAATCTCTTAGGAGTGCCAATTTTTCTGCTTGCCTCTTTTTATTTTTTTACTCTTCGTAATGCTTCAATGAGTTTCTTGCGCTATTTAGATAATTTAAAATATAAAAATGCTACATATCATATTTACAGTTCTTTTTTGAAAATTATTAAGAAATTTTTAAGAAAGGTGTCTTAACTATGGGCTTGCTACCTAAGACATCATCTATAGAAGGCATATGTATTTGCATGATGTAGCATTAAATAAGAAGAATTACATATAAACCAACAAGCTCTGAGGTGTAACATTAGTGTTTTGATAAAACAATTACTTTTGTACCGCATTGTTTTCTTTAATCCTCTTGGAGCAGAATGGGGATTTGCTATTATCTCTTCTCACTCATCTTACTGGAACTCACTGGGAATCTGTTCCCTGTGGCTTTCTGGGTAGCTGTATGCTGTCCAGACACGTCTTTCAATGTGTATGGGCACTTCTTTTATTTGATGGATGTTCTGAAGAGAGGATTAAGTTTAACAAGCTTGATCAGTAAAAAGTTCTTGTAGGATAAGTTTTGCTGTATATTCAAGTTCCTGTTTGCTTTGGGGGTGGCTGGGAGTTAATTTCTTCTTGAGAATAAAAAGACCAGAGAAGATTGTGTGTGTTTTAACACTCCACTTGCATGGCCAGCAGGGTTGAATCCTGAGCATCTTCTGCCAGAGGAGACTTTTTCACCAGTGAAGGAAATTGCTGAGTCTGATCTGAAGCAGATATTGTGGAAGCTTCTGTCTGATGTGATCCCTGTAGTAGGAGCTGATTTCTGCTGTCTTTTGCTGGTTTGGAGAAGTAATGTTGAGAAGCTTGTGCCATCTTCTACTTTATTAGAAATATATGAGCTTCTAACTCAGACTTTCTCGCTAGATCCTCTTCTGCACTTCATTAGAACCTTATTTGTTCTGCTGCACTAAGAAAATTCCTAAGCATTGGTTTAGTACATGCAAGCACCTTGTGTAGCAAAATGTTAGGCAGCCCAAATATTTGCATTACCATCACCTTCCAGTGTATTAACAGGAGAGGAGCAGTGGTGACTGGAAAGTGGGGATGACTTTCTAAGGAGTACATTTTGTGGGTTGGTACCATAATCATAATCTTTTTTTATTTGTGGTTTGAGTGCCAGAGTGACTCAGTTTTACTGTTTTAGGGTTTTTTCTTTTACCTCATGATGTTTTACTGCCTTACGTAGTTCTCATGATAGCAGGAATTAAGCAGTAACATATTCCACAAATTATCATAGTTTCTTTTTTTTTCATGAGATTATTTAGCGTCACAGGATGTTAGAGACAGAAACCACTTCACTTGGACCGAGAGGATGTCTCCTCATGGATTCTCCTTGTTGTTACAGACTCACAGTATGATTCTGGAAGGATCATTAACAGCTTTGTGTGTTCATTTGTTTGTGCATAATAAACTGCCAGAAAAGACAGCTGTTGTTGGACTTGTCTCACTGGTGCTCCTCGAGGTTGTGCTGGGTGCTTTGTGCCCTGGCAGAGGCCCCACTGCTGTGGGTTCAGCAGCTCTTGGTGGTCCTGGGCGCGCAGCTCCAGGTGGCAGAGCAGCAGAGTCCCTGTGGTCAGGCACAGGGGTGGGTGAGATGCCACTGCTGCCCCTGAACTCTCCAGAGTGGGGCTGGCTGTGCCTTTGCACCAGGCCAGGCGTCCTGCTGGAGGCAGTTATGGCCACAGCTGGTGAGGAATCTATTTCTTGAAATATTTATCTTTTATTTCTTGAAATATTTATCTTCTGAATAACAGAAGTTCATGGCTAGTCGTGCTACCCATTCATTCTGAATATGATAGAAGTGTGGGAAATCCATGACATTCGGTATTTTTCATTGTCCCTGATGCAGGTCAGTGACCAGGAAATACACAGGGAGGGAGACAGCAGCCACCTTTAAAGACACGTGAAGAAACTGCTGTCCCTGGCACCTGGGTACTCACCAGCCCTGTTTCCTGCAGTACCTCCAAGCCTTCTGGTGACTGATTACCTTCCTCAGGGTTTCCTCATCCTTGTGTTTGGACATGTGCCTGTGTAGTAGCTGCTGAATCTTTGTATTCAGTTCTTGCCCTCAGGTCACAACAGACTGTCCCTGTGATGAAGTTTATTGTCACATGCTCTCAGGTGTGTGAGTTATTGCACTGCTTGAACGAAGCAATGTGCTCAGCACTAGCATTAGCAAGAGTACTGTAGAAAAAGGAACCTCACAGATGAAAGGAAATCAAGTTTTGGTTCCACAGTGACCATAGCTCAGTCTACTACGGGACAAGAAACAGTACATCTACTGACACAAAGGAGATTTGGATATTAGGAAAAATATTTTCATAAAATCCTGAAGCAGTGTGAGAAGATTGCCTGAGTAAAGCATGGAATCTCCTTCAAAAGAGAAGTTTAGAAAAAGTTTGGACAAACACTCGAACACTGTCAGAAAAGAATGGATATAAAAGAAAAATAAAAAAGCAGTAGTTTCTAACTTGATGCTTTTCTATTGTTGTTATTTGACTTAAGGAAGAAAGGAAAAAAAAGAAAAGTCTACAGACCAATTGATCCTTGTGACAGGATGTCAGTTTGCAGCTTGCTTCCCTTTCCACCTTTAAAAATATGCCCCAGCTGGCTCTGGTAATGTATTTAAGCCCTGTGGTTGTTGTGTTGTGGTAACAATATGTGATATTCTTAAACTTTTTCAATCTGCAGGACTAAAACTAGATGACACCAATCATAATTATAGTAGTCTAAACCTTTAATGAATATTTTCAAGTACTTTGTATGTTACCATATGTATTGTATTGCCTGTTGCCAAATATTGTTTCTACACAGCTCCCAACTGCCTTGTGTTCAGAGTTGGACTAAGATGTTCTGAGCTTTTGAGTGTCCTTGGGAGAGAGTAGGGTTTGCATGACAGAAACAGCTACTGGCTGCAAAAGGGTGGTTGAGGAAAATGTGCAATGTAGCAAGTTAAATAAGGAGAAAAGGTGCACCACGGGCAATGGAACTAGGACTTTCTACATCTCACATTAAATGATGTCTTATAATTAGAAGGCTTAAATTTTTTTTCTTTGTTATTTTGTATTACTTGGAGTTGACAATGTGAGAAGGTGCCTGTGCCAAAGATGACTGTTCCATTATTAAAATAAATTGTATGTCCCACTTACTTCTGTGAGTATATGTGGTTCTGAAAACTCCTCCTTCCCTTTTCAAATATGAACAATTTGCAGCTGCATGTTGTTGGATGTAGAGGTTTGTGAGCAGAGGTTGTGCTGCAGGTTCTTTGGTTTGAAGAGATTTTACACATTTTCCCATTGTCTGTGTATGCCTGTGCTTATCTCTGATCTACATATCAAACTTCAGATGTACCAGCATCATCTTCATGTTCACAGCTGCCACCTGTTCTCTACCTGGCAACTCTGCTTAGTGTTGTAGAATAAAATAGCATGGCTGAGGAGAACACTTCTGAGTGTGTAGAGTGCAGCATATATAAACAGACTGCAGCTGCTCTTGTGTCTAGAAGACATCATTCATAGGGAATGATGTGTTTTGCAAGACTCTATTAGTCCTGTACCCTCAAAAAGAGATTCAATGGATAAACAATTTACTTTTTTAAGAATCTGGTTCTGAATTCATAATTTGCTCTGCAGTGGTGCTGGTGGCTTTAATTTCTGCTGTACAGTTTCTAATAGTTTGATCTCCTTTATTTTTTCTCTTTCTGAGTAGCATTTCTTAACACTAACATACAATTTCTCCCTTTCCCCCTCCCAGATTCCTTTCTGTGGATCAAAATCCTTCAGAAGAAAAAGTCCCGACAGTCCCATGCTGAGCAAAGCTGAGTTTGTGGAGAAGGTTCGCCAGAGCAACCAGGCTTGCCATGACGGCGATTTCCACACGGCAATCGTGCTCTACAACGAGGCCCTGGGGGTGGATCCTCAGAACTGCATCCTCTACAGCAACCGCTCTGCAGCCTACATGAAAATCCACCAGTATGACAAGGCCTTGGATGATGCCATCAAAGCACGACTCCTCAATCCCAAGTGGCCAAAGGTAAGGAAGTGATTTTGTCCTCTGGGGAAGGAGGAGCTGCTGTGGGATTATTGGTCTCGTGTATTTCTGTACTAAAGTATGGTTTTGCTGAAAGTTCCAGATAATAATATATTTTCTGTTTAAAAGTTGTTTGACTTGAATTACCTGTTGGGTATTAAACAGTTTTCTGTGTAAGCATACTGTTCCCCAATGGGAGTATGCTACTATTTTACTGTTTTAACACAGCATGGTTCCTGGGTTGTGAAGACCAGACATCTGTTTTAATGTTTAATGTAGCCAGCATTCATCAGCATCCAGGAACATGTGGTTCCAAAACTTTGAGAGGTAGCATAGAGATTCTTATTAGTAGATTAGAATGATAAGGCCTTCCAGAATACTGTTCAGAGTGTTTGTGTCTACATTTTGGACAAACATTTGAAGAAATATGCATCTTGGCATTCTCAATAAGACCTGACTATGTAAGGAAACATTTGTAAAAAGTAAATGATGTTGGTTGCCTCTTCCTCCTGGGCTTGCTTCCCACCAGCTGCCCTTGATTGCTCCAGTGGCTGCCTTGCCTTGGCCAGTGAGGGCCAGCCCTTTGTGTGCTCATTGGTTTTAACAGCATCTGCTCCAGATTCCATTTCTCCTGTCAATCCCTCATACATCCTTATGAGCCACTTTAGCTAAAGGTGCAGATTAAGAGCGAATTCATCACCCAGGTTCCTCTCCTCAGAAATTAGAGCAGGTGACAAGCATGGTGCTCTGCACCAGCTAAGCTCCAAACTATTTTTTTTTCTCTTTCAAAGCAGATCACTCTAAGGTTTGTATTTGGATTTGCAGTTGTTTATTAGCCTCTAGAAATGCATTTTCATATGCTTTCTTAAGACTTGAATTAATCCACATTAGAAGAACCTGCTTTGTCAGGGAGATGATTTATAAACTTCTAAGTTATGTTATTGTTGAGTGGTGTTTTTTTGGGGGGGGATTTTTCTTTGGTCATTAACTGGTTTGTATTGCTGCATGTCATAAAAAGTTTTGTATGAGGGACTCTGTTTAAAAGTAGAAAATTTCGTTACTGTCATTAAACTCTAGCTGCCCAGCTTGGTTGGCTGCAGGTGGGTGAGGAGTGTAAACCCAGAGTGCCTGTGCTCAGTTTTGTATCCTGGTTCTAAGAAGTCTGGTAGTGATTTAATACAAAGTTGACTTAGATGAAAAGTTGTGAAAAGGTTTCATACAAGAATACTTCCAAAATGCCAGTCACAGAAGTATAACTACCTTTGAAATGATCAGTGGAAAAGACTTGTGGATAAAAGTAGAAATGGAAAAAATTTATGAGCTTAAAAAGGCTATCTGTGTTAAATGAAGGCAGTTAAATACAGACGTAATAGACTTAGGTATTGATGCAGTACTAAGGTGAAATACTAAAAAAGCCCTAAAACATTCTTAATAATAAAAAAATGAGACTTCTTTTTTTTCAGGTACACCATATCAGTGAGTTTAAAAAACATGAAGTAACTGTTTAAATTCTATTTCTGCTATTAAATGTCTACCTGACCTTAAACAAACTCTATTTCTTTGTTTATTCTTGCTTTACAAAAAGTCAGAAGTCACTTCTACGTAACATTTTGAGCCTCACTGGTGGAAAAAGTATTGGAAGACTTAAATGAAGTTGCTGTGATGACATAGCATCTGTTCTTGTTTTATTCCATCAGTGTGTAATGGATCTCTTTTTCTGTGATACAAAATGTTTATATACTTTACAAGTTACTATCAGTTGGCAGTGGAAGAGTCAGCATAGCTTTTGCAGGCATCCTGTCTTGAATAAAGCTCAGCCACAGCCACTGGTTGTATCTTCCCTTTTATCTTTTCACAGTGGTATCTTTAGTTTGTCAGTGCATCACACACTTCCCTCTTTTCTTTCAAACCTTCATAATCCTGTTTGGAACCTTGTCTCTGGTTTTTTAACTTTGAAAGATTTGGTGTTGGTTTTTTTCATATCATACCTCAGTATTTTGCTTCAGAGGCTTTGTCTCTGCACTCTTTTGTTGTCATGGTTCTTTTAAGACTTTGTATGTAGAAACAGATTTTACATTTCACTTGGGTTGAAGGTACAGTAGTAAATATGAGATGAATTTCCCTTTAAGGCCTTTCATTAGCTGGATTGAAGGTCAAAAAGGTGTTGAGCAGAAATGTTTTGTAGGGGTTGGAGTTTGACTGTGCTGTCTGCCTTCATTGGCACAGTTGTGATAGAAGTCTCATAAAATTGGCTTGACTGGCAGTGTGGCTTGGCTTTTAGAAAGGAGAATGATGCTCTTACAGTAACTGAAACAATGAAAACCCACAGCTGAATGAATTAATCTTTTATCCTCTGCATGTTCATTCCACTGGAGTTGTGATGTTCACACCCTTCTACATAGTACTTCCCTTTCACTTTGAATTGTTGTTTCCTCAAATCATCTGCAATGACTCTAGATTTTAGAAGAGAATGGAATGAAAAATTTTACCAGAGTCTGTTTGTTACTGATTTGGCAGCTCCACAATGAGGGTGAGTGTTGGCTTAAGACATTGGGGCCATTCACTGCCCCTGTGTCTTCATTCTATGTCCTGAATTTGGGTTAGTTTGGTGAGGACTGGTTGCTTCTAGTTTAGGCTAGATATTAGACAAAAATTCTTCACAGAAAGAGTGGCTCAGCATTGAAATGGGCTGCCCAGGGAGGTGTTTGAGTCACCATCCCTGGAGGTTTTTAAAAAAAGACTTGCTGAGGCACTCAGTGCCATGGCTTGACTGGTAAGGTGATGTTAGGTCACAGGTTGGACTCGATCTCCAAGGTCTTTTCCAACTTAGTTTATCCTGTGATTCTGTTTTCCTCATTTACAATTTCTTAAAGGTGTATTTGGATTTTTATGACATATTTAATCCTAATTTTAGCCAGAACAAGGAAAGGTGTACTTTGGGGAATGAATTAACTAGTTTGGCATTTCAGGAATATCTGATACCAGAAAATGGGCAGTGGTGTTCAGAAGCTTGGAGGAGGTGCAGATGGTCCAGTGCCAGTTTGCAGTGTCCCTAGGCAGTACAAGGATGTTTATTTCCTTATGTGTGTTTGTGTAACTTGTCAGCCTGAGACAAAAGGAGGGCTCTGTCTGAAATTGAATACTTGTATATTTCAATGTCAACCTTTATTGACAATTTAAAAAAAAAAAATGATCTTTACTGATAGAACAGAACTGGGAAGATCAAAACTTCTGCATATCAAGTCTAAGAGAGTTTATTAATTAGCCAGAAGAGGGAGCTTAGTAGGGACAGCTGGTATTTGGTTTGGAAAGCCTGAGTTTTAAATACAGAACCTGACTTCCTTTCACTTAGGAAGTCTAAAAATTAATTTGAATGCAGTTTTTTTGAGTTTTGAACTACTAATTGTAAGTTTCTATATTTCCTTTCCTCCCTTGGGTACAAACTACATTTCTTGGGTAGTTTGTTAATTATTACTTTTTCGCTCCTACTCCACTTAATGCTTGTTAACATCAGTTCAATACAATCTGTGGCTGAAGTCATGCTCTTAACATCCCCACCCCAAAATCTTCCTTTAAGGCATTAATGAATGTTGGGTAATGAGCAGGTATGTTTATACACATGCATGTGCATATCTATGCAGCCCCAGACACGAACAATGAGAAGGTGATTGCAGAGAGAAACATCAGATGTCTTACAGACCCCAATAACTTACTGTGTGTGGCTGAAACATGTTTATAACAACTGCACATAAACCTGTTCATAGGCTTTGTCTGAGAGGACTGGATCGTGAGTTCTGCTATTTGAAAAATATTTTGTGTGCATGGCACTGAGAAATGCAAGGATAACAGAATATTTCAGGCATTAAAGTGCATTTTGGAAATATCCAAGAGAAATCAGATCAGGCTCATTTTGTTCTTTGATTTCCCACTAAACAGTTTTCTTTGTTTTGCTGTTGATCATGCTCTAGAAAATTTTTATTCTATTTCTCTTCACAGCTGTACAGCCTTAGGCATGGTACATGAAAATGGAGGGATATATATTATGTGACTCCAATACCTGAACAATCTCTCCTTAGTTCTTGCTGATTTTGAGATATTTTTAAATCCTCACATTATAGGAAAAATGCCGTGGCTTAAATGGTTTAAATTTGGACCTAATTCTATGCTAAAATGTAGATTTCACTACCCGAGTGCTGGCTCAGTGCTGTGACAGCTAACAAAAGGTACAAACAGCCTACTGCTACTGAACAATTAACTGGGTTTTGGCATTGATTTATTCTCTTCATCTCTCAACAGAAAAGTTGTTCATTAACGGGAGATGAAATGACTTTGTCAGACTTGAATACATTTAGCTAATAGGTACATTCACAGCCTAAGACAAATGGAAGCAAGAATCACAAAGATGGATGTTTTCAGCACTCTGAGGGGTACCTTGATTTTATTTGATTTCTTTGTGTCCTGTGTGAGTAGCAGGATGCTGACTGTACCAGTCAGTGACACTGTTCTGTTTGAAGCCCCAGGGACTGGTGCTTGAGGGGCAGCATTCCCTGAAAAGCACAGTGGGTTGCTGAATGAGAGGGGGCCAAGCTGGCAAACAGATCAGAAGATCAGGGTTCAGTAATGATCTCTGATTATTGCAACTGTTCAAGCCACTAGGCAGGGAAAAATGTTATTTCTTAAAACAGGACCACCTTTTTGTATCAACCTTTTTTGGAGCTGAAACACCTTTTAGAAAAAAGTTGAATAGTCTGGAGAATGTAGTTGATGCAAAAGGAATGCCCTGTGCATATGTAATTCAAAAGTAACTAGGAAGAATTACAGCACTTTTCATCAGGCATAGATTTCCCTTATGGTCTTTGTGTCTCCTAATTTAATATTATTATCTCACTTAGAAAATGTGGCTTAGTATCTCTAGTGGAGAAAAAATATGAAAGAACAGACAGGGGAATTTGGGTGTTTGCAGTGCAAGAGGTGTCGTCTCACTGTGGGGGAATTTGGCAGAATAGCTTGCACTGGTATTTTGTTAAGTGACTCCAGCTGTCAGTCATGTGAGCAGCACTTTTACAAGAAAAAGGGACACTTGCATGTCCACTTGCACTGCTCCTGACTGCTTGCCCAAACCTTCACATGCTCTAACAATCCCTGACAACCTCAGAGTTTCTCAATGAATGCAAGCAGAGTGCCGACCCTCAGTCTCATGTAAAACTTTTGAGCAAAGAATGTGGCTTGACCACATAACTTTTTTCATGAATAGACCTCTTGTTTTTAATTTGATGAGCAAGGAACTTTCCAGTCCTGTCCTTCAGCTTACAGTCTGTCTTTAATTTGCAGAAAGTTGCATTCCAGTTTTTCAGACATAAAACCATTTAACAGACTTTTTTCACTTTGCTAGAACTTGTGTTATGTTATCGTGAGACTTGTGCATTTCTTTCTGTCTTTTTGTATTGCAAAACCACAGCATAGCTGAAGTTGGCTGGGACCCTTGGAGATGAATGCAGGGTCAGCTGGAGCAGGTTGTCCATGACATTGTCTGGTCAGCTTTTGAATATCCCTAAGGGTGGAGACTCCACAGCCTCTCTCAGCAACATGTTCCTGTGTTTGACTACCCTCACCAAAAAGTTTTCTGCTCTCCTCCCCCACTTTTTTTCTTTTTTTTTTTTTTTTCCCCAATTAGATACTTAAATAATGAGCATCCTGTAATATTTTGACAGCTCTGTGGAGTTAATGTTTTTCCCAACAGTCAAGTCCACTGGAGAGGTATTCTCTGTACCAGAAGTGATGGTTATAGCATTGCTGGGGGAAGACTGCTGTGCAGATGAGTTGTATAGGTTCTCCTTTCCCTAAATTGTTAAAATTACAGAGCAGTAGCAGTGCAACATGAGAGCGAGGGACAGGGACGTAGTGGACCAATGACACTATAGTTAGGTCATCAAAAAACACCCAAACATATTTTCACATGTAATAGTTGTCTGTATTAGACAAGTCAACAAGAAAAATTGCTCCTTTCTAAGAAATTGGCTTATTGCCTTAGAATTGGAAAAGCTTATAGAGGTATTTGAGTCTCAGCATGCAACAAATCAACACAAATTTTCCAAGCACTTACTGTAGGGTTTCATTATTCCTTCTTTTGTTTTCTGGAAACCTTTTGTATATGGAATAAAGCAACTTAAAATTTTCTTTTATGGAATTAACTGCAGTTATTCTACTTAGTCTAAATGCTGTAATGTAAATTTCCCTCCTGGAAGATGCTAGTTTTTTACCCCACAGTTCTCTTGCCACTGGAACCAATTATATTACAGGAATATATTGCAGGAATGGTATCATGGTTTTTATTCCTTACATATCTGAATATCCAAAGCACAAATGCACAAGTAATTCTGAAATGAAGAAGTGAGGATTGATCTGCAAGGGTGATATTTAAGAAAAAGTATCTTGTTATCTGTTCACCGAGATTCAAGCTCATTATTACTGTTTAGCATTTTAAGACATTTGGACTGCCTTCATTTATTTACACAATTCTGGGTTTTGTACCCCATAATTTCAGACTAAAACCTTAGTATGTGTTGTTACCTCTTTTTCTCACCTACCCAAGCCTTGAGGAGTTAGTTGCCAGATGATTTTTCTGCTCGGTTTTTGGTTCTTCAGTTGTTTGTTCCTTCAATTTTGTTATTCTTAAGAATGAGATCTATATTCCTTGTTTTTACTCAGCATACAAGGACTGAGTTTAATTCCTTTGCTAGTATTACCATATTGGTGAGTCGTTCTGAAGTTGTGGAATTGTGGATTGGAGTGATGAGTGGAGAAATGAGTGAAGCACATGAGAGGGCGCTCTGTGCTCAGGCGTTCAGCCTGGGATCTCATTTCAGCTCATGCAGATATTCACATATTTTAGATACTTTTAAGTGGAATTTCATTAATTTCTTTGCACAGTTGGTGCTGTTGTTGCTGCCCGTTGTGTTTGTGTGACATGAGGCAAGGCAGTGCTGGCAGATCCAGCTCCTGAGGCTGCAGTGTCACTGATGCTCGGCAGCAGAAGGAGAGCAGCTGCTCTGAGCTGTGCTTTCTGAAATGGTTTGCTTTACACTCATGTTATTTGTGCACATTTGGGTTTCTTTGCTTTTTAATTGTTTGCTCTAATTTTGTTACTCTAGTGTCTGTAAGACCCTTATCCCCATCTAATTTTCCTTTTGCTACAATTACATTATTTGCTGCTTTGATTAATCAAATCACCAACAACTGTGTCTCAGATGTTTTTGGTTTTATTCTGCAGCAAATAGTCCTGTTTTCCTTAGGGTTTGCCATCCTGGGTTCGTCCCAGCTCTCTGAATTTATGCTGTAGTTTTGGTTGGCCAAGGACTAGAATTTGTGCAGCACAAGGCAGACTGCCTAAGAGGTTGTGGGTTAAAAGGAGTGCATCAAGCCCTCCTCTCCTTTGAGAGCTGCCCATTGGTGGCTGAATGACAGTAAAGAATAGGAGAGGATTTGAATGAATTTATGGATGCTGTACCTGGTTTCGCTGTAATAGACAAAAATGCTATTATAAACCTGCATTTCTTGTTTGGGTATACAAGCTGGTGCATCATGATATTTCTGGATGTCACTGGATCCTCATCACAGACCTGTAATCTCAACTGGTCTCTGAGGAAATTAAATTAAATGGAGAGTTTGTGAGAGCAAGTAGACAGGAGAAAATACTAAGAATGGAGAAAGCAGGAAATTGCCTTGACTAGCAAGTCAGTAGGAAGCACTCAGGGATACCATTTACACGGTGTACTGTGCTGTGCCAAGGGCAAGAAAACCCAAGCAATTAGCAGGGGCCTTGCTGAGAGCTCTCTGACAGCTGAAAATACATCCAGGGCTTAACATTCCATCTTCCTGGCCTTATAGTGCCAGCAGGGGTTTGTTCAGGTCATTCCATCTCACTCGCTGTAGCCAAGTCAGATGTGAAGTGTCTGTGATCATGTACAAGCAGGAGATGCAGCACAGGGATAATTGCTGCATTAAGCACAGGCATTTTCTGAGACAAGAGCATGATGACAGTTCAAACTAATGCAAACAGGGACGAGGTTTGTGGCAATTATTTTTATTTCTATAAACCTGTTGTTCTCTGAGTCACTGCTCCATTTGTGTCTGAGGGCACTGAGGTCTGAACTGCTGGATGAAGCAGATGGCATTTCCCTTTTGCCACAAACATCTTTGTACATGATTTCTCTTTAGCTCCAAAGAGGAAATTATAAAGCCCCTTGTGTTACATGGGACAATAGAAATAAATGATAGTTCAGCTATTAT
Source organism: Sturnus vulgaris (assembly GCF_052056855.1). Lineage (NCBI taxonomy): Eukaryota > Metazoa > Chordata > Aves > Passeriformes > Sturnidae > Sturnus > Sturnus vulgaris. The sequence goes on along the minus strand of NC_142261.1, from coordinate 5,292,815 downwards.
CCACTAACAGAGAGTTTACCCTTGAAGTTTAAAAGAAAGGTTGAACAATATTGTAATTTCTATCGTGTAGTGAATAGACACTCTAGTTTCAATTTTATTTTCTAGATTTATGTTAGTGTTGAACTCTTCCTTTATTCCCTTCACTCAGGAATGTCAAGTTTGTCTCGGTAGACAAATAACTGAATTTCTCCACAAGTTCTTAGAAGTCTGTTATGGACACAAATTTTTTATACTCTTCAGTGGAGTTATTTTTGTAATTTCTGATGACTTTACCAGAAATTGGCAGTGGTATGCAAATTCCTGTATTGCTTTTTTTCATTCTAAAACAGTTGAGGAACCAGGTCATAGAAAAAATAGATCATATGAATATTGATGTATATAAAAATAATAAAGGCATTTTTCTTTGTGTCCAGTATTTGAAACTGTTCTCCCCAGGCAGGATATTTGATGACTTTTGTTAGTCTTGTCAGGGTCAAAATTCTATTCCATGTGCTTGATAGGTGTATAACTGAAAACTATTCCTTTAGTTTTTCTTGTGTTAGAACTAATACAGTGCTCACTTCCCCTAGTGGAAAACTTATTTTTTATTTAGACAAGTGTTAAATTAATGGTTTTATGATTCATTTTTAATGAAGTTCTTCAAAGATGTATACCAAGCCCTAGATATTCTGGATGTTAACAAAGGGAGAATGTAGTTGGATGAAACATTTGTTAATAGAAGCTGGTCTCATATGGGAAGTGGAAAGAAACTTTCTTGAAACACTGCATTAAATGAGTACTTCAGGCATAATTTTCCAACTTTTTTCAGGGTGAAAAAGGAGGTTTAATTTTTTTCCATGGGTTATGTAATCTGTATTTTACTCCTTGGGGCTATCTGCATGCAGGCTTTTGTCCTTCACAAATAAAACACAAAAAACAGTGCAAGACATAGCAGAAAGTGGAACGTGAATCATACAAAATCATTAAATAATTTCACGGTAATTTAATAATTACTAATTGACGTAATTAAAGGTGATTTTATAAACCCACATCCTCACAAGCACTGGGAACCACGTGTCCCAGAATCCTAGAATCATCTCCTGTCTCTTGGAGAGAGAGCTCTGCTCCCTCCAGCTGACAGAAGGTGTTGGCTCTTCTGTGAGAATTGCTGTGCTGAGACTGAAGGGCCACGTCGTGGAGTTTAAGCTCTGCTGGGTGGGAGATGTTGAAGGAAACAGGGAATGTTTTCCTGGCAAACATGTCAGACAGCTGCCAGAGATTTTCTGTCAGAGATTTCTGTCCTCGAGGTCACATTTGAGCTGTTGTGTCTTCATTGTCACTGATGGACTTCTCGAGAACTGAATTTCTGAGCCCGTTTGTCCTGTGAAGCCATAACATCTAGTGGAATTCAGTTTCATGGTTTTTCTAAATGTGTGAAAAAGCTGGTAAAAGGTGGTTTTATTTCTGTTTCCATGGTAACATTCAGTTCAGTGTTTGCTGGACAGCTCCCCCGTGAGTTGGGCAGAGCATGGTTGGGCCCTGCCTCACTCTGTTGGACTTTTGTAATAGCTCAGGATAGGAATTCTGGACATTTTATTTCATTTTTATTTTTTTCTTGCACTGTAATTCATTCTTAATTGCTCCAAAATACAAAATAATGGTTCTCCTTTTCTTCTCCCTTACCAGATGAGTAGGAACAGCTTTTGTTGTAAGTGTAACCTTTAGCCCCCCTCCATTATCACACAGGAATATCTGTAATCTTCTTGATTTTCATTGCTTGGACATCTTGTTTTGGCTCTGATAGCTCTCCTGCAGTGAGCCACGGTGTTACTGGAGGTTTGTAATCACTAAGAGTGATTAATTTTAATGCCAGTTGCCCTGAATCCTCTCCCATGCCTTTAGAGATACATGTCAAGCTTCAAGGCCTCTTATTCATTTAAATCTTTGTTGGGAACACAGAGTAGTAGTCTCACTCCAGAGAATTCAGATGTGTGATGTGCTCATGTTTATTTTATGGTGATACATCTCATTCAGTTGCCATTGTTACCAGGCTGTGCAAGGAAATTACTTTTTATCATGAGTAGGGTGGATAGGAAATGCATGCAACTGTATTTCAGGGAGTAAATTTTTCATGGTTATAGCCCATGGGTACTAAATAAAAAATGTCAGCTTCTTGGATTTGGTTGCACTCTAAAAGTGTGCCGAGAAATTAATGGCTTCTGTGACTGTTTGGGAAAGGACAGCTACAGCACTGAGCCCTCCTAGGCTTAAAGCAGAAAATATGTGCACTTAACTCAGATGGAAATGTTTGGTATTGCAAGGTACAGTTACTGAGGCTTTGGAAAGCTGTAACAGAAAGGGAATGCAGCAGAAAAGGAATGTGGATAAGAGGAGCGTGTATAGTAAATTTAGCTTTCTAAAGAGCCTAAATTAGTGCTCCAACGAATAAAAAAGAAATCACTTGCCTGTATGGTTTTGTGCCCTCCCACATTTGTTCTGCTTGATCTCACACTTGGGCTGCACTGAGCGGGGATGCTGATCCTGGAGTCTGCAGAGGGAGCAGCAGCGAGCATCGAGCTCTTAGTTAATGATCCAAACCAGCAACTCACTCCTGGCTCAGACACATCCATTGTCTCTCGTGCTCTCACACAATTTCTCCTCCTCCCAAACACTAATGCTTTTGTTCTTCTGTATTCCCACACAAAATGGTGTTTATACTAAACAAAAATGAAAAAAAAAAAAAAAAATCACAGAAATGTAATTTTTATTGTTTGTAATTTAGAGTGCTCAGTACTGTTAAGTACAGCGATAAATCATATCTGGAACTATAAATATTTTTATGCATTTGTAAATATGGTGCACATTGTGTTGGGTTTGGTTAGTGCTTAAGAAAAACAGGAAAAATTAAAATTTGTATGAAAATAACCATCTGTATTTCACTAATTAAAAATTTACAGCAGCTTCTGTGAATTCGTGTTTTATAAAATCTCAGTGTAGAACAGAAAGAAGCAACTTGAATGTAACAGATCTACAACTCTCCATTCTGTTAATCTGAGTTGAAGACAGTTTTGCCAGGAAGGTAAATGCAGTGAGCTCACTGGTCTTTCAAATGCTGAGGCCTCTGAAGGGCTTTTGTATACATTTAATTGAATTTTTTGCTTTCTATCATGGTAAAGAAGGTACATGTTTACATTTTACTTTAGGTACCTGTGTGAGTCTCTATAGTGCTACACCCCCCTAAAATTCGAGCAGTACAACATAAAGAAAGCTTGTTATCTAGTTATTTTCCTTACTTTGGGGTTGCCCCAGTCCCTTGGCCTCTGAAGTGAACAGTAGCATTGTTCAAATATTCACACTTTCAGTATTGTGTAGCCTTCAGGTTCAGCCTGAGGTTGCATTTGAGGAACTGACTCTGAAGGTGAGATGCTCACAGTTGTGTGGGAATTTCATCAACTGTTTTTTTAGTGAGGTGGCAGTAATAAAGGTGGAGAAACACACACTGTTGGTGATCTGAAAGTACAAAAATTTTATTGCTGGAAATACACAGGAAACAGGCACAATAAATTTTTTTTACTCTTGAAATACTTCCCAGCTTTTAAATAGCTAAAAAAAAACCTTGAACAATATCTGGCAGGTTTTTATTTTACCTGAAAACAAATGGAGGATATGAATATTTGTCTAGTAATACAGAGCAGGCTAAATTTGCTGTCAAAAATTTAAGCAGATGTCCAAAACAACTGGTTTTTATAACCTAAAGGACCCCCAGACACTTGCACCAACAAAACTTGTTTTGTTTTTTATTCCCCGCTCACAAGAATTAACCATCTGCTCATTAGAAGTGTTACAAATGGAAGAGCTGAAATGGGGCTGGTATGGCTTGCAGCTTTTTGGCAGCTGCTGAGAGACATAGTAGGGTTTAGTAGTACTTTTCCTAGAATCACAGAAGGGTTTGGGTTGGAAGGGAACTTAAATCACACTTGTTCCAGCCCCCTGCCATGGGCAGGGACACCTTCCACTATTCCAGCTTGCTCCATGCCCTGTCCAGCCTGGCCCTGGGCACTTCCAGGGATCCAGGGGCAGCCACAGCTTCTCTGGGCACCCTGTGCCAGGGCCTCAGCACCCTCAGAGCCAGGAATCCCGAGTGGCATGGAGGTGCTGATGTCAGAAATAACAGAATGTATGAGCACAATTTATATCCCAGCAATGCCTGTGTCACACACACAGTGAGGTCAAGAGGAGACCTCTGCCACATGTCACAGGCAGTGGACAATAGTGGACACCCTTGGAAGACTCAGTCCTTTGGGAGCTTCAATTCCATATTCTGTGCTTGTTGTAACAGAATTCAGGAAATGGCTTGGGTGGGACAAGACCTTTAAAGGCCGTCAAGTCTAAATGTCTTTAAAGGAAATGTGCATCTCTAGGAGGTGTACAGATTTTGGAACAAGCTATGGAACAAGATATGGAGGAGATGTTATAACTGAAAAATTTTAATTTTGGTGCCTGAGTGGGACATGTGCTGAGATCTGTTCCTTCATGCAGTTTGCTGGCTGTAATGTTTGAGGAGCACATGGACAATGTGTTGAGGTGCCTAATATCTCATGGCTAAACCCTTATCATGGCTAAGATGCCCTTGGGGGCATCTCAGAGCTACAGAAAGTGACAGTTTTCAATATAATGCCAATAAACTTTTAGCAGCTCTATGTTTACCTGCAGTCTGCTTTCCAAATAAGTTTCAGTTATCTTTGTAGTCAAATCTCTTTTCAAGTTGTTCTGAAAAGTAAAAATCAAATAAATACATTTTCAATTCTAGTTTTTTGATACTGCTATAATAGGGTGAACTGGGGAACTGGCTGATGCATTTCAAAGGATTGAGATAATTTTTTAATTAGTTTGATTGGACATGATTACAAATTTAGCTGTGAAATAAGAACATTCCTGTTTTTACATAACTAAATAGTAGTTGATGCTGAAGAACTCATGCTTAGAACACTGATAGTTTTCTGAAAGATAAGTGTGCTAAATAAAACTGACCTTGATTTTGAAATGAGCAAGGGTAACTGCTAATAGAGAAGATGATGAATTAGGATTATTGTCTATTGAGCTGGTACTGGCACCACCCACAGCTGTCACAGTGGTAGCCAAGCTGCAGGAATGGAGAGCACATCTTCAGGCAGGTGGAGAAGCTGGGTGGACACAGCTATTAGAGGATAGCCTTGATCACCCTCTCTATTTTGCTGTAGCCGTTCCAAGAGGGTAATTAATCATGTTGGGCTGTGTCTCAATCTAGGGTTCATGCACTGCATTCTAATTAAACTCATTAGTGCTCCATCTCTGTGATCTCAGGATAACTTTTCTTTAGAGCTTCTGTAAAGACTCTGTCAGGAATAACTTGCCATGAAAACAGGCAGGGAACTGAAATTCAGGAACATAAATTTCCTTATATTGCTGTTACAAGAGAGGAAGGACCAGAAATATTCAGGACTCCCTGAGTGAAAACAAACCACCCTGTAACAGTCAGAATAAGATTGACTCTTCCTTCTTTCAGTGTTTTTTAAATCTGGTATTTCTAAGGTCTTTTACTTTATCTGCAGTTGGGATTCTCTTTTTATCACGTATTTCCCTACCAAAAGTAAAAAGGAAAATACATTATCACTGGAGTATCATATGTGGCAATTAATTAATCTGAGATTTTTCCAGGGGAAGAGTATAAACAAAACATGTACACTTCAGTGTGAGAAACACTACATAGTTACGTGCATATAGCATTTTTAATCTTTATTAATATAAAGCAAATTACTTAGTTTAAACACTGGTCATCACTGGAAAAAAGCCTAAAATAATCAATATTTTAAAATAATAATACTGGATGAAAAGGAGCTCAGGGGTGTTTACTGGGTGACCTTTCCAAGGCTGCTCTGAAGTGAGTGGCAGTAGCCACAATTAGTGAGTGCAGTTACCTGGTGCCAAACACAGCAGCTGGGCTTGGGAACCTTCAGTCAGGGGGCAGGCAGTAGGAAAAAATGTCTTTTTCATTTGGGAGGGCAGTGACTTGAAATCCTGCAAATGCCCTCATTTTTCTGTTCTGGAACATTAGACTGATATCTGGAAATGCTCTGGTGGCAAGCAAAGGAGATGTCAGTGGAATCACTGTATCTAGAAATGCAAGTGCTGTCTTGGGAGCAGTGGATTTATGGGCTGCTGCTGCCTCGAGCCAACGTGCCTGGTACTTTGTGATAGACCTGGCTTCTGCCTTTGTCCTATTGCTGTGGATAACCTCTGAGTGACCCTTGCCTGATGAGAGAGTTGGCTCTTTTGCACGAGATCATTTTGCATGAGAAGAAAAGTGAAATTTGTCATTTTGAAATATCAATCTGTTGCAATTTTTCTCCACCCTTGGACAATTAAGCCCTATTTGAGAGGAATCAGGCCTGGAGTCCTTGTTTTTCACCTCTGTTAGTGAAATTATTGCAGGGAAATCTTGCAGCCTTATCTCTCATTGTGACTTCATTACCAAGTTGCAGTATCTGTATGTCTATTTCCTTCTGGCTGATTAGTTTGGGATTGATAGCAGGAGTTGGAGCAGAGAGCCAGTTTTGGTAAATTCCAGGCTCTAATCGTGCTGCAGTTCTTGGCTCCAGGGCTCTCCACCAATGAGTGTGTAAGTCATGGACCTTTGATCTTGGCATTTGTCTGCCTTTCTTTAAAAGGTTTTGAAAGATTTTGAACATGAACATTTTTCAGGTAATAGAATTATTTTTCTTCTGATTTGCCCTACAATGTAGAACCTATTTTCTTAAGTGTGCCAGAGAGCTTCTTCGCTGCTGAGGCAGTGTTAAGTAATGAGTATGACACAAGATGAGCCATTAATCCCATCTCCAGAGAACAATCAATCTGTACAATGCCACCTACGATTACCCATAGCAAAGAAAAACAAATGTAGGTTTCTTTGGGAAATACAGATTTCCCAGTTTTCAGGTTGTTAAAGAGTTAAAAACCCACTGTGAATAAAAGGAAAAAAGGGTTGTTCTGCTGAGAAGTAACTGAGTAGTTACAGCCTTGTGCAAAGAGAAGCTCTTTACAGGCAGGATAGAAAAGAAGCAATTTAGGAATGATTTGAAAACTGTTTTTGAGTAATGGGTGTGAGTGGGAGAGAGTGCAGCACAACAGATGAAACACCGAACAAGATTTTGCAAGGGAAAAACTTTTGGGGCTGGAAGTTAGCCCTGTTCCCCCCAGGGATGCTGGGGCTCTGTTTTGGTGGTCTGTACAGTAGAGACTGCTTTTTGGCAGGCTGAGGAGTGCATGATGTCATGGGATGCAGAGCACATGCACGGAGAGCCAGGAACTGCTGTTCGCGCCGCGGCGCTGCCAGATGTGCGCGCTGGAACGCGCTCTGAAAAATGGGAAAACCATCTTTGTAAAGATGCTGAGAAATGTCCTGTGCTGAGCCTGCTCTCAGCCACGCTATGTGCAGAGTACAAATATGCTCCATGGGGTTTCTCAGTCCTGGAGCCCAAGTCCTGCCCTTGGGAGCAGCCCATGTAGAATGCCTTTCCCAGTGTTTTTCTGAGATGAGCTCGGAGAAATTCCTTTTTTATCCAGAATACATACTGAGGGCTTCTTCATAGGAATTACTCACAGCAGAGGAGAATCAAAGGAATCTGTTGATCCAATTTTCACTTGTACTTCCTATTAAGAATGGTTCCACATTCCAGCAGAGGCTCTGGTGCCAGACATTGCTCTCTTTACTGATGCACAGCTCTTTCTGCGGATTAACTGACCTCCAGGAATTATTTAAATCTCTTACCCAACAGTGCTTCACACGCAATAAAGCCAAAGGTGGGTTTAAGCTTTTCTGTATTTCAGGGTGAAAACACGGGGTTTTTTCCTAGATTTTTTTCCCCTGGATTTTGAGGTCAACTGAAAATGTTTTTATTCAGTACAGAATGTGTTATCTGGTCATTGGTGTACAGAGAGTTAAATATAGCTTCGCTTCTCACTCCTTTTGCACAGGCTCTAATTAAAGGGAGGAGGGGAGATGCTGGAAGGCAGCAACAGGAGAACGCCTACAGAAAGTCAGGAATTCTTTATCCAAGTGGAACAACATTTCAAGCTTGAGAAATTTTTTCTGTTTTATGTATTTTTTTTATGTTTACTGATGATTTTTCCTGCTAAAAGGATCATTGCTAACTAATAGTATTATAATCTTGCTGGTCTGTGTACAAGACTACAAAGAAGTCTCCTGCAGTAGTCACACGGGTAAATTGCCACTCTGGAATCTTTGGAACTGTGCCATTCTGAAGGATCTGCTTAAGGGTACTCTTGATGGTTGCCTCAGAGGAATGTGAGATCTGTGAGTTGCCAGAAGGCTCATATTTTAGACTTGTTGAGTAGAAATTGTTCTGCTGAGCTCAGAGGCTGTACCACAGCAGGGATCTGGGATGCCCAGGCATTTCTGCTGTGCTGGTGAGGACTGGTGCTGGCAGTGAGACCCTGTCCTCAGCATATGATGGTGATTCTCCAGCTGGAAAAGTCAGGAGGAAAATTGTGTTCTGTGCTGTTTTAATGAGGAATAGCACAGCCCTCTAAGTGTCCCTGTGCTTGGATAGGTGTGATTATTGCTCCCAGACTTCAAGGCAAAATCTTCTAACAAGTGGCATCAGAAAGGAGTTTTCTTCCTCATAAACAAGATGCACCATTTGTGTCTTCATCATCTTGTAGGAGATGGATCTACAAGAGGTATGTTCCCAGATTTTGTCTCTTTTAGAATGACCAGGACACCCAGCAGAATAAATTACTGATTTAATAGGCCAGGCTGTTAGATTTTGGGACCAACGTGTGTATCTGATATGGGGTCCTGTAGCACCTCAGCTGAGGCTGGCAACAAGAACTCTTTATTTTATTTTTTTAAAATTAACAGATTTTTTAGCAACTGATTTTTATTGAGCCTGGAATTATTTGGAATAGACCATTATAAAACCATTTCAGTTTTAGGACATTAAAGTCATGGTTATTAGGCCTCAGCCTTTGTACAGCTTAATTAAAAGGAGAAGAATGACAGCACACTTCTCTGAATTGTAAATATGAGCTTATTGGCAGCATTTTACCTAAACTCTGATGTTTATAGAGTGGTGGTTGGGCAGCAATGTGAAAACCTGACAATCACTGCATTTCTGACAGCCTGCTACAATGTCATGTTGAACAGTGAAAGTCTGTGCCCAGGCAGAGAGAATATATCAAACTAATTTGTCTCTCTTTTGTTTGTCATTGCTTGTACATGCAGCATATAAAGAAGGCTTCATGTGTAGCAGTGTACTTCAAGATCTACAAAGTCTTTTCCATTTCTCCTAGATCTTAATAAATTGAAAGGTTTTTAGTTAATTCTTCTCCTTTCTTATTTTTGCTTTTATCATTCGGGTAATTCCTTCCCACACTTGCTGTTTTAGTATTCCTGATACACGTTCAGAACCTGCTGTCAAAGTTACTGTGTATCAGGTTAAGGACACTTACCACAATCTTTTTTCCAGCTATGATTACTTAATCACATTTCAGTTCTAATTGTGTTTTCTGTTCTGCATGGTGGTGCCTGGGCTTTGGGGTCTGTTGGTCACACCAGAGTCCTTGTTCTGAGGGCTCCAGACACATCAGCAGAGACATTCTGGGGAAGCAGATAATGTTATTTTTTCCTATTTGCCTTGTGCCTGTGCAAAAAGCCTCTGTTTCTAAGGTATCTGCTGATAATCTCATTTTTTAAAATGGAAAATTCTGTGCTGGAGAAAAAGAAAGGTGAAATGAGTACAGGTGACTCTTCAAGACTGGGCTTGTGCTTATGGATCTGCTGTGGGGTCACCTTTTGTAATAAAACTTCAGTAAGAAAAGATGCTAATTGCAAAAATAGATTATGGAGTAATCTAATATCTACTAATGAACTTATATTTACATAACCTTCAAAAAAGTATTTTAAACCAATCTGTTATCACCAGTCAACGTTTTTATGTAGGTGCAGATGGAATTTTTTTTTTTTGGTTCTTGCAAATAGTTCACCCCTCACCTTTCCTGTCAGGCATGAATGAAAGCTGCTGCATGGTTGGCTCCTTCTGTTTCTCCATAGAGAAAAATTTTAGTACCATTTTAAGCCTTATGCTTTTTCAGTGCTGGATGTTTGAGCACTCAAAGGTAAATTAAGCAGATGTGTTCTGTATTTTTAGGCTGGAGCCAACAGCTGTCCTAGTTATTCTTAAATGCTCTTACAACTTTATGCAGAAAAATTCCGTTGAAGTGAGGTTCTGAGAAAGTCTTGTGTGATGTAGCATTGTGCTGACTTCACTGTTGTAGGACAAAGCTAGCTGGAGTTGCCTTTGTCATTGACAGGGTCTCAAGTTCCTGTTTTGATGAGCTCTCCTAATTTTACTATTTGAAGTAGAAAAGCTAACTAAAACTGCATCAGCAACTCTTCATTGTGGTGCTGAATTGGAGATGCTTCTTCTCAGCAAACTGCACTAGGTGGTTGTTTTAGGTCCTTCCCAGCTGGAACTAGTCTATTCTAAGAATCTTAGATGTGACTCCTCAGAGAGGCCAAATTGCTCCAATGATTTCAGTGATGCTGTAGGGTTTTACAGCACCTTAAGGTTGTTTCCCACTTTTGAAATGGTTATTTCTGACATGGCAATGACAAGGTGTTCTTCAGATTAACTGTAGCCTACAGAAGAATTGCTCTTTGAACATCTGTCATTCTGAAGAGGATTTATCTGATTCTGGTTTTGAAGGTTCGTCGGCTGTCTGTAGACACTTTGTCATTGTAGAGGAGTTCAGTTTATTTCTTTCCTCTGTTCTCTTACTGCTGCAGCAGTGAAAAGGGCAGCTGTGAGATACAGCATGCTGTGCTTTGGGAAGATATGGTGCTGCATATGGATAAATTGTGTCACATCTCTTATTCATACAGTCCTGACTGAAAATGTGAACAGACACAAGCGAAATTCCTGGTACACATTTTACAAGAAAGTTCAGCAGGTGAACTGCCTATCATTTAAATCAGTAAGAGAAGAGTCCTTAGAGAGTTTTAAGTGCTGTTTCTGACTGTTATGGGATTTTTTGTTGAGTATCTCAGACTCAGGAATAGGATAGCTTGTGTAACATGCTTACATTTCCATTGTGTGGAAGAGAAATTTAGAATAGACAAAACAGATCCTTTATAATACAATAGTTTTATTGTGTAGCCTTTTCAGAAAAAGCTAAAAATGAATTTTTATTAAAACTTTGTATATTCTTCTATGATTTCTTTAAATTTAGAAGGTATGTTCTGTATCCTGAAAAAAAGGACAAATTTAATGTGCGGAGTATGTTACCAAACTCTAACTCTCTGCTCACCTGTGAGCTCCAGAAGAGCTAATCGTTAAAGCAATAAGTTTGACTCTAATTTACTTTCTCTTTCAGTTTCTTCAAGTCATTGACAGGTGTATCTGAAGCCCACCTCTTTAGGAGAAGTCTCTAAGTGGAGATGTCATTTTAAATCATTAGTGAAAGGTTTCACATTTAATTTGCTGCTAGAGTTTGGGAGCTTGTTGGTTCCTCTAGTGTGTTGATGGATCTGTTTCCTCAGTGCTGGAGTTTCTTTAAGGGTGTCAGAGCCATCCTCTATCCTGCTTAGTGTTATTTCATATTCAGACACAGAATTCCTTCATTTCGACACCAACCTTTCCTTTGGATCAATTGCCTCTTCCTGCAAATTATCATCTCATGCCTTTAATCCAAGCAGCATCATACCAAGAAGGGCAAGATTTTTCAGTCTCACTACTATCTGCATGTAAGATAATATAGCTAGAACTGGGTTTTTTGGAAAGAATTCATGCAAATATGTTGAAGGTGTACTGTGAGGAGCAGGCAAAGGATATTATCTTGGGGAAAAAAAGCAGTGTTTTGGTTCGAGAACCTGATAACATTGTAAGTATACCTAAAAAACAACTAAAATTTGTATAGCCTTCTCCACTAAATTAATGTAAGCCTCACATTTTGGGCTAGGTAGAGTTTATTTGAGGCTGTTATGCCCACAGAGATGCTGATGATGTGAGTGCTGGCAGATCCTGTGAATGGCTGGAATCACTGGGTAAGGGAGGAAGAGCAGCTCCCCTGGTGAGAAGTTTCAGGTGTTAGTTACAGGTGATTTATTTGGCTCTCCTTACCTGAGACAGCAGATGGTGATGGAAGTTGTAAGGGAAGACTGGGAGAAGACCTTTCTCCAGGGGAGGACAGATAGCAGAAAGGGTACTTTTCTGTCAATCTTTGCCTTCCAAGTATTGTTTTGACCCACATCTTGCCTGAATTACACTTGTCTCCATAGCAGAAGTAATTGTACTTCCTATGGAAAAGAGGAGGGGCAAGTCATAATTAGAAGCAGGTCCCAAACATGGTTTTCTGCTCAGGATCATGCAAGGGTAGAACTGAAGCCTCCTAAGCCAATGACAGAGTCTCAGCAGTTCTCAAAGCACCTTCCTTGGTAAGATGCAGTAAAAATTCAGGATATGTTTCGTATCCACTGAGCTACAGAAATACATTTTGCCATAGGACTATCACACAGATATTTCACAGGCACGTCATGTTTATATAATACAGTCCCTTCTGAGGTGCCAGCAGAGACTCTCACTGCTCTGTGAAGGGAAGGAAAATGGAACAGGGCACTGCTCTTCTCTTTCTTTCTCTCTCTTTCTCATTATCTCCTCTCTTCCTCCCATTATCCTTCCCATTTTCCCTTCTGCAAGGTATAGAGGAGGGCTTTCGTTTGAAACACCAAAGGGTGGCATGGATAATGATGGAGTGTTGGCCCTTTATTTCCCAAAGGGTGAGAAATAGATGGAATTTGTCACAGGACTTGGTCCCTTAGAGAATTGCCTAATTCCTGCACTTGAAGGGAGTTGCCTTCTCCCGGAGTAGCCTTTTCTGAGCTCCTTTTTCCCTTTTGTTCAGCAGCTGCCATAGCTCAGTCACTCGTGGAGAGACTCATCTGTAAACCCTTGTGAGGTGCTGTATCTGTCTGCTGCTCTCTGGCTGGAGGGAGGCAAAGTGACACACACAGAATCACTGTAATGAATTGAAAGCTGCTTTAATAAATTCAGGAATAAAGGGACTTGATTTCATTATCCTTCATGAATTTGCCAGGGGACTCAGCTGTTAGGAGCTTGGTCTGCAGTGCTCTGGCTGTGTGGGTGTTATAAAAGTGCTGGCATCTCACACTCTGCCAGCCCAGGCAGTTGTTACTCTGAGTCTTCATCTACCTGCTGAACACTCTCCAATTTAGCTGCTACCTAAGTAGAATGACACAATGGACTGAATTCTCAAACTGCTTGGATAGCCTGACTAGCAAACTGCTCAACAAGCCATCTCCAACAGGCCCTTTTCCTACTTTCAGCGTGTGATTGCTTCTGGGTGATGCTCACATGGGTTGAGCAGAGGGAATTTCAAGGTGTAACAAAGATATCAGCTTAGAAGTTACTGAAAATTAAGGATTATGCAAGAAATGTGATAGTACATCAGATAGTTCTAGGTTCTTGCCAAAGATTAATTTGAAGAAGATGCTTTAAAGGGTTTTTTATCCGTTGAGTTGTAAGATTGAGAGCTATCAGATATGTCTAATAATGCACAGCTTGTTTCTGATACTCACTGACTGTAGGAAAGGAGGACCAGGTATTGAACTGTCAGATCTACAATGCAGATTTTAAAAACACCAGTAAATCAAGGAAAGTAAAAAAATAAAAGGTATTGGTATAGGCTGTCATTTTGCTGGATGATTTTTTGCCAACTGGCCACAATTATGACCATTATTCACTCTAAAGTAGTAAAAGGAATAAAATATGTATATTTATGTATTTTCTTGTTGCTAGACCTGAGATAATTGGAAACAGCGTCACCTTTATCTTATCTCAAGTTCCCTTGTCCAATGCTTTAGTCAGGAGTCAAATTCAGGGAGGGGCGAGCTTAGGTGGTTGCAGCTTCTTTACACAGTTTTGCCATAATGGGCAAAAGGTCCTTCATAGCAATTGTTAAGCCATTAACTCTAACATTTCAGTCTCTCACAACAGCTTCTGCATTGCTTCCACTTAATTATCCTTCTTGGGAAGAATTTCAAAAACCTCCTGTTGATTATGTCAAAACACCACATTTCGTGATCTGTCTGTGAATTTGATGAAGCTTCGTTCTGACAGCCACGTGGAGAATAGCATTGTCTGAATGCTGAACATTTCTGATGCTGAGCACTTATTTTCTTGACTCAAGCACTGACTGCTGTGTACAGAACTTTTCAGAATTGTCAATACCAGTTTTTCAATTTATGGAAATCTGAGTTTCACGGTTCACTGGCTCTGCTGGTGGTGTAATAAAAGGGCAGAGCTCTGTGAGACACTAGCTCTGGGGAATAAAACCAGCAGGAATTCCTTTTCTGCTCAGCCACACCTGTTCTTTTCGGTCCCTACTGCATGTCAAAGCTTTATTTTTCACTTGCATCTGTGTGCTGCCACATGCACTGTCAATAATCTAGGGGAAGGTGTGGGAACAGAAAGGCGGGACACAGAGCTGCGTCTGAGGGTAGTGTGGGACAAGGTGGGACCTGCTGAAGGCAGCTTTGGGTCTGGTGTCCGAGCTTTGTGTTCGTGGCAGAGTCCACACAGTCGCTGTGGAAGGGAGTGGCATCTGAGCATCAAGGCTAGAGCTGAAATAGCCGTGTCGGTGCTCCGGCCTCCCAAGGCATGGTGTCCTTCAGGACTGAGGAGCTGCAGTGGAAAGAAGCAACTCTTGTATTTCCAAGGGACCTGGCAGTGAATGTTTTTGATCTGTGTTTTGACATTACATTTGCCATTAAGTTTATTGTTTACCTCCAAGATTCTACATTGTTGGTCATTCCTCACAGCAAGGAAAACACCTCTGCACCATTTCAATAATGTAAGCCCAGAGTTCAATTGTGTTGTGTTCATGCCCTAAGGATTTGTAACTCTCCCGAGCCTGTGTTCATTTATTAGAACAGTTTCAGAGCAGCTCCCAGAGCTCAGGCTGAAGCTCTGTGATGTTACAATAACCGGTTCCTTGGACATGGCCACAGTGCCCAGCGCTGCCTTCAGTCTGCAGCCCCAGCCCTGGCAGCGAGAGCTCGACGGGGAAAGATTTCAGCCACACACTGGAACTGAACTGCGCAGCGCCCGCACCTGCAGCACCGCCTGTCCCTGGGCCCGGGCACGCCTGTGTGAACGGGACACAGCGGCTGTCCCTGTGTGCCGGTGTCACAGGGGCTGTCCTCGTGTGCAGGTGACACACGGGCTGTCCCTGTGCCTGGACAGAGGGGCTGTCCCCGTGTGCCGCTGACACAGGCGCTGTTTCCGTGCCCGGACAGAGGCGCTGTATCCCTGTGCCGGTGCCACAGAGGCTGGCCCCGTGTGCTGGTGATACAGCGGCTGTCCCCATACCCGTACCCCACGGGCTGTCCCCGTGTGCCGGTGACACAGCGGCTGTCCCCATACCCGTACCCCACGGGCTGTCCCCGTGTGCCGGTTCCCCACGGGCTGTCCCCATGCCCGTGACACCGACAGGGGGCGCAAGAGCCGCTCCCCCGCGCAGCGCCCCCTGCCGGCCGTGTGCCCCGTGCCCGCCGCGGGCTCGCGTGCGGCGGGGGCGGGGCCGGGCGCGCGGCGGGGGCGGGGCTGGGCCGGCACCGCCCCTGAGCTGCCGCGCGCCGGGCGGGCCGGGCCGGGGCCGCGTCCTGGTTCGGGTCTCGCCGCCCGCGATGCGCCCGGGAGCGGCCGCGCCCCGCGGGCCCCGGGCGTGACCGGTGCGGGCGGAGCCGCCGGCTGGGCACAGCCCCCGCCCATGGCCCGCGCGGCCGGGCCGGCTGCTGTCCCGCGGGACGCGGCGCGGGCCTGGTGGCGGGGCCGGGCAGCATGACCGCGGGCTGCGGCCCCGCTGCGCCCGCCGCCCCAGCGCCACCTTGATGCTGCACGTCCCCGCTCTACAAATATGATGAAATGGCAGCCCCGGAAGAAGGTGAGTGCCGGGAGGGTCCGCCGCGCTCTCTCTGGCGCTCCCCTGGCCCGGCGGGACCGCCGCCGCTCCGTGCCCCGGGCGGGATGCGGGCGGTGCTCGGGCCGCGCCCCGGCACGGCCGCGGGGCTGGGGCGGCGCTCGCCGGTGCCGGTGCCCGCAGAGGGCCCCGCGCGGGGCGGGCGCGGTGTCCGCGCGGGGCCGCAGCGCCGGACGCGGCGCAGGACGCTTTTCCATGGCGCTTGGCAGTGCGTTTTATGGATACTCTTTGAAGGGAGAACCCAGCAAACCGAGTGTGCTGTGCCGCCCCTCTGCGGCAGTGACCCTTTGCTCCTGGCAGCTGTGGGCTATTAAACTTTTTATTTTCTTTTTTTTTCCATTTTGTGTGTTGTTTTTTTTTTCGTTTGGGAAAGCCTGCTTGAACCAGCAGGGCTCCTTCTGTAGCATGTTGTGTGATACTGTGTCTTACATCAGGGAAGAAATAGAAATCATATGTGAAAGGCATGAGAGCGTCTCTGGCTGTGAGTGTGAGACACGAATAAACGGTGTTAGACTGTCCTGGTAGGAACGTGCCTTGTGCCACTGCAGCTCCGGATGGTCAGTCAGGCTTTGTAACTGGTACCTCCTCTCTTTCCAGCTAGTCTGAAGCTGTTCCTTCAGGTTTTTTTCAAGCAAGTGATTGTACCTACTGAGAGGAGTTCTTATTTCAAGTCATTGTCTCGTAAGAAGGATAAACAGATGACAGTCAAGCTCGGTGGGAGTGTCGGTGCATTTTTCAGGCCCCTCTGTGCCTCCTTTCGAACTGGTTTTAAGATGTCTACAAGCTGTAGATTTTTAAATGTCTGTTTTTACTATTTTCAAGTGAATGTGCAGTCACTCCTGTGGTTACGGCTGTGGAAACCCCTCCAGGCCATGGTTACAGCTGTATTGACTGAACCACTGAAATATTATTCTTGGCTGTTGGCTGGACTCCTCGGCTCTGGAAGATTCTGTTCAGAGTGTCAGGATTCACTCGGCAGTATTGGCTCACCCACTTATGCTTAAATCACCATGTCAGATGGTTATTTTTCTTCCCTGCATTATTGTCTGTGTCCAAATCGATTTTGGGCAACCAGATTTGATTGTGTAGAGGGTACAGGAGGCAGCTGAACTTCCCTGAACTGTCAGGCATCTTGTGTGAGTAAGAAATAATTCCTGTTCCTGATGTGATGCAAACTATGTTCATGTTGGACTAGGTTGTGTTTTCAGCTGTAGCCCCAGTGAATCTCAGCAGAGGTTATTTAGTCCGTGCTGCCAGCAGCCTCACGTGAGCGTGGCTGGGATTTCTGCTGGCCCGGTGCCGTTGCAGTGCTGCCGTCATGTGCTGCACAGAGTAGCCTCAGGAAAGGGGTTTGTGCACACCATGCAAGAGGTTCTGCTGCCCCAGGTCTGAGCAGCACAGAAAATGAAACAGTGCAGCACTGTGTGCTACCATAGCCCCTGGTACTGCTGGTCCTTTCCTCAAGTCACTTCCGAGAAGTCATTTGCCTGCCTTGTCCCTATTAGAATACCCAAGTAAGAGCTGAATGCATGTGCTGCTTCACTGAGTCAGGAGTCTCCCTTGATTTATTTATTTATACTCGTGGTCTTTTGCTTCACCCGTGTTTTTGTTATTAAATGTTTAAGGTGTTTTGCTCATTGAGAGATATTTGCTTTCACAGCTGTGAGATGGTGCTGTATAGAATCTCATGCAGTTTATTAGTCCTGTGTGTAACCCTGGAGTATGCTCCTTTGTCTGGTGATTCCCAGACACAGCTATTGCCTGGAATGTGTAACGGGTTCTCTTGCCTTCAGCAAGTGAAAAACTGAATTTGCATGTTACTGAAATACTCCTATTCTATTGTAAACCATGTGTGTTTTTAAGTTTAAAAAATGACCGTTGTTTACTAATTTTTTCCCACAGGCATCAGAACTAATAAAGACTCTTTTCCTGTGGACTTGTGACTCACCTCTGGCTTCACTTCCTTCCAGGTTCCCCCTGCATCCTTGTCTTCTAGTCCAGAGCAAGGTCCATGCTGGACAAGTGCCCTGAGACACAGGCACTGGGCCAGAAGCCAGGGGCTACCAGTGCAGTGTGTGAGTTTGTTGCCTTGGGAAGCCAGGCTGGAATTCCAGCATGAGGCATCCTCTGCATTTGGGTGAGCACAACTGTGCTGACAGCCTCTCAGGAGCCAGTAATTCTACAGGATCTGGCTACAGCCATGACTGACTCGTTACATTGATCATATTCTTTGAAAAACGTAAAATCAGTCATGTCAGTGCGTTCAGCAGCTCAGTTTGTAGGAATTCCATAGAAACATAGAATTGTTATGTTTGGACAAGGTCACAAAGTCCAACTGTCAACCCTGCATCACCGTGTTCACCACTAAAGCATGTACCCAAGTGCCACATCCACATTTTTGAGCACTTCCAGGGATGATGACTCCACTGCTACTCTGGGCAGCCTGTGCCAGGGTTGGGCAATTCTTTCCATGAAGAAATTTTCTGTAATATCCAACCTAAACCTTCCCTGGTATAACTTGAGGCCATTTTCTCTTGTCCTGTCACTTGTTACTCAGGAGAATAGCCCCCAGGTGGCTACAGCCTCCTTTCAGGGACTTGGAGAGAGTGAAAAGATCCCCTCCAACCCTCTGGTTCTCCAGACTGAGCCTCTCCAGCTCCTCCAGCCGATCCTCATCAAATTTGTGCTCCACACCCTTGCCCAGCTCTGTTCCCTTCTCTGATCTTTTCCATCATCTTCTCTGGCACTGAGGGCAGGCTGACAGTCTCGTAGTTTTGGAACTAAATCTTTCCCTTATCAGAACCTGTTTTTGAAGTTTCCTTTGGTTCCAGGGTACAGTTGCTGGCAGAGCCACGTGTGCTGCCCGCAGGATGCTGGCTCAAGCGGCTCCCTCATCAGTGAAATGGGGATTTTTGCTGGATCCCGTTGCCCTGGACTTGCCTTGGGCTGTTCTGACCTGTTGTTGGCTAGGATTTGCTGCAGCCTCTGGGCTAAGGGCAGAAAAGAATGGCGTGGATGGTGGCGTGGTCATGTTTGCTAATGCAGAGTAATGAATCTATGGATAGTAATAAAAATGTAATTATCCTTATGAGCATAATGGGTACTGGAGTTCAGGTGACAGCACTCCTTTCCAAACTGTTTAAGCCAGCAAGTTGTTTAAAGTGGTGCTTCATGTTTATGAAATGTACCTTGTTTTTATGTAGGAGCAGTGTGGGAAATTCTGCCTACTTGAGCCTGATAACAGCGACTGGTTTAGATACTAAACAAAATTGCATATAGGAGTCAATTGCTAATCAATTCTGTGACTAACTGCTAGACTAAACCTGACCTGACTGTGGTGGGTGTGGATGTCATGAAGGATTCAGTAAATCATCAATAGCAACACAGTGCTGAGCTGAAATATCCCTTTGTTCCTGACTGCCACAAGTTAGGCATATTTACCGAGAGTATTTCAGAGAGAAGATTCATTCATGTGTAATGCCTCTGTGTACAAACAGCTTCTTCAGTTTTCCTGGAGTGCAGAGAAAATATGTTCTTAGTAAATTCATGCAAATCTCATTATCCCTCTGCCATAACTTACTCTCTTGGAGATCTGTTTGTTTTCTGAAGTCTGAATCTGTATATTATGGTATGTCCAAGTCTTCTGTTTGGATTTTCAGTACGTGCTCGAGACTAGAATAGTGCATTTCATCTTGGTCACTGTGTAATAGTAGGATCCAAAAGCTCAGATTTTTGTTTTTCTTTTAATGTGCAACTTTGTGCCACCATTCCTGGCTCCATCTGTCCCTGCTGCTACAGAATCTGTGCACAGACACTATGTTCTGCATGGGAGAGGAGCTGTTTTCTCATTGTGCCATTTGGAGCTGAAGTGGGGTTGAATGGGAGTGTTTGGGTTCCTGGGACAACCTCTGTTATTCACTAGAAACAATGAAATACCTTTTTGTGACCTTGTTCTTGTCAGTAATGATGTCTGTGTGACTCTTACAAGCAAGCACTGTGGGGAATCTATAGTGATTGCAATCTGTATTGTATTGCAGCTGAAATGTCACAGGCTCTAGAGTCCTTTTCCATAGGGAATGGAATGGGCTGGCTCCTGGGTGGGCTATTGGTGTAAAAGTCACTTTCTCACTCTATTGTGGGGTTAAACGCTGTGGAAAAGGAATGGGGAATGCTTGCAAGACTGATAATTCCTGCAAAGGAGCATGAGCTTAGCTGACCTTGGTGTCCTTCTCTGGGCAGGTTGGCAGGTGAGGGGCAGCACTGGGATTGGTTGCATGAGGATTACTGATGTGGCAAATCCCATGATATTTCTAAGCTGGAAAATCAAACTAATTTTCCAGAATTCTGTTCATGTTAGGTGAAAATAAGCAAATTGATTTTTTTTTTTTTTAGATATTTTTCCCCCTTTTTCTTCTCTTTTTTCTCACCCTTGCTTCTTTCCCCACTTTCATAACTGGCAGTTATCAGAGGAGTATTCCCGAGCCTTCCTATTTTATATTTCTTAAGAGACTTTTAAAATCTAAATCTACCCTCTTATATGCTTAAATAAACAGAAATGGATAGTATTCCTGACCTGTTAAATATTGCAGATCTTTTCCATTTAAGGCAATACAGTCCCTGGCTCTGGAATGATGTTATGCCTGAATTCATTGTGATCTGAGCTGGTAATCTGTTGTTCTGCTGTGATGGACCACTGTCCTGCCTTCCTCTTAACAATGACAGAAATCAAAAAGCTGCTTTTAGAGAGGGGAAAGCATGAGGGCACCTCCTGGAGGGGAAAGCTGACTGGGTGAGAACAGGGCTAATAGGGCTGATTACAATATTTCCAGTAGAAAAGTCTGCAAAATCCTGATCGGTCTTGCCTTACATTTAATCAGATTTCTGTGATGAAATGTGCACTTTGTAACTACAGTGCATTATTTAAAGGTTTTTTATATCTGATAAGAGTTTCTGCATCTTCACTTCCAATCTTACAGGCATAGTAAGATACGTGACTCCTGCTTGGTGTTGCAAGCTCTTTTTCTGTGCTGTATACAGCAAACACCCAGCAACTTTTGAGGGGACGGTCCCCCAAAACATAATTTTGTTCCTCTCTATCAAATTGCTGTTGCTTTTGTCATCTCTTGTGCTTCTGGATCTCCTGCTGCATGGATGATTGACTTCCACCTGTCTGTGACCATTTAGTTTTTCAACACACTAAACACTCTTTAATAATACTCTTACTGTTGGGTCAATCGTGTGCTCTGATAATGCTGCTTTGAAAACTCATGTTCTGCAATGCCTGGAGGATGCTGTGCTGTGAGCAAGCTCAGCCCACCACTGAAGGCTCAGGTGCTGCAGAAGATCAGTGAACACTGTGCTCCCCTTTCCACAGGCTTGGAGCAGGATCTGTTTTGCTGTACTATGGAAGGAATTGGGATATTATAGAGTAACAGAGATGCACAGGGGCAGCAGCAGTCCAGTGGGCTCTGTTCCCACAGTTGGTCACAAGAGATGTGGGATTGTACATATTTGCTTATGAAAAATGGTGAATAACCGATATTACATGTTCCTGACAGACATTTTCCTTATGCACAAGGAGAACAGCTGACAGACATTTTCCTTATGCACAAAAGCAACAAATGCAAATATTAGTTTCTTGTAACCTCTGGTATTTTGTTTGCGTTTATACAGCTTTTGCAAATACTGGAGCAGCTGTTGCCGTACTTGTCTTTATTGCCCAAAAAGGAATATATATCCAAATGCTGTCTTGGAGCCTTTGATTCACTCAGCAGAAAAGAGCTGTTTGTCCAATATGCAGTGTTATAACTGATCTTCCTTTGATGTAATCTGTGGATATGATCTATTTCTCCTCTTCTGCCTACGCTTCTAAAAATCTGTATCTTTTAGGCTTTTATAAAAACCTAATGATAGGGTCATTAAGTAGGGTTTGGTGATTCTTATTAATGTTACCAAAGATAGATGCATATTTTGGCAGAGCAGAACCGTGGGTTAATCAATGTGATGGCAACATACAATTCACCAAGAAAATATTCCTCCTCTATTTCCTAAATAGAGCATTTGATGGGAATGTCCTTTGCAGTAAGTGCTGTACTGCAGAATTTCAGTGTAGAAGATAATTACTTGTAATTATGGAAATTTCTGCAAGGGAAATGGTTTGAATTCGTTCCTGTTAGGAAATGGAATTGCTCTACTTGCAATACTTGAATCCTTTTAGACGATTAATGCAATTTTCCTTAATTCCTGTATATGGGTCTTGTAACCTTCTGATACACCTAAAATCATCCCTTCAGTACTGCTCATCCGCTTGAATTCCTGCTAGAGCACACTTTGGTTTAGAAGAAAAATCCATGACATGCAGAAAGCTTCTCTTAAACTGGGTCTGTTACTTCAAGAGCTGACAAAAGAGGTTAAAAATGAGCATGAAGTTAGATGTCAGTGAAGGTGAAAGAAGAGGATGTGATAGCTGGCTGAGGTCAGAACTTCTGCCTTATAGCAAGGGTGCATGATATGTACATTGTACCTGCTTTGCACCCTGGAGTCAGGTTGGATTTGTAAGCACTGCTCTGCACAGCTCATCATCTTGCTGTGTTTGTACATGTTTGTCAGAGTTCTGTATTTGAATTGAACACTGGAAAATAATTTCATGATTTGAAGTCCTTCTGATTAGTTTCAACGTCAGTTTGCAATGTTTGTTGGAAAAATGAAGTCTTCATCTGCCAAATGACATTAGTGCTTTTTAGCATATTTGTGACCTTCTTCTTTGTGTTACTTTATTTAACCAGAAATACCCTGCTTGGTAAATCGACCCTTGTAATAGGGATTCCTGGGTCAATTTGTAAGAACATCAGCAGCTTGTATTGCTAAGTATATTTAACTGGAACTTGGAATATTAGTTTGACAGGAGCAGCTAAGCATACAAATCTGAGAAAATAGAGGCAAAATTAAATTGTACAGTTCCTTGATACAAGTTGGATGGGCTGGTTCAGCCATAGAATGGGAAGGAGAGCTTGCCTCTGGAGGAATGGAAAAGGATTCCCTGTGTGAGGCAAACACGGTGGTTCATAACTGGGCTTAATGTGGGGCAACAGCAGAAGCCCAGCATAGTGGGATTTTTTGCTGAGATGCTTGTTTGAAAAGGTTTGGAGTAATGAATAGGGAAATGTTCTTAGATTGCTTTCTCCTATGCTATGAAAACCAGGGCTTTATGAATAATAAAATACCTGTCTGTGTCATCAGTTTAATTGGAATAATCTCTGAGACCATTACTCTTTGGGTAGCCACAGTTAAAAGTGTCAGTAACATTCCTACTGGGTTATTTATTAAAGCTGTATGGATTGTGCTTTCAGCATAGCTTGGGTTTGTTCCCCAAAAGCAGAGCTGGCTGGCCAGAGCTGCTCCTGCCCTGCTGGGGCAGGCACTGATGCTGTGTGGGTCCAGGGGCTGTGCTGCTTGGGAGTGTGTTTGATTGCAGGGGGCTTAGTCCTTGGCCGAGCCTTGGCGTTACTGATGTGATTTTTTTTTTTCTTTTTTTCTTTTTTTTTTTTTTTTTTGTCGAGAGTAATAAGTAATGTTTTCAAAAAACCTGTTTTTTTTTCCATTGTATGAGAATACTGGTCTTCTTGTCAGAGTTGCTTCTTGTTTCTTTTATTCTTCTTTTTATTATTTAGTAGCTTACTACATTTAATGGAGTAAATGAGGACTGTGAGATGAACCTAAGGGTGACAACACACTGCAAACTATGGTTACATGCTTTCCAGGGCAGCACTAACAATTCAGTGCCTTCAGCTATTTGAATAACCCAGATCTAAGCTTGTTTAGTTTCTTGCCTGATGTATGCTGCATTGCAACAAAATTGCACAGCTGAGATGAGAATGTTTGTGGGATAGGCTAATCTGAAACTCCGAATCAAAATTAAGCATAGTGGCTTCAGTTTTGTAGAAGCACTTTTTGTGGTTACTGTACAACTGATTGAAATTTTTCTGGACACAGGCTGCTGCTTGGCCTGCCATGGAGCACCAGAGTAGTTTGGTATTGTAGTGGTGGATCGAGCTGAGCTGGAGCTGACACCTCAGGAGCTGGGCAGGTTCTGCAGCCTGGGCTCAGTGGTGTCTGAAGGAGGCAGATTCTGTAGCCTGGGCTCAGTGGTGCCCAGAGGAGGCAGGTTCTGTAACCTGGGCTCAGTGGTGTCTGAAGGAGGCAGATTCTGTAACCTGGGCTCAGTGGTGCCCAGAGGAGGCAGGTTCTGTAACCTGGGCTCAGTGGTGCCCAGAGGAGGCAGGTTCTGTAGCCTGGGCTCAGTGGTGCCCAGAGGAGGCAGGTTCTGTAACCTGGGCTCAGTGGTGCAGTGGTGGACATTCAGCCCAGGGTAATCCACTGCAAAGGCTTTGGTAGCCAAGATGCTTCTCTTGGCCAGTGCTCTGGTGCAGGGTCCAAAGGGATTTTGCAGGTCTGGGAGCTGCCGCCACCTCAGATTAATTGAGATGTTGTGTATTTGTAAAGAAGCATTCCAAAATGTATTCTGAACTAAGCACCCATCAGAGGGATAAAACTATGCTGGTTTTCTTTTAGATTTCTTCGTATTTTTATTTGTACTTCACACTCTTTCCTTTTCTGGTTCTCTTGTAACCTGTCAGGTGATGATATTAGCTCATCTGCCCTGAAACCCAAGTCTGGAATAGAAGACAATTCCTTTGATACTCTGGCAGCTATCCACATTTCCCTGACAAGCCTGCTATGTTGTGACTTCCTTCAGCAAACACCATTTAGACAGGCTGTCCGTGTGCCTCCTATATGGATGGCTGCAAGAGTCTGTTCTGCCCTCTCTTAAAGTGGAATCACACCTAAGCAAGCATGAATTAACCTCCATAAAATATTCTACTATTTTTACTCTTAAGTGGCAGGAAGGAGGGACTTAGCTGATATATAAAATATCCAGCTGTGTTATTCATGTTAATTAGGCCTTTGCAGAGACTCTTATGACTTGGCACCATCCCATTTTCCATAGAAATGTTACTCTGTTATGGTTGGAGAGCCCTTTCATGAATTTCTGGGTTCTAAATTTTAGGTCTTGCTCAGATGCAGACTTGTGACAAGGATATCTGGGCAGAGAAACACCTTTGCCAGTCTCTCACAACATGTAATGCAAACCACAGCTTTCCCCCTTTCAGACTTGCTAGAAATTCTTCCTTTTGAGGGTGGTGAGGCTCTGGCACAGATTGCCCAGAGAAGCTGTGGCTGTCCCTGGATTCCTGGAGGTGTTCAAGGCCAGGTTGGACAGGGTTTGGAGCAACCTGGGCTAGTGGAAGGTGTCCCTGCCCTTGGCAGGGGGTGGAATGGGGTGAGCTTTAATATCCCTTCTAGACCAAACCATAGAACCAGGGATTCTATGAAATCTCCTTCATGTGGAAGAGTGCAGTCCCTCACTCTCAGCAGTCCATACAGATGACCTTTGATGCTGGAACCAGCAGTATCTCATTATAACTGCTGCTCTTGAAAAATCTGAGGGTAAGCTTTGTTTGGTGTAGAAAGAGTTGAGAAATCATTTTGAAGTAATGTTTAACTTCTGTCTGGGATTTTCCGAGATCAGATCAATGCAGCTGAGATTAAAGAAAGGATGAAAATGTCTTCCTTTCAGGAAGTAAAGTAGCTCCCACAGTAAGTGTTCCTATTGAGCTACAGTTTTCTTCAGCATGCCACCAGTTACTAGCAACACTATAAAGAATAGGTTTCTTAGATTGTATGAAAAGCAGGTTGAGCTGTAGAGTATTTTGCAGTGAAGAAATGTGCTTGAAAGTGAGCCAAAAGCTGTCATTTCCCTTTTCATCTATTAAAAAGTACATTAACACTGTCAATCATCAGGCTTCAGAGGTTAGGCAAATACAGTCAGTATCTGCCAATAAAATCAAAGATTTAACACATCTCGCTATCAAAGTTAGATTAAAGAGAGAAATTTACCATATGGGCATAAGCCCCAGCTGTGCTCCAGCTCGGGTGACTCTAAACTAAAGTCCATGATCCTTTGAAATCCGCAGTGTTCCTGCAGTTAAAGCAGTGAGAGTGGCTGGGCAGCGAGGCCAGCACTCCTGGGTGTCCTGCACCTTCCTGTCCTGGGAAAGGGTGGGAATCAGTAAAACCTGTCACAGGGTGTCCCAGTTGTAATGCAGCTGGTTGGATGGTGATGAGTTGTTTTGAGTACAGGTGTCACTTTTATATGTTTTTCTTAGGCATTAATTCTGTTCTTTGTGTGACTGGCAGAATTAAAAGCATTTGGTGGATTCTCTGCACTGCTTTCTTTTCTAATTGGCATTATCTTCTGAGCAGTATCAGCAAAGTCCATCCAACACTCCAGGCTAAAAGTCAGCTAAGTTAGCAGAGAAATTCCCAGCATCCAGGGCAGCTGTTGGATCTGGGTCTGCCTGATCATTTTATGCCAGAATTGCTGAAGACAGTAGTGCATATTATTTGTCTGACACTGTAGATTAAGCTTAAAACCTTGTCAAACCTTGCTTTTCCTGTCTTTTAAGAAGCAGGTTTGTGTGTTTGTTTGTGGCTTGTTGTTTTGGTTTTGTTTCTTTTTTTTAATAGACCTCCTTAAAAGTCTTAAGTCTATGAAAATATCCATTTCCCCTGATACCTCCCCCCTCTCCCACCACAAAGCTTAACACTTTACAGCAGTTGCTTTGCTATCTCTGCAGCTAACTGGATATTGCAGCAAGAATATTGGAGTTTGTGCATGCTTGTTTTCATGGGAAAGTGTTTCCTGGACCCAGCAATCTCCATATTGTACGTTACTCAAACTTCCTATGAGCTAAACAAGAACTTCTGGGGTAATCAGGATTTTTTTTCGTGGTTCTGAGTGTTTGCAGTGACTTTGAGGGTGTGCTGGTGGTTCAGGATGGCCAGTCTTGCCACCAGACTCGGGGAGCTCTGGAAAGCTGTACCTTGTTTTTAAGTCTTTCCCCATTTTAGCCTTGAAACTGGATTTTTAAATTTTTCCTGATTGGGGAATAGGACATCTAGATCAGACGAAATGAAATTGTAAACATGCTACAGCTCTGTGAGTTAAAAGCAACTCAGCTGTTTTAAATGTAAATGGTGTAGGATTATATACTTGATTTGTTATAGCTTCCTAATTCTGCCTGCCTCAGCACTTTCCTGGCAGTTAATTGCATCAGGGCTCGGAGAAACATTCCATAAGCTGCTGAAGACAGCTTTGCCACAGTCTGACACACTTCTCCCTTGGTTACATAGCCAATGGACACTCCGGGATAATTAGCCAGGAGGAGCTCCAGTGGCCTGGGTACTGTTCTTCGCAGCCTTTTGCCTATGAAAGCCTCTCTCTTCCAAGTCTACAGGTCCTTTGTTTTGGATATTGGTGTGTGCAGTGCAGATTAGAATGACTAGGTCTGTGTTTTGGTGGGTAAAGAAATGTAGGGAAATATTAAATATTTTGCACAGGCACTCAGTAAGGGAGATACAAAGTTCCCAAAGCCACAATTACTTAAGCTTTTTTCTAGTTTTCCTCAATGCACAGAAGTAGTCCTGAGGGAGTAGTAATGCGTTTAGGTTCTCTATTACAGAACCAAGGTCTTTGCAGCAAAAATGCCCTGTTCAGTTTGATCTTAGACAAGGACTTGTTGGCATTGAGATGGGAACTGCCCAGTTACAGCCATGCTTCAGTTCGAGGCTCTGGGGTACAGACTGAATCACTGTCTTCTTTGTCTTCATTTTCTCATTTTCAGCGTTTGTTTTCTTACTTCTGTATGTCAGCATCCCTCTGAATTGGTTGTCTTTGTGCCTCACGATCCTGACTGGCTCTGTACATGGCTTTAAAAAGCAGGACATGATAAACCCCAAACTGTTAACAATTAGTGCAGTCTGGTGAGTTGCTCTGTGTAGTCGGCTGTCTGATGTGAAATAATGCATTAGAGGAAAATTTTCCTAAGGGAAATTAGACTCAAAGATGCAGGTGGACCATGTGTCTGTCTCTCCTGGAAATGATGTGTCTTCTGAGGCATAATTAAAATTCTTTACAATTATTTTCACAATACACAGTGAATGGATAAATGTGACAGTTGAATGACAAGCATATATGCAGACTAGGACAAGCAGAATGGGTGAATATAGTTTTCTGACTAAAACTTTTTTGTGAGCTGAATTCACAGCTGTTAGGATATAGACATGACATTTAATCTGCTATTCTAGATGCTGATTTCTTTTCTTCGTGCTTCTTTTTGTATGTTGAACCTCTTGCTAGCTTTCTTTCTGGATCCTGCCCTATCCAGAGGTTGTGGTCCATTGGGTCTGTGGCAGTGGAAGCTGAGGGGATGGTCTGTGGCTCACTTTGCTGAGTTTTGGGAGAAGTAATGTCCTTTCTGATGTGTCAAGGCAGTAACAGATCCATTAGCCTTCACGTAGAGCTTCTGGCTGCCTGAGTCAGTCTCCTGTTTGCTTAGAGCATCTACACCCTGGAGGCTTAAAAGACTGATGACCTGCCAGGTGCCACATTTACTTCTTAAACAGGTTAATAGATTTTCTAGTTTTAACCTTAATCTTATCTTGTTAATCATCTCAGCATTGACTAATTTATGTTTTTTTTTTCCAAAATGCAGTTGAAACTAGGATTCACCCCGTTATAAATGTTAGCTATGTTAACCTGTACTCACTTGCATTGCATTGTAGCAAAAGTGACCTCAAATCTTTTAGTCATTTCCAGAGACATTATTTACAAATCTGCTGGAGTTCTTATGGCCCTGATTATGGTTGAACTATGTACTTCCATGAAAAGTCTGTGGCTTCTGTAGTAAATCCTAGAAAGCCTGAACCCCACCCCAAGGTAATGGTGTCGTGTACATGGATGACCTTTGGAGCTAGAATGTGTCTCATGCCATTTGTACCAAGTGTCCAAAGCATCACTGTCTTCATGTGAAGCTGTACCCCGTGTCTGTCTGGGTCATGACAATGAGTGGAGGAATTGCAAGGAGGTGTCCCCACTCCCTGTATTTGCTGCTGTTTCATTTGCCACGTCCAATTGAATGTGTTTGACCAGTACAGGTTCCAGTGGGACACAAGCATTTCCTTGCCTGATACTTATTTTCATTGGAAAATACTCTTTCACAGAATAGTCTTGCTTTGGAAGGGACCCAGAAGGATCATCAAGTCCAACTCCTAAGTGAATGGCCTGTATGGGGATGAGCCCCAGGACCCTGGCATTATTAGCACCATGCTCTAACCAGCTGAGCTAATCTCAGGCTCTCACTAGACCAGCCTTGAATCTGTTGAGGTGTTCAGCCTGGTCTGGTTAGGCAGTTTGAATGCAGACAGCACTGATGCTTTTGTCTTGTGCAAAAGGTCACTTGAAGCTGCATTGAAATCAGTTGTCCCTTAACCACCTGGACCTGTTTCAGGGTTTCTTCTCCTGGGGTTTTTACACTGCATCCCTGTGCCTCATTCTTCTCCATCTGATGGGGAAAGTGTGAGGCACTGAGGCTCAGGAACTGGCTTTGTTATGGGCCATCTTCCAGGGGTGTGTTTTCATTTCCATTTATCTCAAGTCTCTCACTTAGGAACACACGAGGGAAAGAGCCCTTCTGCCACTACTGGAGTGTGTCCTGGTGTCCTGCTTGGCCTCCTGTCCCCCTGGGATCAGGCCTGTCCCTTCTGCAGTGGTCCTGCTGCAGCCCCTGCTGCCATGGAGACACATCAGCAGTGGCCATTGCAGTGGTGCTGAGATGCAGCTCCTGCTGTGCCTGCAGTTCCCATCATCCTGCTTCCATCAGCATTTTTATGGTTTGAATCCTGCTTTGATGAATTCCATCTTCTCCATGCTCACAGCACAGTGCCCTCCCAGACATACATTCTCAGATGTAATGCTTTGTGACCCAACACAAGCTGTCTCTTTCTTACTCTGATACCTTTTAATCATTGAAATGGAGCGTTTTGAGCTGTTTCTGCCATCTGTTTTTTGCATAAGGCTTCTCCTGGCTTTCATATGATGTGTAAGAAGTCAGGAGATCTGCATCTTCCTCAGAGTAGAGGCAGTGGTGGGATCCATGGGATCCAGCTTGGGATACCTGTAATTCCAGTATGATTAGGGACACAGTGTAATCCCTATGCATAAAATGGGAAGTTTTCTGCAACAGGCAAGTCCTGTGGATTGTAATGTACCTTCCTTTGCCAGAACTGTAGCAAAGAATACACTAATCAGGCAACACATCTGTGGATAGAATTTAAAGGTTGTTTACTTACTGGCTGTCAAATTGGAGTCAATTTGCTGTAGTTCAGTTTGTAAATGGTTCAAAACTGGTTCTGAATGATGGCACACAGGTCATGTGTAGCCTCTGGAGGCTCTCATGCTGGCCAGGGCCTTTGTTGGAGGTGTGAATAGTGTCTCCTCCTCTGGTGGGATGCCAGGCACTTGATCAGTATAAGCAGGGCTCATATCACTTGCAGCTGCTGCTGGGTTGGCCTGTGGTAGCTATGAAACAGCTCTCCAGCTGTGGGCAGGGCCCTGGCCTTGCTCTGTGCACCATTTTCTTGGGGTATTTATTTATCATGAAGCTGCTACAGGAGCTGTAATTCTGTAAAACCCTGGGACAGTCACCCTGGCTTCTTCAGAACATCCAGCAGGAAACTGCCCTAAAGTCCTGGTGACTTTAAAGGCCTGGTATAAAGCACAGATCAGTTTATTGTTTTAATTTTCATTGTGGTTCCTTTCAGCTTCTGGCTCCCTAGCATTTACAAGACAATTCCATCTTTGTTTCAGTGTCACAGTCTGATGTGTGGTGGCTGGTGACAGTGCTACGCACGGAGCTTGTGGAGTCTCTCTGAATTTGTTTGCTCGCATCTGTGGGAAGAACTGGAGCCAAAAACCTCTCCTTTCAGAGGATTAGAATCACATCATTACTGGAGGGAGTTCAGAGAAGAGTGAAAAAAGTGATTAGGGGCCTGGAGGGACTGATGTATGAGGAGAGATCAAAGGGGCTGAATTTGTATCATTTGGATAACTGACTGAGTGGGGAACATAAAAGTCTGTGATTGTGGAATGCATATAAACTGGGATGTGTCAGGGAGAGATTATTCAATGTGGGATGATGGGGGCAATGGAATTGCAGTAGAAAGGGGCAAACAGCTGTTAAATAGGAAAATTTCCCAACAATTAGTTCAAGTGTTCAGTTGTCTCTTGTTGTAAATCCAGTGACTTGAGCTATTGCTTTTTAATTTACTGATGAATGCACATAAAATGTTTCAAATAGAGATAGGAATATAAAGTGAAGATTGATGCAGCAGTGAGTCTCTGGTTTTATGTCCCTTTGGCCTCTGTGACTGCATCTAGGTCCATCCAGCTTGGGTGGGACTTGCTGAACAGAGAGCAATGAATCATCAGAGAAATGCCTTTCCTGCCTTTTTCATCAGATTAATGTGATCAGGCTGAGGTCACCTCTCTGTGGCATCTGCTGAAGGTACTCGGGATTTCAGAGGTGAATACTCACAGAGCCAGTAGCTGTGTTGCTTTGGTTCAGCAGCTTGGACTGCCTAGACTTCAAAGTGAGGTCTAGGACCTTACTTCCTGAACCAGCAATTGGAGAAATTAGTGTTATTTTAGATGGTGTTTCCAGGGTGCTGCTTTCATGCCTTCTGCCAGATGTCTGTGCTCTGCATTTCATGGCAGCTACATTCCTACCTCTGCCACTGAATTTCATTTTTAACAACCTTTAAATGAGTCTGGGCTGCTGTATGAATTGACTGGTTATCTTCTCTACTGATGTTAATAATATCTTAATAAATGCAAAACATATTTTGGAAATTCCAGGCTTCAGTTGCAGCTGAATCTTTCTTTGCCTTCAAGCTAAAGATCTATTTTAACTGAAGTGATGGCTTGAAAGTTTTCTTTCCCACCTGCTTATAATACCAAAGCCTGGGAGGAGTGTTGTTATCATCACTAACTGCATATTCTACCTTGTTGGTAGTTTAAAGCAAATCTTTTGCATTATCTTACATATCTTTGCCAGTATAAACTGTTGTAGCACTCTATTTTTTCCTGTGTAGCTGGGAATAATAAATAACCTGTTTGAGGCAATGCCCTGTGGCCTGTGCTTGTGGGTCAGCTTTGTCCCTGCTCTGGGAGGCTGGCACGAGCCAGGAGGAGCTGGGGGATACCTGACGTGAGGAGATGCTTGGCAGGCTGTGTGCTGAGCCCTGTGTGTGCAAAAGAGGGGATCAGTGTGTTCGTGTAGGGTAGGGATGGGGGTCTTTAAAGGCAGTGGGATGGTAGATTGTCTTGGCATTGTGTATTTCACAGCAGAGGCTTATTGACTCAGATACATGAAATAGTGACGCCTCGAAGCAGGATTTCCTTTGGGAGCAGTCACGTGAAAGGGCAAAGGGGAGATGATTGAAATTGAAACCTTCAGACCCTCCTGAATTACTTTTTCATTTCTTTAAAATGAGACTGAATTACTGAAGGAACATTTACTCCTACCCAGGTCTGTAACTGCTGTGTCCCTCTCTAGGACAGATGAGAGATGAGACATGGCAGGGGTAAGGTGCTGCATGAGAATTGCCCGTGATTTGAACTGCTGTGTCTGCTGGGCATGGAGCAGATGTTCTTGTTGGGAATATGGTGGCTGTTGGCTGCTCTTCCCCTGGATTGCTGTGCTGAATCTCTCAGCTGTATATGAAATGCAGAGTCACAGAATTACATGTCAGCATCATTATTTATAAACTGCTTTCCTCAAAGAAATCTGCTGTGACAAGTGCCCAGTCTGAGGTGGTGTTTGCCAGTGTTGGTGTAGGACAGCAGCTGATGGTTGGCTGACAAGCAGGCAGTCTTATGGGGGGCAGTTTTTTTTCAGGTTTTCTGGTAAAAAGTTTTTGTTTGTGGGGTTTTGGTTTGGTTTTTATTATGGAGAGACTTCTAACACAATGTCAGAATGCAAATACCAAGACAGTCCTCTAAAAGGTCTGTCCTAGGCAGGCTTAAGAAGCTTCAGGCTCAAAGTAATTTTGCTGAAGAGACTGCTAGAGGATTTCTTGATCTGCTAAAGTATGTTTGACTTATTTTCTTCCTGTAGACTGCCTTGTGCAAAAGCTATCACATGGCCATTTTTCAGAGCTTGGCTGTGTATTTGCAATTTTGCCACAGTACCATAAACACGTGCAGAATCTGTGTGTTCAGTCTCAGTAAGGGATGGCCCTAGCACATTCCTTATCAAATGATGAATATCAAAATATCAATTTTTTGTCTTATAGAAAAAATTAGAACATCTGATAGTGAATGCCCTATAACATATTTTTAACAATTCTCTATATTATATTCAGTGTGTGAGGATCTGTGTTAATTCCTCACAAATCCCTTGTTTTTCTCATGTTTTTATGCCCAGAGATTGACCAGGAAAAGCTTTCAGAATTGTGATTCTTGAATATGTTGGTTGAGAAGTGCCTTGTGGCAGTGAATTATTGCTAATGGCTGCCAAGCTGCAGACCTCATTGCACAATGCCATTAGTAGTCAAAGAACTCTTTATATCTTTATAACCAAGCAAAGATTTTGCAAGGTGCAGTAGTTTTGATTATTATTACTCTGATAATTGTGTTGCATTTGCTAACAAAGTATTGTTTCTTCTTTACTCTGTGAAGTAAAAGAAATTGTGATGAAGAGTAGGTTGTTATCCTTGCCTGTAGCATGAAGGGGGGCATTGAAATATTGATGGCAGTGCTGGTGTCTGAGCTGAGAGCAGTTTACTGCAGTGACCTTCTGCTACCTGGGCTGCAGCTCCAGATGGGGATTCAAATTCCATGAGCATGTGGCACATCTCACTTCCAGCAGCACGCAAGCTCTTCATCTTCTTGACAAGGGAGAGCAGGATTCAGCTGTTTCTCCTGCACAAGTTGGTGCTGCACTTCAGTGTTGTTGCCTGTGCAGAAAGATAGGAAATTATTTGCACACTCTTCCAGCCTATCCAGGTCTTTCTGCAGGTTGGCTCTCCCTTCCCAAGTGTTCACTTCCCCACTCAGTTTGGTGTCCTCAGCAAACATTGTCAGGCTGCAGCTTTCCACCACTGTGTTCAGGAATGCACAATTCTGCAAGCTTTTCCTCATCGAGTCCAGTTGTACAGCAGTGGTTTGAGGGGTGACAAAGTGCATGCTCAGGGGCTGGGCTGAGAGAGACCCACTGGGTTCACAGATCCATCAGATTCTGCATAGTCTAGATTCCAAACAGACCAAAATGAGGTATCAAAATATATTATTTTAAAAATCTTGATGCTTAGTCACCCCATCTCTTGCATGTTTAATTAACTCTTCCTTCATGTGGTTTCTGAGTACAGAACAGGAGCCAAAACTTGAAATTGTCCTTGAAATTGTGTCATACAATTGTCTTTTTTACCCATGAGACTGTTCA